>NW_008340429.1:1795170-1837681 GCF_000622305.1 Nannospalax galili
GACAGGATCTCAGACTCACTGTGTATCCAAGGATCAGGAAATGACCTTAACTTCTGATCCTCCTGCCTCCACCTCCTGGAATGTTGGGATTACAGGCTTCCATCCATCTTTTTATTATTATAGCCATCATAGGGTATGTGAGATGGCGTCTCATGGTGTTTGGATTTGCATTTGTCTGATAACACCACAGTATTGGACATCTTTTTATGGGCTTATGGATCATATACCTATCTTTTTTTTAAGAACAAATTTCTTTGCCTATATTAATATAGGGTTGAGCTTTTGTTGAATTATAAAAGGGTTTTTTGTTTGTTGTGTTGGTTAGTTTTGTTTTTGTTTTTGAGCCAGTGTTTACCCATGTAACCTAAGCTGGCCTGGAACACAGTCATCTTGCATTAGTCTCCCCAGTGCTGGGATTACAGATGTGCCCTGCCATACCCAGGCTCACAAGAGTTATTTATATATTTTAGGAGATAGATCTTCATTAGATATATAATTTGAAAATATTTTGTGGTGTTGTGTGTACTGTCTTTTCAGTTCCTTAATACCATCCTTTGAAGCACTTTTTTTTTTTTTTTTTTTTTGGTCTTTTTGAGACAGGGTCTCCCTGTAGCTCCAGCTGGCCTGGAACTCATTATGTAGACCAGGCTGGCCTTGAACTCACAGAGATCTACCTGCCTCTGCCTCCCAAGTGTAAAGCACCAATTTTTAAATTTTATTCATTATTTTCTTTTTTTAGAAAAATGTTATGTGTAATGTATTGCTTGTATGTAGGTAGGTGTACCCGTGTTGTATAATGCCTGCAGAGGTCAGAAGAGGGGATTGGCTCTCCTGTAACTTGAGTTACAGATGGTTGCTAACCCCCACGTGGGTGCTGGGAATCGAACCCAGGTCTTCTGCAAGAGAGTCAGTGCTCTTAACTGATGAGTCATCTCTCTAGATCAAAAGTTTTAAATTTTGATAAATCCAATTTATTTCTCATTTCTGCTTTCATTGCTATAGCTAAACACGATTGCCTAATTTGAATTCATGATTTCCTCTTATATTTTCTTCTAAGAGTTCTATAATTTGGGTTCCCACATTTAAATCGTCCATCCATTTTTAGTTAGTTTGTATTATGATGTGGGATAGGAGGCATGTAACTGTAAATCCGGCTCAGCATCTCAATAATCACGTAACTTTTAGAAGCTTCTAAAAATACTTTATTTTCGCGGGGCATGGTGCCTTTAACCCCAGCACTCAGGAGGCAGAGGCAGGCGGATCTCTGTGAGTTCAAGGCCAGCCTGGTCTACAAAGCGAGTTCCAGGCCAGCTGGGGCTACAAAACGAAAACAAAACAAACAAAAACGCACACACAAAAAAAACTTTATTTTAGGTTTGTGTGTTTTGCCTCCAAGTGCATGCACGACATGTACGCAGTGCCTGCAGAGGCCAGAAGAGGGCGTTGGATCTCCTGTAACTGGATTTACAGACAGTTCTTAGCCACCACGTGGGTGCTGGGAAGCGAACTTGGCTCCTCTGATAGAGCAGCAAGTGTTCTTAACTGCTGTGCCACTACTCCGGCTCCTTTTAGTAACTTCTTGAACTTGAGTCTCAATTTCCTCTCTTGTAAAGTGAGAACAAACGGTGCCTAAATCTTGGGATTTTAGTAAAGACAGAGAAAATGAATGTAGAGTACTTAGTACAAGGCTTGAAGCATCCAACTGCTCAATAAATGCGGTAGTTATTGTTATAATATGGACAGCGCGTTAATGCTTTCATAGTGGAGGAGCTGGAAAGATGGGCAGCATTCCTGGGAAGGTGACCGGGATAGGAGAGGAGGCTCCAGGAGTCCACCTGAGCAGGTCTGGGGTTGTTAAGAGAGTCTCTGCCCTAGGTAGACCACTACTTCCTGTTCAGTTCTAGGGGTCGGCAAATATTCGAAACCGCATGGACCATTCGGAACGGCTGAAGGGCCGCCAGAGCGCGGCGGTGTCCTAGAACCTGCATTTCTATCAAATTCTCTCCCAGTGCATCAAGCTTGCCCTGCGGCGGTAGTGACCTCTCCAGCAGCGCAGTCCACGGCCTGCCGGGGGAGCCCTGGAGCCAGCAGCGGTCAGGCGGCTGCGCAGAGCCCTCCGGACGCCGGGGGCCTCCGCCCCTCTCAGCTGACAGCTCTAGAAACGGAAGAGGCGGTGCTCAGGTGGAGCCGGTAGTCTCCTGGCCCGGCCGGCAAGCGGCTACGCGGGCCCGGGCGAGGGCGGAGAGCGGAACTTTGGGGCCCAGCACCGCGGGGCGGCCGGAAGGTACGGCGGGGACCGCGCTGTGAGCGCGGGAGGCAGGGCTTGGCGGCCGGGCCGGGCCTGCTTAGGGGGCACCCGGCTCCTCAACCAAGGACCGGCCGCCCGCCCGGCACCCAGGAGGGGCAGGGCGGTGCAGGCCTTGCTCCTTCCGAGCGCCCTGGGTTCCGCTCCCTGGCTTGCTGGTGAGTGGTACAGACGCGTCTGCATGCTGACTGGAAGGCGGCGGGAAGCTGCGGCGCGTGCAGAGTCCCAACCAGCGCTGACCCAGCTCTGGAGCCCGCCGGGAGCGGCCGGAGAGAGTGGGTCGGATTTTCCCGTGCAAAGGAAACCCGGCGGAGGAGGGGCTTCATTCGCTGCTGGAACGGCTTTCGGTTTGCCCCAACTAGTATTAAACTTGAATGATCGCTTATCTGGTGATGCCAGGGTTTATTTTTGTTCCTGGGTTACAGATGAACAGGCCAGGTGTTTTATGCCCAGAGTTATTTCAGGAAAGAGCCTAAGCTGTCATTTTTCTCATTTGTGTCATGGAGATAGAGCTAGGACTCGCTTCAAGTGGTTGTGGAACCTAGCATCAGTGCGTTGAAAGGGCTTAGCACAATGCCTGACACCGGTAAGAACTCCCCAGTTGTTACTATTCGCACTAGTGATACTGTGAAAACGGACACAGCCTCTTGCTCCTAGTAGAATGTGGCAAAGTAGTCACTGAATTCTGTGCCGCCCGACCTCCATTGAAGTGCACATTGCATTTTACTCCAATATAGGTATTATTTTTCAGCGTCCAGGGCACTGCTACATGCTGAGAACGGAACATAGAAAAAAAGACTTGGTCCTCTCACCCTTAGGGAACTAATGCAGCCTAGTAGGAGAGGAAGTGCAAGGCTGGATTTTAAAGAAAAGAGCGTCTAATGGGAAAAACTGCTATGTAATGTGGAGTAGGGACTTTGGGGGTTGATCTGGATAGAATCAGGAAGAAATGGAGGCAAGCAACATGAGTTAAGGGCCACCTGTGTCCAACCCAGTAGCTGAACTGGTGTCAAGTGCCATAGGTCATGAGGAACTGTTAAAGAGAAATGTTACTTGGAGTAAGCGTTATCAGCCCTTAGACACACAGAGTTTTCTGGATTTCTTGGAAAACTATAGAAATGTGCCTGTTTCAGCATCACATATGCTAAAACTGGAATGATACAGAGATTAGTGTGGCCTCTGCACAAAAATGACATGCAAATTCATGAAGTGTTCCATATGTAAATATATATTAAAAGCCAAAAAAAAATATATTGGGGCTGGAGAGCTAGCTCAGTGGTTAGGAACACTGGCTGTTCTTGCAGAAAACCCAGGTTTGAATCCCAGCACCCACATGGCAGCTAATAGCTGTCTGTAACTGGAGTTCCAGGGGATCCAACACCCTCTTCTGCCCTCTGCAAATACTGCACCACACGGGTACACTTACACACACATGCAGGTGTAACACTCATAAAATAAAAATAAAAAAAATTTTAAATATATAAATAAATTACACAAGTTTAATAAATATATTAAAATAGACATTCCATTTATATTTGGGTTGATTGTGGGTATAGGTTGTGGAACTAGGAAGGGAAGTGTGAGAGAGGAAATACAAGTTTTCAGGAAGGAAGGGGAAGGCAAATCAATACATGTGATGGGAAAGCTGAAAAAAAAAACCCCACTAGAAATGGAAGGGTACAAAGGCAGGGGGAGCCAGGCATGGTGGTGCACGCCTTTAGTCCCAGCACTTGGGAGGCAGAAGCAGGTGGATCTCTTGATTTCAAGGCCAGCGTGGTCTACGTAATGAGTTCCAGGCCAACTGGGGCTCCAGGGAGATGCTGCCTCAAAACGACCCCTCCCCCCAAAAAGTACAAAGGCAGGGGGAGGGGAAAAGAGGGGCAGAGGAAGACCAAAACACACAGTATGGATAAAAACGTTGTAATGAAACCTATTTATATTCTAATTTTTACAAAAGATATGGAAAAAAATCCCAAAGTATAGAGGCCTGACTTAATCGTTCTCGAACGTTGTCTGGGTATTGGGATTTTAAAAAGCAGCTCCTCATATAGATTTTGATGTTGTAGACAAGATAGAGGCTGCTAACCTAAATCTACAAAACCAATAAATACATCTCTCATGATCTGTATTTTACAAAGGAACAAAAGGTTTAATCCCATCCTTACCGTGTGCTACTACTACCTGGTAAAGTTGCTGATTAAGTAAGGACCTAGCACCATACACAGCAGTGCTCAATAGATGTAAACTAATTGTAAGTATTAGTTTAGTATTAGCTTATTTGGGAATCACATCTGAGAATATAGTTTAAAATCCAACAGCCTCTTCTGACCTCTGTGGGCATTGCACGACTCAGGTACACTTACCTACATGCAAGCAATACACGCATATACATAAAATAAAAATAATAATTTTTTTAAGTTTAAAAAAATTAATGGTTTCATATATTACTTTTACATATAATTTCAAGGTGTTCTTCACTTTCCGTGACACATCTGTGACCACACTTTCACACACTCAAAATGAACCCCAGTTTAGAGGTTTGGCTCTACCACTCAGCTAGCTACAGCCCTAGTCCTAGAAGTCTGGCTTTAAACATTTAGAATAAATCTTACAAATATATGTGTGTGTGTGTGTGTGTGTGTGTGTATCATATATGTATATGCATGCCCTTGTTTTAAAATGTCTGGTGAGGTGGTTCAGGAGTTAAGCTCTTGCAGAGGACCCAAATTCAGTTCCCAGCACGCACATTGTGTGGCTCACAACTACCTGTAACTCCAGTTCCAAGGGATCCTTGACCCTCTTTTGGCATCCAAGGGCACCTCACAAATTTAGGGAGATGGCAGCAGCAGTCACACATGCTTTTAATCCCAGTACTCCAGCACTCAGGCAGAGGCAGGTAAATTTCAGTGAGATCAACGCTAGACTGGTCTACATAGGGAGTTCCAGAAAGACCCTGTGACTACAGAAAGACCCTGTCTCAAAAAAAAAAAGTTTGCTATCCTAGTCTCAAAGTTAACTGTGTCACTGGCAAGGTTAATCAGATGAGAAAACTGGAGAGGGGTAGGAAGTGAAAGAAGAAGCAGAAGAGGAAAGGAGAAAGCAAAAACAAATTCAAGATGATCTTTGTTGTTGGGTGTGGTTTCCTGTCCTCTTGATTAACCTCAGTTCCCGGGCTGAGGACAGTCTGATAAGGCCTGACATTACTGGAGAACATACAGTTGCCCTATAACCATGTGACTCAGTCTATCCTAGGAGAGTAATATTGTCTGTGAATTAGAGTTGGTATTATGTGCTTGACTTAAGTGGCGATAATAAGATAGAATTTTGCCAGTTTTGCCAGTTATGGTGGGGCACATCTTTACTCTCAGCACTCAGGAGGCAGAGAGATAGGTGGATCTCTGTGAGTTCAGGGCTACATAGTGAGAAACCCTGTCTCAAAAACAAACAAACAAACCCAAAACAAACCCCTAAAATAAAAAAGGTTTTGAAGATTTTGAAAAGAATGGGGAATTTGAATGTGGAGAAGGTCCTCACACAATCTTTCCTATTTCTTTTTTGCAGATGTCAAAATTCCCATAGTCTATCTAATATGAGTCCTACATCTTGGTCTCTTATCCAGCTTCAGTCTCAGCTCCACTGGCTAGAAAGTAAATGGGATTTGCAGAAATTCCAGGCCGAACTGAAATACAGACTGCAGTGTTAAGACCCTTTTCTTCTGGTTGTCATTAGCAGGTATTGACTGACACAAAATGGAGCATGTCGTTGTGCCTCAGATAGGGATGAGCGTAAGGAGAGCAAAGCTGCTGAGGAGAAATAATACTTTTTGAAGATAGAATCATTTACAGGTATGGGGGGATGTAGAAAAAGTGAAAAAGGGCAAGAAAGGAAATGGAATAATTTAAATGGATGTCCTGTAGTGTACCTTTTGTGATGTGTAAAGGTAATGAGCTCACTTTTCTTTCGTTTTTTTGAGACAGGATCTTGTCGATCAAAAGCACAACCCTCATCTCAAAGGAGATAAGAGATAGTTTGTTCTGGAGCCAGTTATGAGTGACTATGGCCCGGGAACACAGATTCAGGTTACCCCAAATTCCATATTCCATCATGAAAGCAGTTTCATGAAATTTTTATAGTAACAGAAGAAAGAAAAGTCATAAATCAAGACGCTTTTCAAATACATTGGTGGAAACATTAAGTAGGCAGATACAGCAAAAGAGAAACCTTAGCTATAGGCCTCAGATGCTATCTGATGGCATTCTTAGCCTTTTGGTTGGTTGGAGCTAGGACTTGGTTAATACATTCCTGAAGGTTTTTTAATCTGTTAATCACAAAATGTTAAGTCAGAAACAGGTGGCCAAGGATTGGCTATTCAGGGGACTACATGTGGTCCAAGATAAACTGTAAGCAGGCTCTGGAATTGCAGCATTTCGAACTCTCCACAGTTGTTGAAATGCTGCTAATCAGTTGCTCAACATTGCAGGAAGCTCAGTACAAGATGCAGAATTTTTCTGGGAACTTTTGTTCACAGTCGCATATAGCCAGGGTGGCCTCTAGCTTGCTGTGTAGTGAAGATGACCTTAACTCTGTCCTCCTCCTTCGCCTCTCAAGCATTACATACCCTAACCTTTCAAATTTGTACATCTCAATTTTTAAAAATGTAGCTGTGAGGGAGCAACTGTAAAGTTTTTCTGTTTTTGTTTTTATTATGCTTTTCCCCCCTGAATTAGTCACAGTAGCTACTGATAAAGGTAGCAGTTAGAAGCATCACAACCACCCTTTGTAAAAAGACTTAGCATTGGGAAAGCCAAACAAATGGCAGGTATGGCTGCTATTTTAATTTAGAGAAGTGTGTATTGATTAGTCCCTTGGAATTTATTAGGAACTTCCCTTTTATGTACCATGAAACTTCCCACAATTCTGTGCATTTTCTTTTAACTGATTTGAATGATTATTTTTAATTTCTCAGAAAATTCAATGTCGTCAGAAGATCAAGAAGCTCAGGACGATGAACTACTGGCCCTGGCGAGTATTTATGATGCAGATGAGTTTAGAAAAGCAGAGTCTGTCCAAGGTGGAGAAACCAGGATTTTTTTGGATTTGCCACAGAATTTCAAGATATTTGTGAGCGGTTAGTTAATAATAATAATCTCTTAACACAGACTTTTCTAAATAAAAATTGTTCTCAATTTCTTGTTATACTCTAGTTGTCATTTGTATTTATAAGCATAAGTGATTATGAATAAATAATGTTATCACAGATTAAATGTATATTTTTGGGAGGTAAACCATTTTCATTTTGATCCTCCTTTTTGACCCCTGAATTGGTATATTATCCCGAGTATTTCATGAATCCTAGTCTTCTGATTAATAGTTTATCAGCACAAGTCATTAGTGATTAAAAAGGGATAACCAAAGAAACAGTACATAGTTCTGAACTTGGGAAGCTTTACAGTACTGTGGTGGTTAATTCTGCTTGGTTTCTAGATTCAGTTACTGGACAGATGTTACAAAGTGTTACTCTGCCACCTTTTGAGGCAGAAAAACAAAACTTTTTGATACATTTGGAAAAGACCTTGGTGCACATTTTCTCAAAATGTTTCTCCTCTAACTTGTGATCATTTGAATGAAATTTTGAGAGTCTTGTGTGCCATGTCATGTCGTCAAGCCTAAGATTATTGTGTTGGCACAAACTTCCCCAACTGTAATTCAGGAGTAGTTGGCATGTGCTTAGTAAGTCATGGTGGTTTAATAGAAATAAACATCTTTTTCTCTAGATTGTGTCTTTAATCATCTACTGTAAGTCAGCAACAAAACATTGTGTATGACTGGGTCATTGGTTAGGAATTATACTGAGAAGTGTGACAAGAACAAGTTGTGTGACTTCATTATACGTTTCATGGCACTTAAATAGATTTTTCAAGGGCTTATAAACTGTTTTTTGTTTTGTTTTGTTTTTAGAAGGTGGAAATTAGGAAATTAACATTAAGGAATAGAAAATGCTTTGGGGGAGGGTTTTTATTCCCTCAACTAAAGCATTAAGGCAGAGCATTGCTCAGTAGTAATGGACACTCAAGCGTTGATCAACTGCTCTTTCTAATTTTTGTTTTTGGTTCAGGCAATTCAAATGAGTGTCTCCAGAATAGTGGCTTTGAACACACCATTTGCTTTCTGCCACCACTTGTGCTGAACTTTGAACTACCACCAGATTATCCATCTTCCTCCCCACCTTCATTCACACTTAGTGGCAAATGGCTGTCACCAACTCAGGTAGACCCAAAACTTAATTTCTCCTATCCATTTTTAGAAACTATCAAAATCATCTCTAATTGAAGACTACCTTGGTGATCTTTAATTCAGTGAATAAAGAACAAATGACTTTAATTTTGTAATTTCTTTCCCACTGGCTTTCATGAATTCTAATGTTAATGAATTGAAAATGCTTGGTGTTTTTAAAAGGGATGGCAGGTCTGGGGATGTGGCTCAGTGGTAGAGTGTTCTACCTCACATGCACAAGGCCCTGGGGAAAAAAATAGACAAGAAGAAAGAAAAGAAAAAAAAGAAATGAATGGCAGTAAATGAAGCTTAAACATTAAGAATCGCAATAGCAATCATTTTTAATCGACTGTATTGTTTCCTGTCTTACTATTTTCTCATTTAATCTGCATTGTAATAGAGACTAGAAGGTCCTCGTTTTCCTTAGATATTGATACTATATTTCTTAGTTTCTTATCCATTCCTTAAATGAAGGATTTAATTGTAATGACAACTGAAAAATTGAGCTATAATAAGCAAATTTCCTTAGTAAATGTAATAAATATTTCTCCCTTTAAAAAATCTGTGTATTAATAATAGATAATTGTCAGTATCATTTAGATGTAAATGCACAGTAATAGAAATATGTGTGACTCTTGTAGATCTTACTAAGATTTGAGACCTAATACTGAAAGCCTTTTCTCTCTGGGCTCTGTATCCTTTTCTAATAACTTCAGCTCCTTTTATTAACATGTAAGAATTTTACATATTTATAGGATAGAGTGTAATGTTTCAAATGCATACAGCATGTATTGATCAAATCAGGATGATTAGCATTTCCATCTTTTTTTTTTTTTTTGTCTTTTTGAGACAGGGTCTCCCTGTAGCCCCAGCTGTCCTGGAACTATGTAGACCAGGCTGGCCTCAAACTCACAGAGATTTGCCTGCCTCTGCCTCCCGAGTGCTGGGACTAAAGGTGTGTGCCACCACGCCCGGCAGCATTTCTATCTCTGTCATTTGTGTTTGGAACCTTCAGGCACTTTTCTTCAAACTCAGTTCTTGATTAAGACATAAATATGACTTGAAGCTAGTATAACGTGTTCAGAGATATGACAGATCAATAGCTACTTTTCTGGCAGTCTTGATGAAGATTGATAAGCTGATGCATATTAAGACAAAAGCTGTCAGTTGCTGATAGCGCATTAGTTTTTCCTTTTAGTCATAAAGTTTTATTTGTTTCTTTTTGGAGATAGGGTCTTGCTGTGTAGCTTAGTCTGGATTGAACCTCATGAATTTTCCTGTCTCAGCTTCCCAAGTGCTAGATTGTAGGTGTGCATCAACCTACTTGGTTTTATCATACAGTTTTCATTTCCCCATCTTTTGCATAAGTTTACCTTTGCAAAATTGAGATTATGGTTTAAAAAGAAAATTAAATTTTAAAAGGGATAATTCATGTAGAATAGAAAAGAATATTGTAGTATCCGTGTCAGAGGCAGCAAATGTAAGACAGCTTATTATTTGCTAAGGCACATCAGGAGTGTTTGACATTTCGATCACTGACAGTTGTTATATTATTTAGATATTTATAATCCCATATTTCCATAGAGTTATTGATATTCTTTATCCATTCATGTGCATGCACACACACATGCACAAAAAAGGGACAGATTAACTTGATGTGTGAGGTACTTTCTAGCATCTTAATGCTGGCTTTGGTGAGCTGCAAGAAGAAGGATTCATTATTTTTTGTTTTATAGCTAAAGGTATAGTAGGATTCTTTTATCAAATAGATGACAATGATTGAGACAGGGTTTCCCTGTAGCCCCAGCTGTCCTGGAACTCACTATGTAGACCAGGCTGGCCTCAAACTCAGAGATCTGCCTGCTTCTGCCTCCCAAGCACTGAGATTAAAGGTGTGTGCCACCATGCCTGGCTTAGATAGATTTTCATACATATAATTGACATTTTAGTTGGTCTCATGTCTCTTGGTTCAATCTTTGTTGTTATACCCTAACTCTATACATTGTGAATTTTGTCTGTTGATCATAAAGTTGACATGGACCTGATATTAACTGAATTGAGATGGGTAGATAGAATTTGGGAAGTAGGTCTAGTTTTTTAGTATTTTTCTGTACTCCCCAGTGTGCCTCTCTCTCTTGCTCTTCCTCTCTGCCACCCCTTCACATTTACGTGCATTTTTATTGCCTCTTTTGAAATGGGCCTAGAAAAGAAAGGAGAAAAGAAAATGGCTTCTTCATAGGACGTGGTGGTTTACACAACACAAGGCTTCTCTTTGAAATATTTATTACATTGTACAGATTTTAGTAGGTAGCTCAAAAGCATAATTCATATAAACATCTTCAAGCAAATGTGAAATGATATTAGTTGTCTAATCTGATTTTTTTCAATAAATGTTAGTTCTTGTGCAGAGTTGTCAGAAGCACTACACAGAGCATGTTCTTTTTTCACATAGTATGTAAATTTTTATAAAATTTGTTTGCCATCCGGAAGGTTTATTTTGGGGTATTTACCTATAAAAGAAAAGGAGCTTACAATTCCTGAGCTCTGTTCACACTTTACATTTCTAATGGAAAATCGTCTTTTGTTTGACTTTCTAATGAAATAGACCACTTTTAAGTGGAAAAGTCAAAATAGTTTAACTTGGATGGCTTACTTTAGAAAGTAAGAGATTTCTTTGTGGCAGCCAAACTGTTGAGGGCTTGTAATGTCACTGTCAGTCTGTTCCCTCTATTGTACAGATTTGATGTAGGTCCAGATTTCTTAGTAAAAAGTATATTGTAAATCTGTTGATTGGGGATTTAGCTCAGTGGTAGAGTGCTTTCCTACCAAGCACAGAGCCCTAGATTCAGGCCCTAGACTGAAGGAGGAAAAAGTATATTGTAAACGTGAAAACAAAGACCCTGAGGTTAAATTTTGATGATGATTTCAGCTGAGTTGGCCCTTTGCTAGGACTGAATGTTAGAATTATTTTTAAAACTTGAATGGGATTTTATTTTTTCCAGATAGGGTCTCCTTGTAGCTCAGCTCGCCTGGAACTCACTATGTAGACCAAGCTAGCCATGAGCTCACAGAGCTTTACCTGCCTCTGGCTCCTAAGTGCTGGGATTAAAGTGTATGCTACCATGCTCTGTGGTATTTTTATTTTTTATTTAAAAATTTGAGGGGCTGGAGAAATGGCTCAGCAGGTAAGAGCACTGGGCTGCTCTTGCAGAGGACCCACATGGTGGGTCCCAGCACCCACATGGTGGATAACAATCATACACTCATACATATAAAATATAAATAATTTTTTTTAAGTTTGAAATTTTTATTTTATGTGTATGAATGTTCTGCCTGCATGTATATAAGTGCAACTATGTTATACAATACCCATGGAAGCCAGAAGAGGGTATCAAAGCCCCTGGAACTGGAGTTAAGGATGGTTGTTAGCCATCATGTGGGTGCTAGAAACTTAGTGCAGGTCCTCTACAAGAGCTGCCAGTGTTCCTAACCACTGAACCATCTCTCCAGACCCCTGAACATTTTTTTGAGACAGGTTCTCACAAAAGCTCAGGCTGGTGTAGTTGAGGATCACCTTGAACTTTTGATCCTCCTGCCTCTTGTTTCCTAAGTACTGACATTACAGGTATGTACTAAGATACCCAAGTTTTAATTTTTTTTTTTTACTTATTTTTTATTATTTTTATTTCATGTCTATGAGTGTATTGCCTTCATGTATGTGAGTGTATCTGTGTCGTGCAATGCTGCGGAGGTCAGAAGAGGGCTTCGGATTCCTCTGGAACTGGAGTTAAGGACAGTTCATAGCCTCCATGTGGGGGCTGGGAATCGAACCTGGGTCCTCTGCAAGAGCAGTCAGTCCTCTTAACCTCTGAGCCATCTCTCCAGCCCCTACTTCTTGTTTTTTGAGACATGGTCTTACTGTGTAGCCCTGGCTGGCCTCAAACTCAGAGATCTACCTGCCTCTGTCTCCTAAGTGCTGGGATTAAAGGTGTGTACTACCACACCTGGCCTATTTCTAATTTGATACATAGTATAAATTTTATGTTTTTATGGGCTATATAGGGTATGTGATGTTATATCTATGTATATTGGTGTACACTGTGTAATATTTAAGATTGGATAACCAAGTACTTTTTTATAATCTGGGTCGCTATATTTGTCTTCTCAAACATTTTATTATTATTATTATTATTTATTTTGTTTTTGGTCTTTTTTGAGACAGGGTCTCCCTGTAGCCCCAGCTGGCCTGGAACTCACTATGTTGACCAGGCTGGCCTTGAACTCAGAGGTCTGCCTGCCTCTGCCTCCTGAGTGCAGGGATTAAAGGTGTGTAGCCTACATTTTATTATTTTTATAGTGAAAATATTCAAAATTCTTTAGGCTTTTTTTCCTTCTAGCTTTTCAAAATATGCAATAGATTTTTTAATGTTTGTTTTAAATTTATTATTTATGTGTATGTATTTTCCTGTGTGTGTTTATGTGTACCACATGTGTGTAGGTGCCCTTAGAGGCCAGGTGTCAGATCCCCTGGAATTGGAGTTACAGGTAGTTGTGAGCCAACTAATGTGGGTACTACGAACCAAAGTCAGTCTTCTGCAAGAGCAGCAAGTGCATTTAACCACTGAGCCATCTCTCCAGTCCTGTTTGTTTTTAGGCAGGGTCTCACGTAGTCTAAGCTGCTTCAAATTCAAATGTAGCTGAGGCTGGCCTTGAACTTGTGATCATCTAGCCTCTCCCTCTGAAATATGGAGATTACAGGCCTGTGCCAACACACTAGTTTCAGCACATTATTGTTACCTAAGTCACCTTGCTGTGTAGGAGGCACATCAGAACTTCTTGTTCCTAGGTAACTAACATCTCATGTATTGATCAGTTTTTCTCCATTTTCTGCCTTCTTCCACTTAGTATATCATTACTCTCAACGTCTGTAAGATGAACTTTCCTCCATTTGCATTTTGGCTTTTTTCTTTCTTTTTTTTAAGGGAGGGTTTCATATAGCCCAGGCTAACATCAAACTCCTGATCCTTCTAGCTCTACCTCTAGGCTGGCCTTGAACTTGCAGTGATCCTTCTCCCTCTGCTTACATTGCCCTTCCATCATACCTTGCTGAGACTGCCTTTTTTACATTCTACATATGAACAAAGTCATGTACTTGTCTTTCTGTGCCTGGCTTATTTCACTTAACATAATGATTTCTAATTCCATCTATGTTGTGCATTACAGGATTCTATTGTTTTTTGTAGATGAATAGTATTCCTTTGTGTACGTGTACCATGTTTTCTTTCTTTTTTTTTTTCAGTCTTTTGAGATAAGGTCTCTCCGCTGGCCTCAAACTTGCTATGTAGACTGGGCTGGCCTCAATCTCACAGAGATCTGCCTGCCTCTGGGACTAAAGGTGTGTGCCACCACATCTGGCCTCCTGTGCTGCATTTTATCCACTCATAATGTTGATGGGCATTTAGGTTGTTTTCATTTCTTGGCAGTAATGAATGGTCCTGCAATCAACAGGGGAATGCATACTGATTGACATAACGATTTCATTTTCTTTGGATACATACCCAGTAGTGGGATTGTAGGATCATATAGTAGTTCTGTTTTTCATTTTTACCTTCCTACCAACTGAGTGCCAGGGTTCTCTTTTCTCTGCACCCTTGCTGGCACTTGTCTTTTTGATGATAGCCATTCATGCTGTGGTGAGGTGGTACCTCGTGTGGTTTGGGTTTTGTATTACCCTGATTAGTGATGCTGAGTGGGTTCTCATGCACTTTGTTTATCTTCTTTTGAGAAATGCCTATTAGGTCTATTGCCCTCCTGTGTGTGTGAGGCGGGCATGGACCCAGGGGTAGTGGTGCTGAGGCTTAAACCCAGGGCCTTGTGCAAGCTGGTAAGCAGTCCACCCGAGTAACAGCTCAGATCTAATTTCATATTTAAATATCAAATTACTTAAAACATGCCTGGTAGTACTAGCCTGTGATCCCAGCTTGTCAGGAGGCTGAGGCAGGAGAATCAAAAGTTCAATGCCTGGGCTTGATAAAATGACTCAGCAGGTAAGGGCACTTGCATGAAGCCTGATGACCTGAGTTTGATCCCTGAACCCACGTGGTATAAGAGAACTGAGTCCTGCATGTTGTCCTCTAACCCAAACATGTATGCTATGGCACGTGCACACTGACGCACATATACACACATACAAACACAAAAGTAAATGTTTAAAAAAAAAAAAAAGCCAGGAGTGTTGGCATATGCCTTTAATCCTAGCACTTAGGAAGTAGAGGCAGGCAGACCTCTGAGGCCAGCTTGTTCTACATAGTTCCAGGCTAGCTGGGGCGAAAGAAAAACCCTATTTCAAAACACAAAAAGCACCAACAGCAAAAAAAAGTTCAAGGCCTCCCTGGGCTATAGAGCAACTTCAAGGCTAACCTGGGCAAACCTAGCAGCAAGGACCTGTCTCAAAAAGTAAGAAGAGTGCTGGGAAATCGAGCTCAGTTATAGAGCATTTGCCTAGCACATGCACATGCAAAGGTCCAATCCCCAGTACTGCCAGAAAGAAAGAAAAGGTCAGATTATTTTGGCATTTTTGCTCCTTTTTGAAATTGGGTATGCTAGACATTCACCCCTTGTTGAGAATACATACCACAAGCATTTTCTCCCATTTAGTGGGTTGGCCTGCATGCTGTTAGTTATTTCTTTGGTGCTACAGAAGCTTTTTAACTTGATAAGAATCTTTAATTTGTTTTGAGTTGATTTTTATAACTGGTGGGGTTGGGAAGTGCATTTAGTTTTATTCTTTTGTGTGTAAATTTCCATTTTTTTCAGCACCATATATTGAAAACACTGTCTTTTCTTGAACTTAAAAAAAATTTATTTATAGGCTGAGCTTGGTGGTATACACCTTTAGTCCCAGCACTTGGGAGGCAAAGGCAGGCGGATCTTCATGAGTTTGAGGCCAGCCTGGTCTACATAGAGAGTTCTAGGCCAGCTGGGGTTACAGGGAGACCCTGTCTCAAAAAGACAAAAAAAAATTTATGTGTATGAGTGTATTGTCCACATGTATGTAAATGCACCCATGTCATGCAGTACCCACAAAGGTCAGAAGAAGGAGTTGTATCCCCTGGAACTGGAGTTACGGACAGTTGTTACCTGCCATGTGGGTGCTAGAATTTGAACCCTGGTCTGCAAGTGCAGCTAGTGGTCTTAACCACTGAGCCATCTCTCCAGTCCTTCTTAGACTTTTTTTTTGTTTATTATTTTTTGTGGGCTTGGTAAACACTTTATCATTGCACTACAGCCCCAGCCCAGAATACTTTTATTTTCATTTTTCTTTTTGTTTCAGCCCTTTTTAAATTCTTAATCTAGGTACTAGAGTATTTAAAATTCCATATGTGCCTCATATGATATTTCTATTGCACAGATTTGTTACAGGAAATATAATTAATCCAAAGAGGAAGGGGAAGAGGGTGTAGAAGAGAAAACAGTTATCAAATCTTACTACCAAGAAACAACTGTCATGAAATTCTTGCAGTGTCTCTACACTGTTCTTTTTCTAATCACTGTTCTAGCATACTTACAAGGAAGGTCTCCTGAAGGAAAAATGGTTCATTTAGAATGATTTCTTTCTCACACATGAGACACAGAACAATACTAAAACAAAGCCCTCCGTCTCAGTAGCTAAGTACTCACCCAGTTCTGAGTCTTACAGAGTTTTGCTATTTCTGTTGTCTTTATGTTCCTTCTAGATTCTGATTTTGTCTTTTACTCTGACTCTTGTTGCTGAACAGTTTAAGAAATGCTTCAGTGAGAATGTTGATACTGTTTTTGTCATACAATTTATTTTGTCTTTTTTTTTTTTTTTAGAGCTGAGGACCGAACCCAGGGCCTTGCGCTTGTTAGGCAAGCACTCTACCACTGAGCTAAATCCCCAACCCCTTGTCATACAATTTATTATAGTAAAAAAAGGTTAGGAAGTATAAGGAAACATAAGTTTTAAAGATCTCTGAGAAGATTGGAAGTTGGTAGGTCATCATCTTTCCAAACTTACAGCATCCTCATGTGCTTTCTTCTAGCTCTCTGCTCTCTGCAAGCACCTAGACAACCTATGGGAAGAGCACCGAGGCAGCGTGGTACTGTTTGCCTGGATGCAGTTTCTAAAGGAAGAGACCCTAGCATACTTGAATATTGTCTCTCCTTTTGAGCTCAAGATGGGGTCTCAGAAAAAAGTACAGAGAAGGACAGCTCAAGCCTCTTCTAACACAGAGATAGATTTTGGAGGAGCTGCTGGATCTGATGTAGACCAAGAGGAAACTGTGGATGAGAGAGCGGTGCAGGATGTAGAGTCATTGTCAAGTCTGATCCAGGAAATCTTGGACTTTGATCAAGCTCAGCAGATGAAATGTTTTAATAGTAAATTGTTCCTGTGCAATATCTGTTTCTGCGAGAAACTGGGTAGTGAATGCATGTACTTCTTGGAGTGCAGACATGTGTACTGCAAAGCCTGTCTGAAGGACTACTTTGAAATCCAGATCAAAGATGGCCAAGTTAAATGCCTCAATTGCCCAGAACCAAAGTGCCCTTCAGTGGCTACTCCTGGTCAGGTAACTTTACTCTGTAGACAGTGGCCTACTAATTCTCTTTCACAAAGAGAGACATCTTGGAAACTTTCTTTTTTTGTTTTTTGAGACAGGGTCTTCCAACCTAGCCCAGACTGAACTCAAATTCATGATTCTACTGCCTCCACTCCTCAAGTGCTGGGATTATAGGTGTACGCCACCACATCTGCAATGGGAATTTTAATTAATTTATTTATTTTGCAAGCCCTGTCGTACTAAGTCATATCCCTAGGCCTTAGGAGCTGCCTTGGTAGGACTCCTGGGATGGACTAAAGCTTTGAAGCTAGTCCATAAGTTGTTTCACTGTCAGGCCAACAAGATGGCTCAGCAGGTAAAGCCTAATGACCTGAGTTTGATCTCTGGGACCCACATGGTAGAAGGAGAGAACTGACTCCTGAAAGTTGTCCTCTGACTTCCACACACTTATAGTGGCATGCCTGCTCCCATATGCATACACATTTAAAATAATAAATGTAATTAAAATTTTCTATGTCTATGAGTGTTTTGCCTGCTTGTATCTAAGTACATTTCTACATGCAATGCCCACAGAACCAAAAGAGGCATCAGGTCCCCTGAAAATGGGAGTTAATGGGTGGTTGTTAGCTGCCATGTGGGTGCTGAGAACCAAATCTGGGTCCTTTGCAAGAGCAGCTCTTAACTATTGAGCCATCTTTCCAACCCTAAAATGTAATTTTAAAAACATGTTAAAAAAAAAGTTGAGTCACTGTATCCAGGAAGAATGCTGTAAACTAGGTGTAGGGCACACTGTAATTCCAATACTCCAGATATAAAGGCAAGAAGACTAGGAGTTCAAGGTCACTCTTGACTATAAATGTGTACTGCATGAAGTTCCATCTCAAAAAATTAAGCCAGGGCCAGCTAGATGGCTCAGTAGGTAAAGGTGCTTGCCACCAAGTCTGACATCCTGAGTTTCAATCCCTAGGATCTACATGGTAGGAGGAGAGGACCAATTCCCAAAGGTGTCCTCTGACTTATACACACGTACCTGTGCACGTGTACACCCACAAACAAATGAAAAATGTAAAAAGATAACAAAAAGAATATTGTGATCCTATTCTACCACTTAAGCAAATGTAAATGTTTCCCTTGCTGGCTTTGGAATGGGCAGCTCTAGACAAGGGGGAGTGTGAAAAAAGTAATTGTGCTGGCTGTGGTGGCATACACCTTTAATCCCAGCACTTGAGAAGTAGCGGCAGGTACAGCTCTGAGATTGAGGCCAGCTTGGTCTACATAGCAAGTTTCAGGCTAGCCAGCGCTATATAATGAAACCCTGTCTCAAAAAAAAAGTAATTGTAATTCACATGATTTACTTTGAGTATCTACTAGGATCCTGTCAACTCAGGGAATCAGTAGCCTTCCTTCATGTGAAGTTAGAATCTAAAGAAGATGTCCCATGGAGAGATTGACCGATCATTTATAGACTTCAGCATAAGCACGGGGACTACTTGTTTTTATTTTCTTTTAAAAATTAGACTCATTTTAGGACTAGAGAGGTGGCTCAGTAGTTAAGAGCACTGACTGCTCTTGCAAGGACCTGGGTTCAGTTCTCAGTACCCAAATGGCAACTAACAACTATCTGTAACTCCAGTTCCAGGGGACCCGATGTCCTGTTCTGGCTTTCATGGGCATTGTATGGCATGGGTGCACTTATATACATGCAAGCAAAATATTCATACACATAAAGAAAAATAATTTTTTTTTAAAGCTTAGCTTCATTAAAACAATTTTACAATGGACTGAATGCAGTAGACTGTTACAGTCAGTCATGGGTGGCTAAGGCAGGAGGATTGCTGAAAGTTTAAGGTCAGCCTTGCTGTCAAGGGATACCCTTTTTTTTTTAATTAATGAAAAAAATTTTTTTTTATGTATATGAGTGTTTTACCTGCATGTATATAGATGCACCTGTGTCCTGCAATGCCCACAGAGGCCAGAAGGTGTCAGATCCCCTGGAACTGGAGTTATGGATGGTTGTTAGTCACCATATGGGTGCTGGGAATCAAATCTGGATTGTCTGCAAGAGCAGCAATTGCTCTTAATTGCTGAGCCATCTTTCCTGCTCTGATCTGAGAAACCTTGTCTTAACCAGCTCCCAACCCCCAGAAGATGTAAACTGTTGCCATACCTGGTTTGATTCTGAGATGAAATAAAGGTTTTTTTTAAAAAAAAATTTATATTATTATTTTAAAATTATGTGAATGTATGTATCTGCACATAAGCCCAATGCCCAAGGAAACCAGAAGAGAGCATCAGATCCCCCTGCAGCTGGAGTTAGAGGTAATTGTGAGACACCTGACAGGGGTGCTAGGAACTGAACTTGGGTCCTCTGCAAGAGTAATACATACTTTTTAACTGCTGAGCCATTTCTTTCTGCAGTCCCAGAAATAGAGGTTTTAATTTCTATAACCATTTGGTTTACTTAGTATCCTAAGAATCTTATCAAACTTAATGGTGTTTTATATTTCCTTCCAGGTCAAAGAGCTGGTGGAAGCAGAGTTATTTGCCCGTTATGACCGTCTTCTCCTCCAGTCTACCTTGGATCTGATGGCAGACGTGGTATATTGCCCCCGTCCATGCTGCCAGCTGCCTGTGATGCAGGAGCCTGGCTGTACCATGGGCATCTGCTCCAGCTGCAATTTTGCCTTCTGTACCTTGTGCAGACTGACTTACCATGGGGTCTCTCCATGTAAAGTAACTGCAGGTATGTTGTAACTATGTGAAGCCAAACCCCCATCCATTACCCTGCTGTCCTAGTTTGTTTCTCCATTGCTGTGACAGAATACTCTGACCAGCACCAACTTGGGGAGGAAAGGGTTATTCAGCTTACATTTCCCTGGGTCACAGTTCATCAGGGAACTTAGGGCAGGAACCTGAAGGCAGGAGCTGGAGCACAGGCCATGGAGGAACGCTGCTTACTGGCTTGCTCCCCGAGCCCCTGCTCAGCTTGCTTCCTTATATAACACAGGCCCACCTGCTCAGAGGTGGCACCACCCACAGTGGGCTGGGCCCCCCTACATCACTCAACAATTAAGAAGATGCCCCACAGATATGGCCACAGACCAGTCCAGTGGAGGCAGTTCACCAATTGAGGCTCCCTCTACCCAGGTGTGTCAAGTTGACACTAACGCTATCCAGCACACCTACACTGAGAGTCCTTATACCTATGGTGTTTGTATTTCTCTCCAAGTCTGATAGAAGTAGAGTTATGTACCAGTTATGATCAGCTTTTTCTCCAGTCTACCTTGGTCCTGATGGCAGCTGTATCATACTAACACATGTTGCTAAATGCCAAATGAAATACTCATTTAGCATTTATTTTTATTTTTGTCAGTTACTATCCTGGGCTCTAGGGATATAATAGCAACTAGAAGAGACAAAATCTGCCTTCATGGAACTTCCAGTCTAGTAGGGGTGACAAGCAAATAAAATGCATAGAGCAGATGGTGGTACGTGCTAAGGAGGAAAAAGAACATAAGGCAGGATAGGGAATGTTTGCAGGGAAGAGGACTTGGGATTTTAGTTAGGAAACCTAGTGTATTAGCTTTCTGTTGATATGATAAAACACTCTGACCTAAGCTAACTTGGGGGAAGAAGGGATTTATTTCATTTTAGAAGTTACAGTCCATCATGAAGGGAAGACGGGGCAGGAGTTCAAGGCAGGAACCTGGAGGCAGAAACTATGGAGGAATGCTGCTGACTGGCTTGCTTCCCTGGTTTGTGCTCAGCCTGCTTTCTTATATAACCAAGGACCACCTGACCAGGGATGGATGGCACCAGTCACTGTGCGCTGGGCCTCCCTGCATCACTTAGTAATCAAGAAAATGCCCCACAGACATAGCCACAGGCCAATTCAATGGAGGAAATTCCTCAGTTGAGGTTCCCTCTTCCCAGGTGTGTCAAATTGAATTGAACCTCTCCAGTACACCTAGGGAGAGCTCAGTGGCAGAACAGTTTTAACTGAAGACTTGAATTGAACATAAACTTGCAGGTGGGAGGGCATTCTAGGAAAAGGAATGAAGGAAACGTCTACCATTGAACATAGAGTAATGGAGACCCCAGATAACAAATGCAGGACGTTCAAACTGCCACTCTTGTTTCCTTGGTACATGTGTCTGATAGTTGTCAAATGATTTCTCATTATGGAGCTTCCGAAGCCACCCCACATTGGAGTGACTACAAGAGATGAAACCCATTTGCCAATTTTAAGCTAGATATGATTGTGAAATCAGGCCTTTTTTGTCTTTTTGTTCTTTGGTGGCCTAATTTTTCTCAAATTAATGGGGATGGTGAGAATAACTACTTCATGGGGTTTTTCAAAAAATGATGAGAACTAAAAGTGCCATGCAAAGTTGTTCAGTTTGTTATACCTGTCCATGTCAAGGTAAGTACAGAGATTTTGAAAGTCAGGGTTAAGAATTTTGTAGCAATTTCATAATAAACTATCAAATCTAATAGAAGTTTAAGTTTGTAGTTATTATTAATTTTTCTAATAACTCATTCAATAGTACTTTGTAAAAGTATTTATTCCTGATTTTTCACCATAGATATCTGAGAAACAATGGGCTAAAATGCATAAAATGCAAAATGGTATCTACTAATGCTATTCTTACAGTTACTAATTGCTAATGTTGACAGAGTGCCTTTATTTACAAGAAAGTATCCTAAGAGGAGTTAGTAGACAATTCTAGTTGGTGGTGCAGAGTCTGATAGCAGGTAAGGGTAGATTACAATTCAAGTTTACTGAAGTACAGTGCTAGCCTTTACTTTTCTAATCCTGTTGTTGAAAGAATATAGTATGTTTTAGGTGTTTCACTGCATTTGGAGAAGTTCAAGATAGGCTTAGGGTTTTAGGAAAAATAGGAAAAAAAAATATATATATGATATGTGTGTGTTTGTGTGTGCATATGAAATAGGAATACTTTTGTCATTTTGAGAATATTGAGTAACAAACCTTTGTCTTTAAGGTATATAGAACACAAAAATACTTTGAATTAGTAGAGGGATGAGAAAGATCTCTTCTACATCAAAATATAGGTAGATGATAGTGCCATGGGAATGCACAATACAGTAAGAACTTACAGATAAAGAGAGGATAATAGACAGGATTCTGCCTCAGAAGCTGGGACAGACCACTAAATAATATGAGGAAAGCAGACTAATAAAACAACAGGAGCAGATTGCTCAGTGAGTAACAGTGTTTCCAGAGGACCTGAATTTGGATCCCGAGCACCCACATTAAAAGCCAGGCATGCCTACACATGCCTGTAACTTCCATCTTTGGGGGGCCTAGACAAGTGGATCCTGAGAGCTCACTAACTAGCCAGCCAAGCCTAAATGGCAAGCTTCTGGTTCAGTGTCTTAAAATAATAAAGTGGAGAGTGGTAAGGAAGACATTAGAGGCCTTCCACTGACTTGCACATGCACAGGCACAGGCTCACACATCTGCAAACTCCCATGCCCCCCCCCCCAAATTAACTAGAACTTAAATGAGAGGTCTTTAATTGTGTTGAAAAATTATTACAGTTGTGAGCAAAACCTTTTGTCTATAGGCAGAGGCTTTGTAAATGTTTGCTGTTCCATTTAAGTGGTAGAGCAGTACAAGCCAGCTAAAGAATATTGAGGGGAAAAGGTGACAGGAAGAACTTTTTTTAATCTTTTTTTTTTTTTTTTTTTTTTTTTTTTTTTTTTTTTTGGCTTGTCTGCATGTGTGAGTGCAAGTGTGCATGCATGTGGAGGCCCAAGTTGAAGGTGAATATATTACTCAGTTGTTGTCTACTTCATTGAGACAGGGTCTCTCTTAGCCCCAAGCTTGTTGATTCTAGCTAATCTAGCTAGCCAGTTTGCTGGGTTACCCAGGATCTGGGTCTCTGCCTCCCAAGTGCTGGGGTTACAGATGGATACCCATAGGGCTTTTAGAGGAGTTCTGGGATCTGAATTTCCATATTCACACTTGTGAGCAAATACTTCACTACATATTTTTTTATTTTCTTTTTTGGTTTTTTTGAGACAGGATGTCACATGCCTTTAGTCCCAGCACTCGGGAGGCAGAGGCAGGTGGATCTCTGTGAGTTTGAGGCCAGCCTGGTCTACATAGTGAGTTCCAGGCTAGCTGGAGCTACAGGGAGACCCTGTCTCAAAAAGATCATATATATTGGGAGGTTCACCTCTTATACAGGCTTCTGACTTCTTTAGAAAACTGAAGAGCCAGCATAGTTGTATATACCTGGGAGGCTCAGGCAGGAGAAGTTGGAGTTTAAAGAACATTTTCTTAAATTTGTTGATTTTTGTGTGTGTGTGTGTGTGTATATATCATACAGAACATCCCAAACCATCTTATTCGACTATATACCCACTTCCCTTATGGCACCCTCCCATAGCCTCCCTCCCCCCACTAGAGCCCTTATACTCTGATATCCGTGCTACTGTTTGCTGTGTTGTTGGCACCCCAGCCAATCCCCACTGCTTGCCCTTCTGGTGAATCTAGTCAGCCTATCTAGAAGTCTTTGTTTTAGGAGGGTCAGCTGTTCCTCTTCTAGCAGCAATCAGTTGTTAATACTGACAGGAAGAACTTTTTAAAAAATTACTATTTATTTGGGCAGAGGTACATACATGTCTTGGTATACATGTGGACAACTTGTGGGAATCTGTTCTCTCCTTCCACCATTTGGGTCCAGGAATTGAACTCGGGTTTTTAGTCAACATTGCAAAGTAACATAGTTATTTTGGTGACAAGTGCCTTTACCCGCTAAGCCATCTCTCAAGCCCCAAGAAGAACTTTTCAGCACCTGTAACAAAACATTGTGTAGGGTGGGGCTGATAATGGTAAATTTTGGTCACTGATTATTTTTATGTATAAAATTGAAGTGCTTTTGCCCTTAAGACTGTAGCGCCTTATGTTCTGGTGAGCCTTGTGAGTTATCAAATGGTAAATGATGTTTACATAGTGGAAAAGCAATGCTCGTTATTTATGTATTTGGGTATGGTACTAGGGATTGAACATGGTATATTGTCTATGCTAGGTAAGCACTCTACCACGGAGCAGCACAGACTTTTTATTCTTTTAGATAAGCCAGTCTTTAATTGTATACTACCAGTTACATAAAACATATCAATAAGAAATGAAAGAAACTAAGAAATTAAAATCAGGGCTAGGCATGGTGGCGTATGCCTTTAATCTCAGCACTCAGGAGGCAGGAGTGGATCTGTGAGTTCAAGGCCAGCCTATCTACATAGTGACTTCCAGGCCAGCTAGGGCTACTGGGAGACCCTATCTCCAAAAATCAAAACAACAAAAAAAAAATCAAAATCCTAGGAAAAACCTCCTGCCCCTTTTAGCAAGTCTTAACCTCTCTAGTTGGGATTCCTTTCCTCCCTTTGTCATCTGTACATCTGAAACTTTTACCTAGTTAGCATATAAGTATACTTTTTTTTCTGGATCCTATAAGTGTTTGGATTGAATAATAATGATCCTAGTTATAAGCTTTTTATGTGTGTTTTGCTTTTTCCACCATATTGAAAGCTTTACTCAATACACAGATCCAAACTACATAAGATTGTTCACAGTTTTGTGCACATATATTTCTTGTTTTATTAGCATATATTAATTATTCATAATGGTTTTATTATGACATTTTCATACATGCATGTAACATATTTTGATCATATTTGTCTCCCATTAACCTCTCTTGCCCCCCCCCACTTCTTCTGATCCCCTTCTAAGTTTTTGATATCTAAATATGCAAAGGATATTCCAAGAAATTATTTCCTGGAAAATTTTGTTTACCATTATTATATACATCTCCATGCAGATGCCTTTACCTTGGATTATTTTCTTCTGATAAAGGCCCAAGAATAGATTATTAAGTAGTTAAAGATTATGGCCATTTTTAATGTTTTTTAGTCACCATTGCAAAGTAACATAGTTATTTTTTTGTATTTCACTTTCTAGAAAAATTAATAGACTTACGAAATGAATATCTACAAGCAGATGAAGCCAATAAAAGATTTTTGGAACAGAGGTATGGTAAGAGGGTGATTCAGAAGGCCCTGGAAGAGATGGAAAGTAAGGAGTGGCTGGAAAAGAACTCAAAGAGCTGCCCTTGCTGTGGGACTCCCATACAGGTGACCATTTGGAGACAGAATAAAAGCACATACATTTGGGACCATGTCACAATTACCATTGATCTGTTGAGGGTTTTGTTTTTGTTTTTGTTTTTTTGAGACAGGGTCTTAGTATGTAGCTCTGGGTGGCCTGGAACTCACTATGTAGCCCAGGCTGACCTCCAACTCACAGATCCACCTTCCTCTGCCTCCCCAGTGCTGGGATTAAAGGTGTTCACCGCCATACCCAGTTTCTTAATTATTGAGAAAACACATTTTAGTACTAATTCAGCTTTCTTAACCTGGAAAATACAATTTCACTACTAAATATTGTTATTGACCTTATGTGTGTAAGCTTCTCTTTTCTAGTGCAGAGACAATTTATTTCATATTCTATCCACCTCAGATCTGAGTGGATTATGCTTTATTCCATTTTCTCTTGCTAATAGCACTGCCACAGACTAGATAAATTACAAAGTTTATTTTGGATCACAGTTCTGGTTCAAAGTGAGGGGCTACAAATGGTGATGGCTTTCTTGCTGACAACTGAAACAGTGCAGCCCATCTTGTGCTGAGAAGTAGTATGCCTCCTCTAGTAGCTGTCTTATAAAGCCATCAGTACCCAATGATGGCGCTTCATCCTGAGTACCTTACCTCATCTTCATCTCCCCAAAGGCCCCACCTCTAAATGCAATAGTCAGATTAAGTTTCCACCTTTTTAATACTTCACAATGGGGATTAAACTCCCAACATGAGTTTTAAAAGGAGCAAACCAGGGCTGGAGAGATGGCTTAGTGGTTAAGAGCACTTGCTGCTCTTGGAAAGGACCTGGGTTCAGTTCCCAGCACTCACATGGTAGCTAACAACTGTTGATAACTCCAGTTCCAGGGAATCCAATACCCTCTTCTAATATCCACGGGCATTGCATGTATGTGGTGCACTAACATAGATGTAGGCAAAACATACACATAAAAAATAAATAAGGCCAGGCGTGGTGATGCATACCTTTAGTCCCAGGACTTGGGAGGCAGAGGCAGATGGATCTCTGTGATTTTTGAGGCCAGCCTGGTCTATATAGTGAGTTCCAGGCCAGCTGAGACTACAGGGAGACCCTATCTCAAAATAATAAATAAATAAATAAATAAATAAATAAATAAATAAATAAATAAATAAATGAGGAAAAAGGAACAAACCATAGCAGGTTAGAAAAAGAACACACCAGAGCTATAATCAACTCATATCTATATGGTTTCCAAGAATTATATCTGGACCTGAGGATGTAGCTTAGTTGGTAGAGTACTTCTTGCCTAGCATGCATGTAGCCCTGGGTTCAGTCCCCAGCACAACATAAAGTAGATGTAGTGGTGCACACCTGTAATTCTAGCACATAGGAGGCGAAGGCATGAGAATCAGAAGTTCAGGGTTATCTTCAGCTACTTAATAAATACGTTCAAAGCTGACCTAGGCTACATGAGACCATCTCAAAATATATCTAACTTCTCAGAACTATTTATCCTATAAAGTAGCACATGTGTTTAGCAAGTATATATGCTCAGGAAGTGGGAGCATTTTCCCTTTATCTGAGTCAAATAGACAAATCTATTTCTTCTCACCAAAGTATTTTTAAAATTAATTTATTTTTAACATTTTAGTTGTTAGCCTTAGCCTTTAATGGCTGCGCTGTCCCTCCAGCCCTCAAAAAAAAAAAAAAAAAAAAAAAAAAAAAGACCAAAAAAAATAGTTAATTTATTTTTATTTGGTGTATATGAGTGTTTTGTCTGCATTTATGTAAAGGCACTCATGTTGTGCAATGCCTGTGGATGTCTGAAGAAGGTGTTGGATTCCCTGAAACTGGAGTTATGCACAGTTGTTAGCCACCATGTGGGTACTGGGAACTGAACCTCAGTCCTTTGCAAGAACAGCCAGTGCTCGTAACTGCTGAACCATCTCTCCAGCCCTCCTCACCAAAATCTTATTTCTTTTGGTCTTTTTGAGGCAGGGTCTCCCTGTAGCCCCAGCTGTCCTGGAACTTACTATGTAGACTAGGCTGGCCTTGAACTCACAGAGATCCACCTGCCTCTGCCTCCCAAATGCTGAGATTAAAGGTGTGTGCCACCATGCCCGGCTCCAAAATCTTAATATGTTTTAAAAGTCACAACATATCCTTCCATTTGATTCTATTTTTCCAGCCCTTTTCATTACATCTGAGTTGAACCTAGTGATGATTCCAGTTACATTATTAAGGAACTAGCATTATATTTGACTGCCTCTGACATGCCAGAGCCCTATGATAGAATGAAGACTTGATGCCACTTATTGAGATTCATGTAGAAATTTAAAACTCAATCCCAGCCTGGTTCTCGAAGTCTATAGTCCCAGCCATTTGGGAAGCTGAAGCAGGAGGGTTGCAAGCTCAGGGCCAGCTTGGCTAACTTAAATCTTGTCTAAAAATAAAAAGTAAAAAGAGGGAGAGGGATGTAGCTTAATGGTAGAGTGGTTGCCCAACATGCAAAAGATCCTAGACTCAGTCCCCAGTACTAGAGAAAAATTTAAACAGGCATTTTAATATTGATCTAAGTACATGTTCCACTCATGCTTCATTGTGTCTGCTGTTTATCAGAAGAGATTTGACTGAATGTCTGGTTGTAGGAACACCTACTAAATATTTCCATAAGTAGTTGTCAGGGTGTTACCTGTGCATCTCAATCCTACTTGAGAAAAGAGAAGAAACCAAGAATGTTGCACTGAATTTTTTTAGGCATTTTTTTAGGCATGTACATTTCTCCTTTGCTTTCACTTACCATCTTGATGTTTTCTCTTTCTATCCTGCCCACCAGAAATTAGATGGCTGTAACAAGATGACATGCACTGGCTGTATGCAGTATTTCTGCTGGATTTGCATGGGTTCTCTTTCCAGAGCAAACCCTTACAAGCACTTCACTGATCCTGATTCTCCATGCTTTAACAGGTTTGTATATACAAGGTTCCCTAGGCTCAGCAGCAATATTTCTAAATTTTAATTTTGTTCTCTCTCTCTCTCTCTCTCTCTCTCTCTCTCTCTCTCTCTCTGTGTGTGTGTTTGTATGTATATGAATATAGGTGCACGTGTGTGTGTACACATGTGCTTAAATCTTTCAAAAAACTAGAACTGGAGTTACAGATATTTGTGGGATGCTGACTTGTTATGTGGGTGTTAGGATCTGAATTCTGGTCCCCATCATTGCTCAGCAAGCATTCTTAGACCATTGAACTATCCTTCCAGCCCCTCTAACCCCTCTACAGCAATTTTTGATACCAATAATCAGACAAAAGTCCAGTTTTTTCTAATAGAACTAGATTTAGAGAATTCTGTTTTCCCGCATAGGACATTTTATATTATTTTCTTGAAAATGAGTTATTTTTAAACTTTTTATCCTATTCACCTTTTTTAAAAAAAGTCTATATGATATAGACTGGCCTTGAACTCTTTAAAAACAATTTTGTTTGTGTGTGTATGTGTGATGCGTGAGTGTGGGTATGCATGTGTACATGTGTGGAAGTCAGAGAACAACTTTCAGGAGTCATTCTCTCCTTCCACTGTGGGTTCTGGGGATCAAACTCAGATCATCAGACTTGTGCAGCGCACACCTCTACCCGCTGGGTCGCTGAGTCATCTTGTCAGCCCTAGTCTTGAACTCTAAATCCTCACATCTCAGCCTCAACCTTTATGGTAAGAGTTTTCAGGCATATAAAACATTGGAAGTATGAAACTACGAAGAGCATGAATAAGCAGTGATACTTTGACGTATTCTCTTTAACATTTTGCTGAACTACTTGAAAATAAATTATAATGCTTCAACTCTATTTCTATATCATGTATCATAAAATTCATCTAGTACTAAGGGTGTAGTTCAGTGGTAGAGTATATGCTTAGCATGTATGGGGCTCTGAGTTCAATTCCAGTCCTCCTCCAAAGAATAAAATATTCCTACATAATAACAGTAATAATACAACATATTTAAAACTTCCAAGTTACTGGGCCAGCTGGCTCAGTGGGTAAAGGTGGTTGCTACTCAAGCTTAGTGGCCTGAGTTAGATCTCTGGAACCTTTGTAAAGATGAACGGAGAGAACCAATTCCACAGAGTTGTCCTCTTACTTCCACGTGTGCCTGGAGGTATTGCCCCCCCCCCCATGAACACACGTAACATTTTTTTAAAACCATCCTAGTTATTATTCAAACTCCCTATTAAAGTAATTTTATTGAGCCAGGATCTATTCAAGTTCAATCATTGTAAATTTCTTAGTACAGAAAAGTTTAGGGCCACTTATTTGTTGAGGGAAAATTGACTTTTTTGAAAAGCAGGCTAGCTGTACTATTATATGACATCTTGCTGTCTAGAGTTTACATTTTTTTAAAACCATCCTAGTTATTATTCAAACTCCCTATTAAAGTAATTTTATTGAGCCAGGATCTATTCAAGTTCAATCATTGTAAATTTCTTAGTACAGAAAAGTTTAGGGCCACTTATTTGTTGAGGGAAAATTGACTTTTTTGAAAAGCAGGCTAGCTGTACTATTATATGACATCTTGCTGTCTAGAGTTTTGCTCCTTCATGATGTCCTTTAACTTGTTTCTCTGTCATCTCTGTTTCTGACAACTGGAAGTTACGTCTGGATTGAAGTTTGATTAACTTTAATGACAATTTTGACAAGAATATTTCATGTGATATGTACTGGATATTGTACACAGCAGGAGAATCATGTCATGCTCTATCCCTTTGTTTAAAATAGAGTTCTCTCTCTTTTTTTTTTTTTTTTTTTTTTTTTTTTTTTTAGCAGGGTCTCCCTGTAGCCCCAGCTGTCCTGGAACTCACTATGTAGACCAGGCTGGCCTTGAACTCGCAGAGATCCGCCTGCCTCTGCCTCCCGGAGTGCTGGGACTACAGGTGTGCACCACCACGCCCGGACTCTATAAAAATAAAAATAGAGTTCTCTTTTAATTCATTGCAAAGATAAGTTTTCCCTTTTGTTATTAGGAAGAAATCTATGAGTTTATTCTTTGACATAATGTGAATAATCTGTTCTTTAGCAACTGTCCAATGTTAGCATCAGTTGGTGTTCTCTACATAGAGTTCTGTAGAGAACTTACACTCATCAGTGTTACAAAAGTAGAAGAGAATTGAAGAAATAAGCCCTTCCTGTGACCTATTGGAAGTCTATTGTAGGAAATCGCATAAACTTTTAGACAAATGGGCCACTGCAAGAAGACATTACACCAACACGGGACGCAAGAACTTGGGAGAGAACGGGAAGATTAACAGATGACAAGGTTTTCTTCAGAGTTCAGTTTCTTCTAGACTGCCTGACCTCCCACTCTTGGCTTATTCACAGATTGTGTACATGAAGTATCCATTTTGTGAAGCTTATCCCTCATATTTTACAAGTAAAAGTAAAAGGGATAGGACTGGAGTGGAGTGGAGTGGCTGCTAGCACGCAGGAGGCCCTAGATTCAACCCCAGTACTGCTCTGCCTAACTCCGTCAGCTTATTGAGGGGGACCCAGATCTCAGCCCTCCTTAATGGGATGGTTAAAGGAGAAGAAAATATATGCAGAGATACCAAAGAATACAAGCAGTGTTTTTGAGAGGAGGAAAGATAGACTGCTTAATTTTGTTCACCTGCATAAATATGTACCTTATGCTTTCAGATTGTTCCATGCTGTGGACGTTAATGGAGATGTTTGGGAAGATGAGATTGAAGACTAGTTAATTCCGTCTGCTCACAATATAGAAATGGAGTGGTTTGCCCTAATCTTCTGTCAAGTACACAAAGAAACCTTGCAAGATATTGAGGGCACCATGCATTCACTCTTCCTGTGTAGAAGACAAGGAAGAACAAGGTTCATATTTTATTTGGTACTACTGATTAAGGCACATTCATACATTTTTTTTTCCTTGTAACACAAACTGATAAAATTATATGCCAAAGGTTCAGAAAATGAAAACTAGGATATTAAAAATATGCCCCAAACTGTGGATAGTTAAAAAGTAAATACTTATTTTTGTCCCCAAACTTTAGGTAAAGATAAAGGTCAAGAGTTAAACTTGCAGACCCATGTCCAAGAAGTATCCTCTGAGACATTGTGTTGGAGGCCAGTTCTGTTCCTTACAGCATGGACGGTCAGACCTCATTCAGATTGTCCCAAGAGCCTCATTTCATTCACTGTGTATTGCTTTCTTTCCTTCCAGCTGAATTCCTTCCACCCGAATTCTCTTTGGAGGGAGCCTTCAGTAACTGACTGGATGGCCCAGTATCATTTTGATTTACTGCTTTTCAGAAGAGAAATTTGTAATAAGTTAAAAAATATTTTTAATACCACAAGCCCTGTGGGTCACTTGATATTTATGAGTGTTCTATATAAGCCACTGATTTTGAGCCAAATCCAGACTTTAATGATTCTGGCTCAGAAGAATTCCTCCATCCTGTTTTCTTGGGGACTAGAATTTAAATTCTGATCTTTTCTCCCTTTTGTTCTACACTTTCTCTCTTTGCCCTCCCCACCTTCTGTTGGCAAGGACAATTTTAATATTAATTCCAGCAGCACATGTTTTCATTTCCTCTGCTGGAATAGGAAAAAGCCTAATATATTCCTAAAATGAATGTTCTTTGAACCTATGTCAGTACATAGTTCTAGTCCTAACGTTCTGAATTTCTTCTAAAGGTCTTCTTTAATTATCTATACGAATTTGGCTTCTGACCCTTTTTTCAAAACAGCAGTGTTTGGGGTGATAATTTTAACTTGATAGGTAGATTCCTATTTCTGAGTTTTGTTGACTTTTTAGAAAATTGTCTTTCCTCATGGTTTGGCATGTGGCTTGGTAGCCACTTGGTAGATATTTTTGAAAAAAAAGGACAAGTCATGCATGGTGGCGTATACAGAGGCAGGCAGATCTCTGAGTTCAAGGCCAGCCTGGTCTACATAGTAAGTTCTAGGCCAGCTGGGGCTACAAGGAGACCCTGTCTCAAAAAGACCAAAAAGAAAAAAAGATAGAAATTCAACTGCAACTTGTGAACATTGGTTTTTGTTTTTTTTTTCTACCTTGACATTGAATATTAAGGAATCACTTTAAACTATCAGCTAGAACTGTTTCTGGATTGTCAATGAGGATGCTTAATCTTAAAAATAAAAATCATTCTACAGTTAAAACAGAATCGCTCCTGTTTGTTCCATAACTTTTGTTGTTGTTGTTGTTGTTGTTTTTGGTTGGTTGTTTTTTTTTTTATTGGCTTTGGGAGGGTGTTTTTGTTTTGTTTGTCTGTTGGAGTGTTGTTTGTTTCTTTTTTGGTTCTGGGGAATGAGCCCAAGACCTCAAACATGCTGAGCATGAGTGAATCTACCTCTGAGTGACACCCCCAGCCACATAAACATATAGTTTTAAATTGTTTTAATTTTATGTATGAGTAGTATTGCCTGCATGTGTATAAATGCACCTGTGTCCTTCAATGCCTACAGATATCAGAAAAAGGTGTCGGATCCCCCTAGAACTAGAGTTTGTTAGCTGGCTTGTGGGTGTTGGGAATCAAACCCAGGTCCTCTGCAAGAGCAGTGTTCTTAACCACTGAGCTCTCTCTCCAGCCTCACATAAACATATTTTTAAAGTTAGGAAAAAAAAGTTCAGACCAGCACCTCCTTCTGCACTTGGGCCTGTGCCTAGGATTTAGGGCTCATATTTTGTTTAAACATGTTCATTTCATGAACTTCCATTCAGCACATTTCATATAATGACTGAATTTGACTGAATTTAAAAAGTAAGTTGAGCTGGGGGTGGTAGTGCACGCCTTTAATCCCAGCACTTGGGAGGCAGAGGCAGGCAGATCTCTGTGAGTTCGAGCCAGCCTGGTCTACAGAGTGAGTTCCAGGCAGCTAGAGCTACAGGGAGACCCTGTCTCAAAAAAAAAAAAAAAAAAACAACAAAAAGTAAGTTGAAGATAAGAAATGGAAATCAAAGTGACTATTGAGTAAACCCCTGTGAAGAGTAGCATCTGTTGAAGACTAGGAATTCAGGTTGGATTTTTCAGAGTAGCCACTAAGAAGCTCCAGTTCATGAGTTAGTTGATAGATGCTAAAGGTCACACTATATTAGCTACTGTGCATTATGTTGATGATATCCTAGAAATAGGAAATAAATCGGAGAGCACCCCCATGTGTGATTTTTTTAAAATCCCAACAAAGTTTTAAGTCTCAGATTTCTTTACTCATCCGAGTCTTTCTTCCTTGGGTACAAATCTTTATATTCAATTATAATACAATTGAGGTTTTTTTGATTTTGTTTTTTGTTGTTTGTTTTTAATAAGACAGGGTCTTATTAAAGCTAGCCTGGAACTCAATATGTAGACCAGGCTGACCTTGATCTCACAGGGATCTGCCTGCCTCTATCTCCTGAATGCTGGGTTTAAAGGTGTGTGCCACCTTGTCTAGCTAAACCATTACTTTTGAAGTATGAGTTACCAGCTAATTTTTAGGTGGTGTGATTTTTTTGGTAGAATTCTTTTTATTGCTGAATGGGATAAAAGATTTGGGTAACTCCCTGATTGCTCTGTGAAATTAAGTTTGTAGACAGTTGCTATGTCAAGAAAATGACTGATAGAAGAGGTTTGTCCCCTATTTTATATGAAGTCTGACTGAGATTTGCCATAAATTGATGTGAACCTTGGGGGTCCTTTGAGTGTGAGTTTGAAAAGCCTGTATCTCTTGATAAAAGACTGGTGAGTCTACAGCTGATAAATGAAGATAAGCTTCTAAATAACTTTAAATTTTTATTTTTATGTATATGAGTTTTGCCTGAATGTATATAAGTGCACCATGTATGTGCAATGCCTGCAGTGGCCATAAAAGGGCATTGGAACTCCTGGAACTGGACTTATGGGCAGTTGTTAAGTCACCATATGGATGCTGGGAACTGTACCCTGTCTTCTGCAAGAGGAGCCAGTGCTCTTAACCACTGAGGTCCCCAAAGAACTTTATTTTCTTAAAAGAGAGGCCCTGTGACTTTCTGTGATTTTTGGCCTGCTTGTGTCAATTAATATGCATCTTATTTCATATATTTTTTTAAAGAAACGATTGTAGAATAGTTTCAGATTTATAGAAAAACTGCAAAGAAGCAAGACCTGATGATGCATGCTGTAATCTCAGGGAGATAGAAGCAGGAGGATCAAGAGTTCAAGGCCAGCCTCAGCTGCATAGTAAGTTCCAAGCCAGCCTGGGCTACATGAGATCCTGTTTAAAAAAACAGGTGGAAATCAACCCCCAAACTGCAGAGATAGTGCACAGTCCCTCTGTATTCCACACACAGTTTTGCATTATTACTACCCTGCATTAGTAATGTGTGTCACATCAATGAACCAACACTGTTGTTAACTGCAGCCTGTATCTTGCATGGATTTTCTTAGCTTTTTCCTTGTGTCTGTTTTCTATTCCAGGATCTCATCCAGGATATCACATTATTACTTTTAGTTATCCTGTTTCCTTAGATTCCTCTAGCCTATCACAATTTCCCCATCTAGTTTTATTGTTAATGTTATAAATATCTATTATATCTTTTTAAAAAATATTTTTTTTATTATTGTTATTTTTGTGTGTGCATGTATTGCCTGCATATAGGTAAGTGCACTGATATCATGCAATGTCCGTGGAGGTCAGAAGAGGCTGTCGGATCCCGTGGGACTGGAGTTACTGATAGTTGTTAGCTGCCATGTGGGTGGTGGGAATCAAACCCGGGTCTTCTGCAAGAGCAGTCAGTACTCTAAACTGCTGAGCCATCTCTCCAGTCCCAACATTAAAAATTCTTAATATAACTGTTTTTGTCAAGAATCAGTCATGGGGCTGGAGAGATGGCTTAGACATTAAGAGCACTGGCTGTTCTTGCAGAGGACCTGGGTTTGTATCCCAGCACCCACATGGCGGCTAACAACCATCCATAACTCCAGTTCCAGGGGAATCCAGCACCCTCTTCTGATCTCCACGGGCATTGCACTTACATACATGCAGGTAATACACTCATACACAAAAATAAAAATAATAAGTAAATTTTTTTTTTTAAAAAGTCAGTCATTGGTTAATCAGGTAAGAATCCTAATGTTTTTCGTGTGTCTACCTGCTTTGAAAAGGAGTATCAAAAATTTGACTGGGATTTGGAGGTCTCAAATTTTGTCATGAGCACCTCCAGCAGGTGGCAGCAGTTCCCATGTTATTAAAGATAGAGGCACTGGCCTTAATCTGACCTGGGTTTGAGCCAGCAGCTATTCAGGAGGATGACTTGAACCCAGGTGTTCCATCTGTTCCAGTCTGGGTGATATAGCAAGACTGTCTCAAGAAACAGACAAAAAATACAGTAACTGGCCTGGCATGGTGGCACATGCCTTTAATCCCAGCACTTGGGAGGCAGAAGCAGGTGGATCTCTGTGAACTCCATAGGGAGTTCCAGGCCAGCTGGAACTACAGGGAGACCCTGTCTCAAAAATAAAATAAAATACAGTAAGCTATCGAGCCAGGGGTAACATTTTTTGTTGCAGAAGCAGATTTAATTTCTAGGATTTTAATTTTCCTTTTTGGTAGACAGAATGTGATGATAACAGCAAGGCAGAAATAGCAGTATTGCAGAAAACTTTTGAGGCCATTTAAAAATATACTTGATCTATAGTTGTTATGTGATTGCTATGAAGCAAAGTGACATACCTGACAGTTACATTTATCCAGTCATTGACATAAAGCCATTAAGTTATATCTTAAACTTTTAAATAGGACAGAGAGACACTGCAGTGGCTACCGATACTGGTGCCTAAACTTTGGCTTGATGAAAATCGACTAGCAGACTAGGCTGAGAGTTTGTGGTAAGAAAGCTGGTTAATGGGCTGGAGAGGTGGTTCAGTAGTTAAGAGCACCGGGGCTGCTCTTGGAGAGGACCCGTTTCAGTTCCCAGTACCCACATAGCATAAGAACCATCTGTAACTCCAGTTCCAGGGGATCTAATGTCCTCTTCTGGCCTCCACAAGCACTGCACGACACAGGTGCATTTACATATAGGCAAAACACTCATACACATAAAAGAAAAATAAACAGAACGAAATGTAGCAAAGAGAAATGCAGTAGTAAAAGTAGGATCGGAGGTGCGGCCCGCTGGGAGCGGGGGCGCTGGGGAGCTGGGGACGCTGCACCCCGCTTTGCGATTGCAGGGGACCACAGTCCATCAAAGCAGCCGAGGGAGGAGATGCTGAGGACCCGCCCCACCCGGTCCACGTTCTCAGGAAACTGGACAGCACTGAGCAAAGGCTGGAGCCAGCCCCAAACCCCTGAACGTCGAATCAGGGACGTCTCGGGAGCATCTCCCACCCTCACTCCCCGCCGCCCGCCCTCCGCGCAGCCGCGAGCGAGACGGTCATCTGCTCCAGCCAGGCTACTGTAATGCTTTACGATGATGGCAGCAAGCGATGGCTCCCTTCTGGCTGGCACAGGTCCCCAGACCTTAAGCCGCACTCGGATTTACCACAACCCGCGGCCAACTCCTTCCCTGTGGTTGCAAGCTGCAGCCACACCAGCAGGTGGTCATCAACTGCACCATTGACTGGGGTGTCAAGTATAATCAGGCCGCCCCCATCTTCCATCAGTGGTGTGATGCCAGCCAGGTCTGGAGCCTCAACTTCAGCAGCAGAGAGGATACTGCTGCCCAGTTTGCAGCCGGCATGGTCAGAGCCTTGGACGCCTTGGAAGGTGGCCGGCCGCCCACAATCCCACCACCCCCTGCCTGGTCAGCCCAGAATGGCCCCTCTTCAGAGGAGTTAGAGCAGCAAAAAAAGGCAGCAGCCCAGCCAGCCAGAGCACATGGAGCGCAGGGTGTCTAATGCAGGAGACCCACCTGCTTCCCCAGTTGGGGGTCCACCCCTTCTACAGGGTCCCCCCTCCTCCGGGTCCCCCTCCACCCCAAGGTCTGCCCCTCCTCAGGGGTCTCAGATGCAGGACACGGAGTAGGGGGAGCCCCACCCCTTGCACCCCCTCTCCCTACAGTTCAAGGCCCCAGTGGTGGGGCATCTGGGATCTCCCGCCTAGCCGGCTGCAGCCATTGCAAAAGTCAAACTCAGGAAAGTAAGCAAATAGGAGGAGGTCTCAGTGACTCATCTAATGGAAGAGATTAATGCCTTGCTGGGCCGGAGAAGCAAAGGCACACAGGTTGGGGAGAAACCCCCCAAAGACGAATAGGCCCACGAGGAGCCAGAGACCCCGAGTTCCCGTTCAGAGTGAACCTGTGCAGAGACACGAAGAAAAACAGCACAACATTGTCAAGGATGAAGTCCTTGTCTTCTGTGACTAGCTCTGAGGGCCACCCCTCTACGCCCAGCTCCAGGGATGACTCTGACTTGGAGAGGGTGAAGCAGGAGCCTCTGAAGAGGTGCAGAAGGAACTGCAGAAAAAAAAAAAAGAGATCATTGAGGCCTTTGTCCAGGAGCTGAGGAAGTGGGATTCCCCACGACCGTGAAGACCCAGAAGACCCATTTTCTGCACACCCCGCCTATCTCCTGCTTTCCCTGATTCACTTTAACGCTTTAATGCTTTGGAATTTTTTTTATAAAAAGAAAAAAAAAAAAAGCCAGGTGTGGTGGTGCAGGCTTTAATCCCAGCACTTGGGAGGCAGAGGCAGGTGTATCTCTGTGAGTTCGAGGCCAGCCTGGTCTACACAGTGAGTTCCAGGCCAGCTGGGGCTACAGGGAGACCCTGTCTCAAAAAGACAAAAAAAAAAAAAAAAAAAGATATTTTTGGGGGTGGCGTTTCAGGGGAGAAGGGAAATTTTTCTTTCTCTTTGGTTTTGATAAAATGGGGTGTGGGAGTTTTTTGGGGGTTTATTTAAATTTTTTATTATTTTTATTTTATGTGTTGTGTGTATTGCCTGCATGTAGGTAAGTGCACCAGTGTTGTGCAATGCCCTCAGAGGTCAGAAGAGGCTGTCAGACCCCTGGGACTAGCATTACAGACAGTTGTTAGCTGCCATGTGGGTGCTAGGATTCGAACCCCAGTCTTCTGCAAGAACAACTAGTGTTCTTAACTGCTGAGCCATCTCTCCAGCCCTATGTGGTAGTTTTTAAATGCTATAACCCTCAGGCTTACCCCACTGGGGGCAGCTATTTAAGGAGGGAAGTGTCCCACCAGGTGGGAGGCATTTCCCCCACCCCAGGAACACTTCCTCTGTCCCTTTGGCTCCCTCCCCTTTTCTATGAGGAATTAAGATTCTGTAACTTTTTGGGCACCTCAAAGTTTATGGGGTTTTTTTTATTTGGGTAGGATTTTGGGGTCCAGACCATTTTTGCTCTCCGGGAAGACAACTGAGAAGGAAGGAGAAGAGGAAATAGAAACTGGTTCTCTGACCTCTACACCTGAGTTTCTTGGGTGTAGACCCTAACTGAATAAAGCTGCAGTTATTATGACTGAAAATAAATAATAAATGAATGTTAGAGCAAGCTGGTTAGTGATATTCTTAACAAATGTTTATGGTGATTATCAACATTCAGTACCCATAGGCTAGGCTCTCTGCAGTTATTTGGGTGGCCTAAAGATTTACTATCCTCAAGGCTTCTGGGATTTCTCTAAAACCAGAGAAGCTTTGGAGGAGATTATGCACAATGAAAATTAGCTTCAGCACAGTTACTTCTTTGTTTTTGTATTCATTTGATACAGGGTCTCGTTCTATAAACCTGACTGATCTGAAACTCACTATAGATCAGGCTTGACTCAAAAACACAAAGATCCATCTGCCTCTGCTTTCCCCAATGTTAGGATTAAAAGTGTTTTAATTAACTATTTTTCTTTCTTGGATTCCCCCCTTCATTATAATGAAGAAAAATATAATATACTAATATATTAATAATAATTTTAAATTATGTCATCCCAATTTTGGAGCTTAATGTGCTTTCTAGAGTAATTCACTCAGTTAACAAATATCTATTGAGTACCTTGCAGTGGGCCTTACTGTTTTTATAGGTGCTGAGAACATAGCAGTGAATACAATGAATATAGCTTCCTGCCCTCATAGAACTTAACTACATGGGCACAAGAACATGGTAGGTGGCACAGAGAGAAGCTGGAGAAAGGAGTAGGCAGTTAGGAAGGGAAATGTTGGAGTTTTCAGGACTAGGGAAGACATAATGATAGCGCTTGAACAAAGGCTCAGCAGTGCAGGAATGATCTTAAGAGGAAAGAATTCTAGGCAGATGGACAGCTGTACAGAGGCCCTTGGAATGGGAGCAGGCCCGAGGCTACAGGAACAGTATGGCAGCCTGAAAGAGCTGAACAAGAGAGAATAGGAGCAGATATGATGTGATTGAGGACAGCAGTCTGTGCAGGGCCTTGTGGGGCTTTGGCTTGCTCTGAGATGAGAAGCCCTTAGAGGCTTCTGCAGAGAAAAGATAGGCTCTGTCTCCCTCCCCTGGCGATGTCATCTTATCTCCTGACTTCTTAGAGATAAGAGTGGAAACAGATCAATTAGGTCATTTGTAATACCTTGGGTGAGAAATGCAGGTGGCTTATAGCAGTGTGCCAGCAGGTGGATTCTTGAGAATTGGTTAAATTCTGTAGTTACTACAGACTAACAAGATGTACTCATCGATTAAGATTCAAAAAAAAGTAGGGCATGGGGTTTGATTTCCAGGTGTTTTTATCTGAGCAGTTGTAGTAAACTATTCATAGCACAGGTCTGCATCAAGAATTTATTTATGGGAACTGGAGAGATGACTTAGCAGTTAAGACTGCTTTATGCTTTTTCAGAGGACCTGAGTTCAGTTCTCACACCATGTTTGGCTTAAAACCACCTGCAACTTCAGCTCCAGGGTATCTATAAGCACCTACACATACATTATGCACACACACACACACACACACACACACATCACATACTCACATAATTAAATGTTTTTAATATGTCCTGCTCTTGCAAAGGATCAGAGTTTTGTTCTCAGCACCCATATCAGATAATTAACAATTGCCTGTAACTTCAGTTCCAAGGGCTCCAATATCCTTTTTCTGGCCTCTGTACACATGGCACTCAAGTACACGTATCCCATGCAGACACACACACATACACATAATCACATTTTTTTTAGTTGTTGGCAGGCAAGTTAGATGCATGCTGTTGTCCGTGTTATCTGAGTAGAGAGAATAAATAGGCACTTAGCAATCCAGGCTAGAGACAGAAACAGAGGAGACGTCTAGCTGGTAAGATGAGATGACGTGTGCTGGATAGCTTTTGTGTCAACTTGACACACCTGGGTTGAGGGAGTCTCAATTGGGGAATTGGCTTCATTGGACTGGCCTGTGGCCATGTCTGTGGGGTATTTTCTTGATTGTTGAGTGATGTGGGTGGGCCCAACCCACTGTGGGTGGTGCCACCCCTGGGCAGGTTGGCCTGTGTTGCATAAGAATGCAGGTTGAGCAGGGGTCAGGGAAGCAAGCCAGTAAACAGCGTTCCTCCATGGCCTGTGCTCCAGCTCCTGCCTCCAGGTTCGTGCCCTGAGTTCCTACCTTGGGTTCCCTGATGAACTGTGACCCAGGAGATGTAAGATAAATAAATCCTTTCCTCTTCAAGTTGGTAGTGGTCAGAGTGTTTTGTCACAGCAATAGAGAAACAAGTTAGAACAACATGTATTCTCACCTTTCTATATAGAGAGAAAGGTTCTAGGATGGAGTCACTCCAGATGCTAAGAGGTCAAGAAAGAGGTCAAGCCAGCAAAGAAGACAGGTAATGGCCAGTCAGGTCAGAACACCAACATTATGTGATATGGAAGCCAAGTCCTGTGTGAAGGGAAACGTGATCAACCATAGTGTGTTACATATGGGCTAATAATATGAGCTCTACCAACCAACCTAAATAATCTATGTTTAGGTCACTGGAGACTTTGACAAGTGCTGTTTGAGTAGAGGGGAAGTGAAATCTGCAGCTTGTTGAAAAAGGGGCATCCTCCTAACAGGAAAATAAGCTGAGCAAACTGAAAAATCAATGACTTTTCTTGGGTTTATCAGAGAATTGAGATCATAGATTAACATCAACCATAAAAACAAGATAGGCAGGAAAATACATATCTGCCTTCCTGAGGAGGCAGTATGTGGAATTTAAACTGAATGCTAGGGACTATGAACAGTCTTGAGAATTTAAAAATTGAGCTCATCTGAAGGAGCCCTTTACACTGCTGTGATTTTATATCAACAGCCTCACAGCTCTCACTGAGGACAGCAGGGAAATTCTGCACTTTGGATCATGAGAGGGGAGTAGCCATTCACACAAAGTCAAAGTAGCTCCAGACACTGGTCTCTGAAGCCTGCCTTCAGAGGAAACTACTTTGCTAGATCCTCCTTTGACCTACTGGAAAGGGCAACTGGATGCTCAAATTCCCTCTGGCCTTCCTGCCTCACAGAGGGGCAAAAAAGAAAGCTAAGAAATTTTCAGGCCTGAGGATTTCACTTACTGGGGATGAGAGGGGAGGGGTCAAAACAGAGGTTAAATTCTAAGATTCAAGAATGCTGTTCCTGCTCCTTTCCATCCTGCGAAGTTATAAGAACATGGTGTTATAGGACAGAGTTCGTAAAAAAATCACCAACACCACTTTAAGAAAAATAGCAAGGTAAATTTTAATTTCGACCGGCCGGGCTGTCTATCTCGGGAGTAGAAGCAGCCCTGATGATTGTCAGGTCAGAGTTTTTATAGGATTACAGAATTATTATTAAAACAGGACATTTGTGAACCAATCAGGCTTGTACAATATAGCAGAATTTTGATTCTATTGATTAACAACCACTCATTGTACAGACAAGTGATACAGTTATATAACTTGGCACTGTTAGGGAAAGAGGAATTTACTGTTTGTTTGAATATACTGCTTGCCTGAATTTACTGCTTGAATTTACTTGTTTAAATTTGCTGCTTGTAACCAATTAACTCAACTGGAGACACAGGCATCTGGAGATAGAGCCAAAGTGCTACAGCCCCCAGATCCTGACCTGTTCTGTGTCATGTCATGTAGACATGTCTAAGATAACAAGAAAGAGCCGTACCAGGCACATGCCAACCATCTCTCCCTGATTGAGAGACCCAAAGGGAGTTGTAACATTCTTCTTGTTTTAAAGTTATTGGTTTGTGAAATGCTTGCTTTGAAACTATTGGCTGTATAAACGCGGGCATTTGTGTTACGGTTG
>NW_008340429.1:1843421-1845767 GCF_000622305.1 Nannospalax galili
GCCTATGAGGAATGGAACCGCACCTCTCATATGGCCCCGTTGTGGACATGGTGGCCAGATCTGTATGTTGACTTAGAACTTGTACTGGGGCAATTTTATTACCTCCCCCAGAAAAACCACCAGGAACAATATCATATGAAAAAACGGGCTTTGGTTGACTCATCATCCACAGTCAACCGCCAAGCTTTGAGGGCAAATGGGTTCTTTGCTTGCCCAGGTTTTTGGACAGGTTGGTGGAGGTGCAATTGTGGGGTTGCTGATAGACTCTACTGTGCTGAATGGAATTGTGTGGAAGTTAATGATGGGCAGTGGAGATGGGAGGTTTCCCCTGAGCTGATTGATATGAGGTTTACTTCCCCAAACAACCAATGGACAGTATCTCCACTGGCCAACCAGGTTAAAATCACTTTTACCTCAAAGGGAAAAAACGATAAAAGGTGGATAGGTGGGCTGACATGGGGCCTGATGCCCTACCAGACGCCATGGAGGGGGGGTCCTGTTCCAGATCTACCTCCAGGTCGAGGCAGTGGTTAGGTCACTGGTAGGACCTAACCCGGTGTTAAATACCCCTTGTCTGAGGCCCCGACCTCCCCAGCCTGGGTCTCCTAGGCCCACTTTCAAGCCATCAGGCACCACAACGACATCAGCAGCCCCAGCCATGGAAAGGCCGGGGACAGCTGCGAAACCACAGACTTCCAGCAATCCTATGTGGGAGATGGTGCTAGCTGTGGTAGAAACCCTTAATCATACCACTCCCTCTCTTACTGACCCATGTTGGCTGTGCTACCCAGGATCCCCACCCTTTTATGAGGCTATCAGGATAAATAGTTCCTATACTCTCAACAACTCTCATCCCACCTATTGGGACGGGAGACCATGGGGACTTACTCTTGCTCAGGTCTTGGCCTCTGGCACGTGTGTAGGCACAGTTCCAACATCCCAAAGCCAGTTATGCTCCTCAAGCAATAACACCCCATGGGAGTAGGGGAAGTGGATTATACCCACCTCGGGCTGGTGGCTCTTTTCAAAAATGGGCCTCACCCCAGCCCTATCCACCTCTGTATTTAATGCTAATAATGAATTTTGTGTGCTTGTGGCCATTCTGCCCCATCTTTCATACCACTCTCATGAATCCCTCCTCTCCTATTGGGAGGAAAAACAGAGTCCTCTCCGGAAGAAAAGGGAGCCCATTACTGCTTTAACCATTGGAACCCTCTTCTCCGTGGGGTTAGCTTGAGCAGGGACAGGAATCGTAGCCCTAGTAACGTGAGAGCAAGGGCTCATGGCCCTAAGGCAAGCAATCGACAGGGACTTAGAACAGCTCTGGCAGACGATGTCGGACCTGGAGCAATCTCTTACTTCCTTATCAGAGGTGGTGCTACAAAACAGAAGGGGCTTGGATCTCCTATTCCTAAAAGAGGGTGGGCTATGTGCAGCTTTAAAAGAGGAATGCTGTTTCTATGTGGACAAGACAGGGGCAGTCAGGGAATCCTTGACCAAGTTAAAAAAGGACCTGGAGAGGAGGCACAAGGAGTATGAAAATAGTGGAAGCTGGTTCAAGTCCTGGTTCACACACAAATCATGGTTTACAGCTCTCCTCTCAGCTATCGCAGGACCTATAGCTATTCTATTAATACTAGTCACAATTGGTCCCTGCATAATAAATAGGCTACTAAGGTTTGTTCAGGAAAAGATCGATACTGTCCATCTCTTGGTTCTTCGCCAGAAATACCAAGCCCTAGACACTGCTGAGGACGATTCCTCAGTCTGACCTAGAAAAAAAAGGGGGAAAATGTTAGGGAAAGAGGAATTTACTGTTTGTTTGAATATACTGCTTGCCTGAATTTACTGCTTGAACTTACTTGTTTAAATTTACTGCTTGTAACCAATTAACTCAACTAGAGACACAGGCATCCGGAGATAGAGGCAAAGTGCTACAACCCCCGGAGCCTGACCTGTTCTGTGTCATGTCATGTCTGCTTACACAAGATAACAAGAAAGAGTCGTACCAGGCACATACCAATCATCTCTCCCCAATTGAGACACCTGAAGGGAGCTGTGAAATGCTTGCTTTGAAACAATTGGCTGTATAAACACGGGCTTTTGTGTAACGGTTGTGGAAGCCTATATAATCTTTACCTAAAATTGTCTCAGGGTCGATTGTCTAACCAGACCTGCATGTTTTGGAAAGGGCAGTTGACCCCAGCTAGCTGGTTTAATAAAACTCTGTTTGATTCTTGCATCTCCATATTCGTGAAATTGTTCTCCAGAAGAGACCCACTGAGTCACAGACCCTAACATTTTGGGGGCTCGTCCGGGATTCGTGGGGGGCTTCTGGGGATCAAA
>NW_008340429.1:1847506-1862948 GCF_000622305.1 Nannospalax galili
GTGGAAACACAAATGCATATCCTCTTCCCGAGGTTATTAGAATGTTGGGTCCTTTCTAGGATCCAGTTAAAGTTTTTATTATTCAGAAGGAGAACATAAGAATTAAGACTTTTTTGTTGTTGTTAATTCTGGAAATATCCAGCCATCACAATCTTCACTCATAAATCCTTCTTGGTAAAATACCTTCATTCCCATATCCTTCCAATATATTTTAACTTTGTATTTTTTTAATAACCATGAGACACAATATCATCAACAAATAAACATTCCATTTGTTGTGAGAATTACTCTCTGACCTCAAGCAATGTGTATTCCTTTCTAAAGTTCTAGTGTCAACCCAATGTTTGAGTAAGGCTTTCCTGGGGAACCAATGAATTTACTAAGCTTACAGAGATGACTGAGGAGTTCCTGAGGTGTATAGGTGACCTGAGAGTATTTCCCTTGGAAAGCATTTCCTAGCCTTTTCCAGATAATATACTTTAGTTCTTCCCAAACCCAGGAGACCATATGTGATTAGGGCCAAATTACATACAGTTGGCTGGGAAGAGCAGCTGGATACTCAGGTAAGGGTCCAATGACCCTGCCTATATCTTCTTTACTTAGAGAATACAATAGTCAACAAGTCTAATTATGATGACCTTTTGTAAGGCATATAAACACAAGGTAAAGAGAAGCAATTGGTACACAACCCCCAACATACTCATTTAAGGAAAACTGTGTTATAGCCCTGTTTAGACTTTAATAATTTTTTAAATAACATTTATAAACAAATTTACCAAGTAATTGATATTTTATATGAACAATTGTTCATATATATGAAAAATTAATCTAAATATATTATTATACTGTATAAACTTTGAGATGTCCTTGTAAGCTTTGAAGCAGGTTTTAAACAACCAAGACTCTTTTAAAAGTTTAGAGATGTTTTACTTAGAATTTAATATCTAGTATATTATTTAATAATACTTCTCTTAGTATTAAACATGTCTATACATTTATAATGGTCTCATATAATAAATATTATGGTTAGACATAATGTCATGACAAACCAGTTTTAAAACCAAGACTGGTTTTTCTTGTTCTAAGGGAGAAAAGCACAGAGTCATATCTGAGCCAGCAGAGTTTCCAAGAACGAAAAGTGTCCCTCCCCAAAGAGACCGTATCTGCCTGCATACTGAGCAGTGCTGTGGGAAACTGAGGGAAAAGGACAAGGCCGAAAGGATGAGATAGGAAGATCAGTCCCAGAAGTTATTTCCAGCAATGAAGATGAGTTAAAAGATTAGATCAAACCTATAACCAACAGTATAATTTTCTTAAACCATTTTCAAGTCTTTAGAGGTCTGAAAGGAATATAAACCAGATCAAGAATGTCAAACCCAAAATAACTTCCAAAGCGAGCAAAGCAAAGAGATATTATGAAAGCAAACCCAAACAAAAAGGTATGCAATAAATAAGGACCTTAAACATCCAGTTCAACCAATCAAATAAAGATATTTAGGGTTTTTGATGTCATAGATATACATTGCAGAATTACTTGAGATCTCAGTACAGGCACCCATGACAAACACAGATACAAGACCAAAACACAAAACAAGACAAGCACAGACAAATAACATCAACCAGATTGCCATCAAATCCAGGTCCCAAAAGACAAGCTTTTGGGCTCACGGCCAGGTGGGTCCAGGGATGTCTCCTCCGGAACCCGACTAGGGGGAGATTTACTGTGTCCAGCTTCCCACCTAGTTTCTCTGATCAGAGCCCAGAACCAGATGGCGACAGATCGCCAGCTAGCCAAAACCAGGAGAGAAACCAAAATGAAAAGTGGTTTCTCGAGCACTCTCTTACCTTGCCGGTGGTGTGGGGGTGAGAAACCGGAGGTCTGACTGGGGAAGCAGAAGCAGCAGGGACTGATGCAAGCCCCCTTGCAGGGAGTTTGCGGTACTGTCTGACAGCCAAGGCTGATGCAGATCCCCTCCTGGGGATTCCTCAGAATACTGCCAGGCAGCTCCCTTCTCAGAGAGTTTCCTGAAGCTGCCAGGCCCAGAAGTCCTCCAGATCTTGGTGGAACCTCCAAATGTTATAGGACAGATTTCTTAAAAAAATCACCAACACCACTTTAAGAAAAATAGCAAGGTAAATTTTAATTTTCGACCGGCCTGGCTGTCTATCTCGGGAGTAGAAGCAGCCCTGGTGATTGTCAGGTCAGAGTTTTTATAGGATTACAGAATTATTATTAAAACAGGACATTTGTGAACCAATCAGGTTTGTACAACATAGCAGAATTTTGACTCTATTAATCAACAACCAATCATACAGACAAGTGATACAGTCATGTAACTTGGCAATCAACTTTGTGACTTTAAAACTAGCCAACTGTTTTAGCAATAATAAGTAAAATAAGACAGTCAAGGTAAATGACTTCTAGGTGGTCATACAATAACAAGATAAACATGTTCATTATGGACTGAGTAATGAACACTGAGGTGTGTCCTCCCCAAACTGCTATGTTGAAAACCCTACCTTGCTATGAGCTGATTTTTTAGAGGAAACGCCTTTGGGAGGTCAGGAGGTCATGATGAACGATGTTAGTGCCTTTATAAGAGGCAGAGGTTCGCTCGCTCCTTCTAGTCTTAGGTGGATGTCTATAAAACAGGAAGCAGGCCCTCACCAGATACTGAATTGACCAGTGCCGTCATCCTAGGTTTCATCACTTCTCAAACTATGAGAAATTTCTGTTGTTTAAAAACTAAAAACAAGCTGGACATGGTGGCGCATGCCTTTAATCCCAGCACTGGGGAGGCAGAGGCAGGCAGATCTCTGTGAGTTTGAGGCCAGCCTGGTCTACATAGTGAGTTCTAGGACAGCTGGGGCTACAGGGAGACCCTGTCTCAAAAAGACAAAACAAACAAACAAACAAAAAACCTAAAAACAAAACAAGAAAACACTGTTCCTCTCCAATAGGCAACCATCAACAGAGCTCCTGAGTGACCAGATGACCACCGAGAGCTACAAAATGCACTATTTTAAGAAAACCCACAGACAACTGATGGAGAACAAAACATGGAAGCAGGGTAATTGAAGTTTCTGGCACAGCTCTAGCAAGCATTAAACACAGGTGAACAGTCAGATAAGCATGCAGCTCTACATTAACTGCCTGCTGACTTTAGTTCCTATTTCCCACTACAGCATATCCAGTTGCCAATTTAAAAAATGCCAAAAGAGGCCAGGCGTGATGACACACAGGAGGTAGAGGCAGGCGGATCTCTGTGAGTTCAAGGCCAGCCTAGTCTACACTGTGAGTTCTAGGCCAGCTGGAGCTACAGGGGAAACACCCTGTCTCAAAAAACATAAATAAATAAATTTTAAAAGTCAAAAAGAGAAAAGTAGACACAAAGCAAGCATCAAATCTAGACAGATCTGGCACAGATTTACTGACAATTACTGTACTAAAGTCTCTAATGGAAAAAGAACATGCAAGGATAAAAATGTAAGCAAAATATGAAACTTTCAACACCTCTAAGAGAAATGTTAGAAGTTAATCGCTGTAACAAGCAGAAATGGCTCCCCAGGGCTCATCAGCAGACTGGAAATAGCCAGGAAGGCATCAGTGAACTTGAAGACAAGTCAATAGAAACAGTCTGTCCTCATGAGACTTCCATTTAGTGGCAAATAAATACCCATTAGAGGATAGCCAGGCACAGGGGATGGGGAATGGGGAGTGCATTTCACTTTACCTGAGAGGGGTGGGATGATGGCTCTGGTAAAGGCATTTGAGTGAAGCCCCAGAGTAAGTCAAAGGGGGAGTAGTGGGAGAGCTCTTGGATCCATCTCTACTGAGCAGAAGTAGTACCCTGTAGATAATGACATACATTTATGTCCATACTACCACTTTACTCAACACAAACACTCTGTCCACTCCTATTGAAATGTAACTGTATACACGTACTACCTTTTCCCTTTCTGAATCTTAGGCTTTCTATTTATAGATTCAGCTGTCCCTATTAACTGTTTTGTCATTGAGATAGAGTTTTACTGTGTGATCCAGCCTAGCCTTGAATTCATGGTGTTCCTGACTCAGTAAGGCTGAGTGCTGACATTACAGACTTACATGTCCAGTCGCTAAACACTTCCTCTCTGATCAAATTATCAGTCTAGAGGCCCAGACTGGCATAGGGGTGCACATCCCACTTGATCCATGTAAGTACTGGGTGTGGCAGGATGATTGCTTCAGTGACTATTCAGGAAACAGACCTGATAAGCCACGGATGTGCCCAGTGTAGTTGTAGTTATTCTAATATTTTTTTTCATAATATGTCTATTTAAAATTTAAATCTTTTTTTGTTTTGTTGTTTTTTGGGACAGGGTCTCCCTATAGCCCTAGCTGGCTTGGAACTTGCTATGTAGACCAGGCTGGCCTTTAACTCATAGTAAACCTGCCTGCCTTTGCCTCCCAAGTGCTGAGATTAAAGGTGTGTGCCAACACATCCAGGCCAAAATTTAAACATTTGTTGATTGGATAAACAAAATGTAATCCCACAGTGGAACATAGATCAGAAACAAGGAGTAGACGAACCTCAAACAGAAGATAAGAAAACACAAAGGATATCATACGATTTCATTTATGTGAAATTTTTAATAGAGGCTTGGGGCTGTAACTCAGCCTCCAGCAAACACCACAAGTAAAAGGAAAAGTGTATCTGTAGACAAAATCAATGGTTGCTTGAAGCAGAGGGTACAACTAGAGAGATGAAAGGAATAAATTGTGGTGAGGAGTCACACAACTCTCTGAACTTAGGAAACACTTGATTTATATATAGCAGATTTTATTGGCATATAAATCATATCAATAAAAGATTTAAAAATTAACTTTTTCCCCACTTTCTTACTTGTACCTCCTTAATTGAACATGTTGCCTTCAAGATACTCTATTACCTTGACTTTAAAAACCAGAAAACAGTTTTCCATATTGAACTGGCTCAGCAAACTTCCCTAAGTTACTCCATTTTGTTCAGAGCCATTTCAGCAGCAACTTTGCTCCACACCAAAAGGAAAAGGGGGGCAACCTTGGGCCTTGGAAAATTGCCCTAAACATGAATCATGGAATGTGCTAATTCCAGACATTATACATCAGACTAACCAGCTTGTTTTCGCTTCTGTAATCTGCTTGCTATCTTGGGTCATCTTGACACACGGCATAAGACCACCCTTGTTATCTTGTTATTGTATGACCACCTAAAAGTCATTTACCTTGACTGTCTTATTATACTTATTATGGCTAAAACAGTTGGCTAGTTTTAAGGTCACAAAGTTGATTGCCAGGTTATATGACTGTATCACTTGTCTGTATAATGATTGGTTGTTGATTAATAGAGTCAAAATTCTGCTATGTTGTATAAACCTGATTGGTTCACAAGTGTCCAGTTTTAATAATAAGTCTGTAACCCTATAAAAACCCTGACTTAACAATCATCAGGGCTGCTTCCACTCCCGAGATAGACAGCCCGGCCAGTCGAAAATTAAAATTTACCTTGCTACTTTTCTTAAAGTGGTGTTGGTGATTTTTTTGCGAACTCCGTCCTATAACATTTGGAGGTCCCACCGAGATCTGGAGGACTTCTGGGCCCAGCAGCTTTGGGAAACTCTCTGAGAAGGGAGCTGCCCGGCAGTATTCTGAGGACTCCCCAGTAGGGGACCTGCATCAGCCTCGGCTGTTGGGCAGTACCGGCAAACTCCGAGAGGGGACTTGCATCAGTCCCGGCTGCTTCTACTCCTGAGATAGTCAGCCCGGCCGGTCGAAAATTAAAATTTACCTTGCTAGTTTTCTTAAAGTGGTGTTGGTGATTTTTTTTTTTACGAACTCTTTCCTATAACACATATCTTGGAGCTATTACTGTTTTCTGCAGTGCTGGGGACAAAACCCAGGACTTCATGAATAGTGGCTGAGCATCTTCTGCTGAGTGCCTTCTCCAACCCTGCCTTGTTTTTTCTTTTTTTAACAGCTGAATACCTCTAGAGATATCGTTTGACCAGAACATTCCAATTTATTACTCATCTGTTCATTCCTATTGTTTTCATATAGGTGCTCCACTTTTATAATTTTTTTCACCTTTATGATTGAACTAGAAATCAACAATTGCTGTGATTGTGACCTTTCTGCAGGCTTGTGGGAATGGAGCATGAAGTTTTGCCCACTAGCTGTTTGCAAAATATATTTTTTATTCCACACTAATTTGCTATGTTCACTCTTTACTATATATATATATATATATATATATATACACACATATATATATATATATTTTGGTTGTTTATAAAGACCCAGGTTTGAATCCCAACACTCACATGTCAGCTAACAACTGTCTGTAACTCCAGTTCCAGGGGATCCGACACCCTCTTCTGATTTCCTAGGGCATTACACAACAGGGGTGCACTTACACACATGCAGGTATAACATTCATACACATAAAAATAATTTTAGCCAGGTGTGGTGATGCACACCTTTAATCCCAGCGCTCAGAGGCAGAGGCAGGCAGATCTCTGTGAGCTCAAGACTCTTGAATTTACAAAGATCCGCCTGCCTCTGCTCTGCCTAAGATTAAAGGCGTGAACCACCACAGCTGGCTTTGCGATTCTTTTTGTGTGTATGAGTATTTTGCTTGCAAGTATGTAAGTGTACAAGTATGTCTGACATCTGGGAAGGCCATCAGAGGATGTTGGATTCCCTGGAATTACTGATGGTTGCCATTTGGATGCTGGGAACTGAGCCCCAGTCCTCTGCAGGAGCAGCCAGTGCTCTTAACCCCTGAGGTAGTTCTCCAGTCACAGTTCATGCTTTTTCACTCCTCAGTTCACACAGTTCTGAAGAGAGGCTCAGTGTCATCGAGCAGCCAACTACCTTTATAACAAGATTTGTGGATGTGCCCTGGATCTTCCACCAGTGCTTCATTAACTTCAGTTCCTTCCCTCCCCTCAGAGGGTGGGGTGGGGGGGGAATGGGGAAGAACAGAGTTCAGTGGCAGTCTTCACAGTTCCTGAAGCAGTAAATATTTTGCCTTCTCAGTTTTGTCCAACTTCAGAGTACAGTAAACATCTCCCCAAGCCCCTGTGCAGTTGCCCATTCCCACTGCTCCACTTTCTGTTCTCTCTTTAGGTGTTTTCAAATGTAGGTACCCCAGAGCAGAGCAGGTCCTGTGTGCAGCATCTACAGTGCCTGTCCTCAGCCCCTAGGGCAGGTAAGGTGAAAACAACAGAATAAGCAGCAGGCTGCAGGAGTGACCCAGGAGACGCCCTCGCCACTCCCAGTCCCAGGTTCACACTGTCTCCCCAGAGTATGCATTCAGAAGACAACATTCTGAACTCCAGGAAGGGAGTGTCAAAACCCACAAAAAACACATTTTATTGGAAAGCATTGGATTTAATAGAAAATATCACATTGTAAACAAGTCCACTGATCCATTAGCTTAACACAGAAAGATAGCACAATCACAATCAGTATAAAAGCTTCAGACAAAATGCTGGTACCAAACACAGTACTTAGAGGCCTGAGCCAGGATCTGAAAACTCTTTCACAGGAATAGGCAGCAATAGCTTTAAATAGGCACAAAAACAGAGGAGCAGGCAGCAACCACTCCAGGCCGGAGAGGATAAAAGGCAGGCTGAGCAGAGAAGCTTGGGAAGGAGCCTGAAGGATAAACCATTTCCAGTGTTCTGAGAACCTCGGAGGACACCTTGAAAAACTGAAAGGTGGGCGTGACAGGGGTTTCGGTGGAGAATGTAATAGAAGCACATGTGCTACAGGCTGGGTGCTCAGCCCTGAGGGAGGCCAGAGAGCACAGCACTGTGCCTACAGATGCTCAGCAGCCTCTCACCTTAGGTAAACAACACAAATCATGGTGTCTCTCTCCCAGAGGGCCTCCTCTTTACTCAGGAATATGCAACAGACCTCTGATAAAAACATGGGGCTCTGGTGGGAAAAGGGTTTCTGCCTTTCTAGTCTTGGATCCTTGAGGAAGAGAACTGTGACATGGCCAGACAAACTACCTTCTTAGAGAGACCACCGAGCTCATGGAAGAACCAGCTGTAACAGCAGGAAAAGGGAGCACGGGATAGGTTTCTTCCAAGGGCCCTTGGTACTGAACCAAAGAGCTGCTTCCTTTATATAATTTAGGCACTGAGAGATTGTTCCTTAACATAGAACGATTCTCAAGGGGCAGGCTTACTGAAGAGGAGTTCTCAAGATTCTCCAAAGAGGTTGTTCCCAAAATGCACAAGTCCTAACCACCCCCCTACACACACTTGAGAATTAGTGCATATACAAATAAAAATCCTTGATGGGAGTGTGCTGTCCATGTGAACATCGGCAGAGGCAGAACAAAAGCTGAAAACCCCTCACTTAGGTATAACACCAGTTAAAATGGAGTACATTTTTCAGAAAATTTCTGTTACACAATAATAATTTAAAAAATGGATATAAGGTTCGGGACATAGCTCAGATGGTAGAGTGATTGGCTGGCAGGTACAAGGTCCTGGGTTCCATCCCCAGTACTAAAAAAGAAGAAAACAGCTATAAACAATTCTGCCTTTAGCTAAACTACATGACTAGTAGGTGCCTAGCCACATAACCCAAGGACAGTAAATTCAACACATATATTTGCAATAACCATAATGGATTAAAGAAAAAGAATTCTAATCTCCTAGACAGTTTCCAGAAAGATCTGCCTGTAACTCTGAGGTACCGGCTAGTCACTGTATGGTTTCTTAGCAGACTGGCTTTTCTGAATTTCCTTCTCCTTGATACTGTACAGGGGGTCCACCAACTTGTTATGAACAAGCATTAAACCTATAAAAAATGTAAAACAGACAGTAGTCAATGTAGAGGCAAGAGTCCCAGAGTTATTAAGAAGTACATGCAGCTCTCAACTGTCATAGAGCTGACACTCATCTCTGCTTGGTGATCTCCAATTCCCCAGGAGTGCCAGTTCAGGGAATTTCTGTCATCCCACCACCACAGAAGCCCAAGATTAAAAGGTTAATCTTCAGCAAGGGACAAATTCCCAATCAGTTGCTTAATGAATGAGGATTGTCACTTAAGTTTGTAAATCAATCTCTCTCTTTCTCCCCACTCCTTCTCTGGCCCCCAAACTCCTCCCCCGCTTTTCCTCCCTGGATAATTCAGCTGTATTGGGGTCTGAAACCAGAGTTTCATACATACGAGGCAAGCACTCTAGAAAAGCACACTGGCAGACATCCTTTTAAAATAAAGCAAACATCCCCACAATAGCTTGTTTAGCACCCAGCCACAGGGGAAAGGCCTAGATGAGGGTTGTTAGCATTGGTTACAGGGGAAATGTCTAGAGGAAGGCTGCCAGAAAAAACCCAAGGCTCATTGTCTTGCAAAGTTACCACATAGTCCTATGAATTGTAACTTTGCATTTCCTTGTCCCCTCAGCAAATAGATCTTCAGAAATGAACCCTTGCAGTCATGGATGGAAAAGAAATGACCACATCATGAAGCAATATGGTTTGACTATTATTAAGATCATAGGTGATGGGCCAGTGGCATGGTTCAGTAGGTAAAGGTGATCACTACACAGCCTGGCCACCTAAGTTACATAATGGTAGAAATAACTGACTTCAAAGTTGTAATCTGATATTCCATGTGCACTCTGGCATGTATACACACACACACACACACACACACACACACACAGATCACAGGTGCTGATTAAATGGCCAGGATGATATGGGTGTAGTAATACATGCTTATAACCCCAGCACTCAGGAGGCTGAGGGAAGGGGGATTGTGACTTAGAGATTTCTTAGTACGACTCTGTCTCTAAAATTAAAAATAAGGGCTGGAGAGATGACTCAGCAGTTAAGAACACTGGCTGCTCTTGCAAGGACCTGGGTTCACTTCCCAGCATGTACATGGTAGCTCACAACTGGCTGAAATTACAGTTCCAGGGGATCTGGTGCCCTCTTCTGGCCTCTGAGGGTACCAGGCATGCACATGGTACACATACATGAAGGCAAAACACTCATACACATAAAATAAAAATAAATCTTAAGGGACAGAAGGAGGCTGGGCGTGGTGGCACAGCCTGTAGTCCCAGCACTTGGGAGGCAGAGGCAGATGGATCTCCATGAGTTCGAGGCCAGTTAGTCTACATAGTGAATTCCAGGCCAGCTGGGGCTACACGGAGACCATGTCTCAAAAAAAAAAAAAAAAAAAAAAGGCAGGGACGGGGACACAGAAGGAAAGCTAGACCCAGGTCCTCCCAACATAGCTGAGCTTACTCACATTCTCCTATACCCGCTCCTCACCTTTAAAATACTTGACAGTCTTCACTTTCAGCTCCAAGGTGGCATCCTCGTCACACACAAACACAGTACGGGGATGCTGCTGGAAGGCAGACACAGTCCACATATGGTTCACTCCTTCCTCAATGGCCTTGTACAGAGCAAAGGCCTTGTGAGCACCAGTGATGAGGATCATTACCTGGGGAACAGAAAACAAGCCCACAACAGAGACAGATGTCCAGACAATAGTCCAGTCACAACAAATGGTAGTAAGGATTACCATTTTACTATCACATGCTACACACTGTGTTCTGTAACACTGTTATCCTCACATCACAAGGAAATGATGCTTCAAGGGGTTATGGAACTTGCCCAAGGTCATGTGACCCCCGATTCCCTATTCTTTGACCTCATGACAATGCCCCAAGGCAACATGGATGCTGACTTGTGCAGGGGCCTGTCAACAGACATGTCACACCAAGACCTACACCTCATGTGAACAGCTGTAAGGCATCAGTCTGTGAAATGGGTCCCAGCCTGGAGCAACTTGGGGAAAAAATGATGGGAGCTATCCGTGGGCCCTGAGGTGGACTCTCTGGAAGCTTGCCCTCCATCTGGTTTCATTCAGTTCAGAGCATTCAAAGTGTTCATCGTGTGACTTGGTATGCTGGTTTCTGTTTATACAAAACAAAGGCATGGACTCTATTTAGCAGGTAAGATATCCAAAATGAAAGCAATGGGAGCTGGAAAGATGGCTTAGTGGTTAAGAGCATTGTCTGCTCTTGCAGAGGACCTGGGTTTGGTTCCCAGAACCCACATGGTGGCTAGCAATCATCTGTAACTCCAGTTCCAGGGGAACTCAAGATTCTCTTCTGATTTCTGCATATACTGCATGACACAAATGAGCTTACACACATGCAGGCAATACACTCATCCACATAAAATTAAAAAAAATATATATATATATATATAAAGAATGTTAAGTGCCAAAGAGCAATCCTAAAGAGCTCAGCTCTACATAATCCCCCTCATCTTAATTCATTCACTTATACCATGCAGTGGTGAACAAGACTTAACTCTTTCTTTCTTAAATGATAGAACAGAAGCAGACGGAGGTGGCTATTGGTTCTAAAGCTCTAACTTAATTCCAACCCTCATTTTTTTCCCAGATCAGATACCTCTCCCCAACGAGGCTGGCCTCCAAACTTCATATTTTCAAGAGGCAAGCAGACCCTTGATTCCAGTTACCTAGTAGAAATCCAGATGCCATAATCCACTTCACAAAAGTTTACTTTTTAAGTAGGGAATTTTTCCACTGATCTAGATGTTTGCTTATAGACTTGAGCAAAGAAATTGGAAAGTAAATTTAGTTATTTCTCACTGAACATGTCAGGAAAAAAAAGAAAATACTTCTAAAATACAGACACATGGGCCTATGAGATGGCTAAGTGGGTTTGCACCCAAGCCTGACAACCTGAGTTTGACTCCTGGGTCCCACATGGGGGAAGGAGAGAACACTCCTGCAAGTTGTCCTCTGACCTGCACACATGTGTTGTGGCATGCACACCCAGACATAATAAATACATTTTTTAAAAAAAAGATAAAATTCAGGGACTGGTGGCCCAAAAGTCAAGAGCTGTGGCTGCTCTTGCAGAGGACATGGTTTGAATCCCAGCACCCACATGGCAGCTAACAACTGTCCTTAACTCCAGTTCCAGGGGAATCCAATGCCCTCTTCTGACCATTTTGGGCACTGCATGACACGGGTGCACATGTTGACAATACACTCATACAGATAAAAGAAAAATAATAAAATATTTTTTAGAAGTTTTTAAAAAGATAAAATTCAAAGTTTGGCACTTTAATCCCAGCACTCAGGAGGCAGAGGCAGGCGGATCTCTGTGAGTAAGATTTATCGTCCTCTTTTTTGGAGCTCTGTAAAAAAAAAAAAAAAAAAAAAAAAAAAAAAAAAAAAAAGATCAAATTCAGACACAGTTAAGGAGGAACTGGAACCACAAAAAAATTAATATCCAATTTTCTAAGGGGAAAAACTCACTAAATTACTAAATTCAGGTCAAAACATTTTAATTACCTTTTACTACATTTATTATCCTTGAGCATAGGGGCTGTGAGCAAAGCATGGTTGGGTTGCAGAGGTGGCCTTTTCAATAGTGTCCAACTATAGGAACCAGAAATGTCCATTTAGTACCTGGTACAAATTCTTACTCCCACAGTAGTGGTGCAGGGAGCCTTTCTGATGATGAGCTGTATAAGCAGAGGCCAGGGGCCCCGGCCAGTTGACCCAAAGGCATAGAAAAATGCCCAAAGGATTGGCCCTCACCCTGGGAATAATTTCTTATTGCCAGAGGAAGAGGTGCAGCATTGAGACTGGTGGGGATTTAAGCCTTATTTATGATTAGTGTGAGAATGTATTTAGATGTATTTAAGAATGTATTTAGATGGTGCCTGCATAGCTAAAATTAACAAAAAGAATCCTCCATTCCCCCCTGACCAATCCCTTACCTCTCTGGCATCCATGACAGTACCTACACCAACTGTCAGGGCCATGGTGGGCACCTTGGCGAGATCACCATCAAAGAACCTAGCATTGGCGAGGATGGTGTCCATGGCCAGTGTCTTTACACGGGTCCTAGACACCAGACTGGAGCCTGGCTCATTGAAGGCAATGTGTCCATCAGGCCCGATGCCTGCAGAGACAATAGGGCAACCCTGTGAGCCCCAAGACCCAGAACTTTGAAAATAGGCAACACTTTTTTCCTTGAAAATTGTATTTCTTTCTTCACTTGTACCCCAAGTTAGGTATTCCTGAGGCATGTGCCCCGCCCCTCCCTACCTCTTCCACTTGAGGTACAGACACCTTTCTGCCTGCCCAGACTATGGGAAAGGGTAATTACCCTTTCTCCCTCTTGCCTGGAGTTGGAGACAGCACCTGGGCAAGGGTGGCTGAGTTTGTAAGATCTCAGGACCTGCAAATTCCTGTATTCTACTTTTATAGAAGCTAGATTAAGCAGTAAAAAGCAGTCCAACTTTAGACTTTCATAAGACTCCCAGGTTGGCAGCACAAGGACACTGTAGGCAGCCCAGGGTAGAAAGCAGAGCACAAATCCGAGGGGCAGAAACCTTTGGTTTCCTCCTTCTCCCAGCTGCTCCTAGTGTGACCCTGAGTCACACAGCTTCCCTGGGGCTCAACTGACTATTGCTAACATGCAGGTGCTGAACAGTGCCTTCTGGAACTATACAGTCCATCATTTTAAGTGTTTGGGAAAGTTACATGACTGTTACATAAAGTCTAATTAAGACCCCTGTCTTAAGTAGAGGATATCAGGATCCAAATCCAGACTTCTCAATTTACAGATGAGGAATTAAGTGCAGAAAGAGGACACTCAAGGTCACCCACAATTCCTGAGCAGCAGAGCTAGGGCAGGGACCAGGGCTACCACTCCATTTCTCTGCTCCATATGGTGATAGATGACTCCAGTGTAATTAGTACAGAGGGATCATGTAGAGATAAGCATGGTGTCCTGTCCTCCTTTCCAGGCACTGCAGCTACTCTAGGCCTGGACCTGCACATAGGTTGAGGAATGTGCCAAGCTCACCTCCAACAAAGAGCTCAATCCCGCCTGCAGCCTGGATCTTTTCTTCAAAGGCATCACATTCGGCCTGCAGGTCAGCTGCGTTTCCATCCAGAATGTGGGTGTTTTCCGGGTGGATGTCAATGTGCTTGAAGAAATTATTCCACATGAAGGAGTGATAACTTTCTGGGTGCTCTTGAGGAAGGCCTGTGGGACCAAGTGGTACTCAGTCAGGCCTAGGCTGAGCCAGAGCCCTCCTCTGAAGGAGGATGCTAAGACATCAAGCTGGTTACAGGGACACTCAGGAGACTGTCCCTCTGACCCCCAGTCATGCAGGACAGGTGGAGCTGGTGTCCAATCAATCACAGCCATTGTCTGTGAACAAAGGGCTGGGCTGTAGTCACTATATATCAGGAGGCCAGGGAAATCCCTTTATTCTGATCCCTTTTTCAGGGCTAGGACTGTAGCTCAGTACTACAGTACTTGCCTAGCATATGTTTAATCCCTAGCACCAGCCAAAAAAAAAAAAGATTATTTTCCTTTTCATAAGGGAGTGATCACAAGCTGGGGTCTGGGGACACTCTGAGATTCTGAAAGTAGCCTAGCTACCTGGGTTGTCAGACTGAGTCCATGTGGGAAAGAAAACAAACATACCGCTTACCCTGTGCCCTCTACCCCACCACTCATCCAATTATACCCTGCTCAACCTGAACCCCACATAAAACACCAAATAGTTGGAGAGAATTATCTCAGAGCTCCTCAAAATTGTTATTTTCAAATGTAAAGAGGCTTAAAGAAAATTTCAGTGTTAAGCAGTAAGAATATTTAAAATCAGACTGGGGAGGCACATCAGTGTAGAGCCTAGCATATTCAAGGCCTTGGGTTCAATCCCTAGCCATGCCAAAAACAAAGGGAAACTTGTCTCATAAAAATATTTAAACTCACTGGGTGTGGTGGTGCACACCTTTAATCCCAGCACTCTGGAGGCAAAGGTAAGCAGATCTCTCTGAGATCAATACCAGTCTGGTTTATTTAGTGAGTTCTAGGCCAGTTGGGGCTACAGGGAGACCCTGTCTGAAACAAAACAAAACAAAACAAAACAAAACAAAACAAAACAATTTAAACTCAGAGGTGGTAGAGAAAAACTTAACACAAGGCTGTGATGAGACGGTTGAGCGGGTAAAAATACCTGCTACCTATACTGATGACCTGCAATTGTTCCACAAGACCATATAGTAGGAGAGAACATGTAGAACCTATTCCACACATGCAATAAATAAACATAATTTAAAAAAAAATTTTTTTGGGGGGGTGGTTTGAGACAGGGTCTCCTTGTAGCCTCAGCTGGCTTGGAACTATGTAGACCAGGCTGGCCTTGAACTCACAGAGATCCCCCTTTCTCTGCCTCCCAAGTGCTGGGATTAAAGGCGTGTGCCACCACATCTGGCTGCAATTTAAAAAATACTTAAAATCAGCCTTAAAAATGAAAAGAGGGCTGGGTGTGGTGGCGCATGCCTATAGTCCCAGCACTTGGGAGGCAGAGGCAGGGG
>NW_008340429.1:1862989-1901331 GCF_000622305.1 Nannospalax galili
TAAGACGAACAGTGCGGGGTTAGGGGGACCTCGCTCTAAAAAAAAAAAAAAAAAAAAAAAAAAAAAAAGAAAGAAAGAAAAGAAACTGCTGTACAAGGTGGTACACACTTGTGATCCCAGCATTTGGGAGGTTGAGGCAGGAGGATCACAAATTTCAGGCAAACCTGGTCTACAAAGCAAGCCTCTACTTCAAAATACCAAAAGGAAAAAGAAAAGAATTCTGCTGCATGCTATTGTACGTATGAACCTTGAAAGCATTCTCCATGAAATTCAGGTACAGAAAGTCAAATGCTTTCATGACTCTACTTGTATGAGATACCCAGAAAGGTCAGTGGTTTTCAGAACCTTCGGTGAGGAAGAAATGGAGTACTGATACTTGAAAGGCATACCATTTCAAGTTTTTTAAGGTGAAATGAGCTCTAGAGGTAGGCTTCACAACAGTGTGAATGCACTTATCACTTCTGAACTGTGTATTAAAAAGTGCTCAAGGGGCTGGAGAGATGGCTCAGCAGTTAAGAGCACTGACTGTTCTTGCAGAAGACCCGGGTTCGAATCCCAGCACCCACATGGCAGCTAACAACTGTCCAGTTCCAGGGGATCCGACAGCCTCTTCTGACCTCTGTCATTTCATGACATGAATGCACCTGCATGGACACATACAATACACACATACAGATAAAATAAAAATAAAAAAGCAAATAAAGAAAAATTGACTTAAAAAAAAGTTTCCTGGCCAGAAGCTTAGATGTGACCCTGGTTCCTGCTAGAAATACTTAAAAGGTTCCCAGTGCTCTAGTATCATTGCTCTCCACCCTAGCTTCCACCTCTCGACATGGATGCACTTACCTACATGCAGGCAATACATGCATACACATAAAAATAATAATTGCTCAAAATGAAAAAAAAAAAGGATGGTACATTTTGGTTTTTTAGATAAAGATCTTGTGTTGCCCAGGCTGGCCCCAATCCTCTGGACTCAGGCAATTCTCCTGCTTACTACCTTCTCCCCAACCCTCAACAGTTAGGCTTCTTAAAGACACCCAGTTTTGAAGATGGTAAATAGTACATGTATTTTACCAGGTTTTTTGTTTGTTGTTTAATGTTTAAAGCGAAACCATTGCTAATGATCAGGTGACAGAGGTGATAGAAGACCAAGCCACAAGTCTCAGCCTCTTGCCAAGTGTGCCTGGCAGAAAGAGGAGCTGAAGGATGCACACACGGGAGTTCAGACAGACCCTGGGGACACCCCAGCCAGGATCCCATTTGCAGGTGTTTCAGAAAGAAACGGCACAGAGCTGGGGAATGGGCAGAGGGAAAGAAGCACCTTAATATTTACTATGTGTTCACTAAATGTCTGCTATACACAAGAAGCTTCTGCATTGATCACTGTACCATTTAACACTTCCAACCAATGCAGTCAGCCCCATTTTACAGCCGGGCAAGCCATGGCTGAAAGAGACAGGTACTGATAACTGAGCCTATCGCACAACATCATTGGCTCCCTTTGATGTCTCCATTCCTCTCCAGGGCTCCCCCTGTGAGAGGAGGAATATGGCTCTCCTATGAGGAAGAACCCAAAAGATACTCACCTACATATTCATCCATGTTGAAGGTTTTCACATATTTAAAGGACAGGTCCCCATTCTTATAGTACTCAATCAGCTTCTGGTAGCAGCCAAGCGGGGTGCTCCCTGCAAGAGGCCTCTGTCAGAACACCAGCACAGCTGCAAATGCCCTTCAGCTCCCAGCTACCAGGTTCCTAGAACCAGTGAAGGCTTTTCCAGGAGAACCTGTCAGGTCTGCAGTCCTAACAATTCCACCTGCCATCCATCCACTACCTGCTCAATGCCTACTTCCCACTAGATTGCAAGCCCCAGGGGACAGGGCCATGTCAGTCTTGTTGATTGCTAAGTCCCTGGAACCAGACACACGGATAACTGAAATCACTCTGAATAGGTCCTAAGTGAATGTCAGACTTGATTACTGATATGATATTCTCTGAGCATCAACAATGTGTAAGGTGCAGGGCTGTGGATGGGGAGACAGGGACAACAGCTACTACAGAAGGGACCACTGTCTAGGAGTGGGGACAGAGCAGCACTGTCGGCCATACAAGGTCACTCTATCATCAGGTTTCTGGGAAGATTTCCCGGAGCAACAGCAAACTCCTGAGTCTCATTAGTTAGTCTACCCAAAAGGCAGGAAGACTATAATAAACTAGAAAGTAAAGATCTGAACTGTGGGTATAGCTCAGTGCTGGCCCCATCTCCAGCACTGCAGGAAAAGATACTAAAACCCTGACTGAATATTGGATTAATTTAAAGCTAACCATCCATAAGTGATCAAAGAAAGGGAAGACAGTTTATTAAACTTAAAGACCTAGGTATAGGGCTGAAGAGATTACTCAGCAGTTAAGAGCACTGGCTGTTCTTGCAGAGGACCCGGGTTCAGTTCCTAGCACCCATACGGTGGCTATCAATTGTCCGTACCTCCAGTTCCAGGGGATCTGACACCGTTTTCTGACCTCCATGGGCACTGCATGACATAGACACAGGCAATACACTCATACATGTAAAATAAAAATGAAGTATTTTTTTTAAGACCCAGGTTTAGCACGCCTTTAATCCCAGCACTTCGGAAGCAGAGGCAGGCTGATCTCTGTGAGTTGAGGCCAGTCTGGTCTACATAGTGAGTCGTTCCAGGTCAGCTGGTGCTACAGGGAGACCCTGTCTCAAAAGGACACAAAAAAAGATACCCAGGTTTAATTCCTAGCCAGGCCTATGGATAACGAAAAGAAAATAAAAAACTAACTATTTATCCATCCATTCATAACAGACTATGGCCAGGCATGGTGTCGCCCACCTTTGATCCCAGCACTGAGGATGCAGAGGTAGGTAAATCTCTATGAGTCTGAGGCCAGCCTGGTCTATATTAACAGGTTCCAGGCCAGCCAGAGCTACATAGTGAGATCTTGTCTCAAAAGAAGAAAAAAGTGATTAATGTGGACAATTAGGAAAAGTTTCTGAAGAGTTTGTACATGAGATGATACTGCAGAATTAGATGATAAGGCAGATCTTGTCTCAGGGCCACAATGGTTACTGGGCTATGGAAGGAACATGCCCTTATTCTCAGGAGATCGGGCTGAAAGATTTAGTACTGGGATATCTGGAACTTACTTTTATGTGGTTCCAAAAACAAAAAACACAACAAATTATATGTATAGAGAACATGAGCCAGAGGAAAACATGTGGCAAGAGAGTAACGGTTGGTCAATGTAGGTAAATGGTATTACACTGTTGATTGCAACTATTTTTGAACATTTGAAAGATTTCAAAATAAAAAGATGGAAGGAAAAAACTCAAATGTATCCACACAAGACCAGGTCACTGTCTTTTCCACACCCGTGAACAGTCGTGCTGCTTGGCCTACACGGGGCAGTTCACTTCAAGGCCTCTGTACCCACTGTTACCTCTATAACCAGTGATCTTCCTTTACGTATCTTCAAGGCGAACTCCCCTCTTCAGGCTTTTTCTCAAATGTCACTTTCTCATAGAGACCTTCTCTGAACACAACTCCCACTATGCACAATTCCCAGCCTTTCTCCTGTGCTATTTTTCTCCCTCTCATCGTCTTCTAAAATCTCTACATTTTGCTAATTAGCTTATTTATTATCTGTCATTCCCATTATAATTTAAGCTTTAGATAGTATGAATTTATACTTTTTTGTTGTTGTACCATAAATGCTTGGTTTACAGTAGGAACTAAAAAAAAAAAAAAATCCAAGTGACTGACAGTGGCAGTACCCACATCCCACTCAAACCACCAACCAGTTCCTAAATTCTTCAAGGAAACCTTGTGTAACAGAGGGTGGACACATCTTTTTGTTTAGGGGTGGGGGGTTTGACACAGCGTCTCAATCCAGGTTGACCTTGAATTTGAGGCAATCCTTCTGCCTCAGCCTCCTGAGTGCTGGGATTACAGGCATGAACCACTACATGTGGCTGAGGGAGCCACAACTTGAGAGGGCTTGAGCTTTATTCTGTGGATCTCAGATCTGATCTGTCCTGATGGGAAGTAGGAGGAGTTGATGCAGAGCCCAGCCTGACCAGGTGGAGGCCACAGGATGTTAACATTGCCCCACAGATAGGCATGGTGGCAAACGCCTTTTATCCTAGCACTTGGGATGCAGAGGCAGGCGGATCTCTGTGAGTTCAAGGCCAGCCTGGTCTACATAGGGAGTTCCAGGCCAGCTGGGGCTACTGGGAGACCCTGTCTCAAAAAACACCAAAAAAAAAAACCCAAAACAAAACAACAACAACAACAACAACAAAAAACACTGCCTCCATAGGGCTGAAACACTGGATACCTTAGTTATACTGGACACCTTAGTTACACTGGAAATGGGTACTGAGAACATAACTTGGGTCCTCTGCAAGAAGGGAGTAAGCACTCTTAACCACTGAACCATCCTCTCCAGCCCAAGAATGGTTTTTATTTTTACTTTTTATTTATTTATTTATTATTGGTCTTTTTGAGACCAGGTCTTCCTATAACCTCAGCTGACCTGAAACTCACTATGAAACTAGGCTAACCTCGATCTCACAGAGGTCCATGCCTGCCTCTGCCTCTTGAATGCTGGGATTAAAAGCATGCATCACCACACCTGGCCCAAAACGGTTTTTAAATTTTCAAAAAGTTTTTAAAAATCAAAAGGGTATTTTATGACATATGAAAGTTACATACATTCAAAATTGAGTGTTCACAAAGTTTTATTGGCATACAGCCACACTCCCTTACTTACATATTGTCTATGACTGTTCTCATTGCTACAGTGGCAGAGTTGAGCTGCCAACGATGAAGCCTGAAATATTTACTGCTAGGCTATTTACTGTAAAAGTCTGAAGGTCTCTTTCTAGTGTTCAGTGGTCATAAAACCATTGGGGCCAATCTACCCACTCCTAAAAATATTAAAGATACTTTTAGAGACTGTGGCCAAATTATCTTCCTGCAAAAGCAGCATTCTGACCCATTATTATTATTATTATCATTATTATTATTATTATTATTATTATTATTGGGGGGGGTATTATGAGACAGGGTCTCACTATGTGCCCCTGGCTGGCCTGGAACTCAATATGTAGACCAAACTGGTTCAAACTCACAGAGATCTACCTGCTGCCTCCTGAGTGCTGATATTAAAGTGTGTGCCACCACACATGACCTGACCTTTTTCAGAAGAAATTGGGAATAGTTTTATCAATTAAGCTTTCTAAGAAATTATTTGAGTGAGCAACTTCTCTCAATTACCCCATGAATAGTACTTAGCTAGTAACCCCCCTACATGCAGAGAAGAAAAATGAACTCATCTCATAAAATGATTGCCGTGGTCTCCGACTGAAGAAATGGCTCAGTAGTTAAGAGCACTGACTGCTCTTGCAGAGGACCTGGGTTTGATTCCCAGCATCTACATGGCAGCTTACAACCATCGGCAACTTCAGTTTTCTTCGGTTTCAGGGGATCTGACACCCTCTTCTGACCTCATCATCAGGCACTGCACTTACACACATGTTGGCTACACACTCATAAAAAAAATATTTTATTTAATTTTTTGTTGTTTTTATCTTTTTTGAGACAGGGTCTCCATGTAGCCCCAGTTGGCCTTGAACTCGCTATGTAGACCAGGCTGGCCTGGAACTCACAGAGATCCGCCTGCCTCTGCCTCCCAACTCCTGGGACTACAGGCCAACCACCACACCTGGCAATAAAATATTTTTAAAAACTGATTGCCTTAGGAGGCTGGAGAGATGGCTCAGCAGTTAAGAACACTGGCTGTTCTTGCAGAAGACCAGGTTTGAATCCCAGAACCCACATGGCAGCTAACAACTTTCTGTAACTCTAGTTCCAGGGGATCCGACAGCCTCTTCTGTCCTCCTCCCGCCTTGCGTGACACGGGTGCACTTACACAATACACACATACACATAAAAACAAATAAAATTAAAAAAAAAAAAAGATTGCCTTAGGATACCAGGGCTGAGGTAGGGGGTAGCTCCGGCCTAATCAAGATTCTATGGTAACAGGCAGCCCCTACCTCAACATAAAGGAATCTGGGTTCTCCCCTCTTGTCTGCCGAGGGTGCCTGGGGTTATCCCACAGCATAAGTCTCTCAATCCCACCTGTTCAGTCCCTGGGATAAGTAAGCCCATGATTTTGACCCCTTAACAGACTCCAAGGAACTCTCTTTCCACCCCTGTCCATATCACCCTCTCCATTCCACAACGCACCTGTAGGGAGCCCTAAGGTGAAGTACTTGTCTGGTCCTGGGTTAAACTGAATGATGCGGTTCCTGATGTACTTGGCTGCCCACTCACTGGCCTGAGAATAGTTTTCCAGGATGATGAGCTTCATCTCGTCCTACAGTGAGGAGACAACAAATGCAATCAATGGAAAGGGCAGGGACCAAGGGACAATAGGAACCTGGGGAGAGGGAAGAAGTCCCCAGAGCCCGGCAACAGCCTCTTTCAGGGCACAATTTACACGGGGGACTCGCTGGGCACCTCTACACCCACCAGGAGGCGCTACTGTAGGGTCAGACATTGCCTGTAACCCCTGCTATCGGTTACCAGGGGACCTCACAAGGCAGCCGAGTTTTCTGGGCCTGTTTCTCGTATGTAAAATGGGGAAAGTAGTACCTGCCTCCTGGATTTCACGATGGGGACTGGTAAATGACTGCACATAAGCCACCCTGTTGGCCACTATCATCTGGTAGCTCAACTCAGCCCCTGCCCACTATCCCACTCTCCTCCAGGCTGGATCCTCTGCCCCACTGGCTTTTCGTCTTCCAAGGTGCCATGGGGTCACCTTGGAGCTAGAGGTGACTGCGGCACAGCTCGGCAGGAGGAGGTGTGTCCTCTTTCAGTCCTAAGGGTCGGGTGCTTCCCGCTCGCCAACTTGGTGAAGCCTTCCTCAGGTTCCCCAAAGGCACAATGGAATACAGGTACCCAGCGGAAGGGTGGGGGGCGTCTGGCTGCCCCGCGGTGTGCGTTGGAAGGCCCGGGCGGAGTCAGCCCGCAGGGTCCAGCGTTCCCCCGAAGGGGGCCGCGAGCGCGTCGCCCCTCCGGCCCGCTCCGGCTTGCCGGGGTCCAGCGCCAGGAGTGGCAGAGCACCTGGCAACGCCCGCGACCCCCGGTCCGAGGACCGACCCACCCGGCTTGTCCCCACTTACGCCAAGGCCTCCCGCGATTGCAGAGGTCCCGGGCGCAGGCGGCCCTGCCCCGCGCCGGTCACGTGGCTGCAGGTCACGCGGTGCACACGCCGCGGGGCTGACTCAGCGGGCGGCCCTCCCTGACCATGCGGCCCCCGCCCCTGGCGAGCCGGTCGAGAAGAGCCTGTGGGGACTGGACACCCGGTGGAGGCGGGCCGAGCCAGAGGAGGGGATGTAGCTTCTGGAGAGCGGAGCAGGGGTGTGTCTAGGTGTCATTTTTTTGTTTGTTACCCGCTGCAGCAAATGGGTTTTTGTTTGTTTTGTGGGATGTTTGTTTAAGACAAGGTCTCCCCGTAGCCACACCTGGCCAAGAACTGCTTTGTAGAACTGACTGGCCTCGATCTCATAGAGATCCGCCTGCCTCTGCCTCCCGATTGCTGGGATTAAAGGCGTGCCACCACACCTGTGGCAGCAGGAAATCTACTTGAGGGCTGCTGACTGTGCAGCCAGAGGCATCCCTCTCAGTCTAGGCGCTGGGCGTGAAGGCTACCACAAAAAAGTACACAGAAGCGATTAGTGAGTTTATTGATTAAGCCTTAAATAAGGTGCACTCAAGTATAGGCCTTAGGAGGGGACCAGCCAAACTGCCTAAGCGGTATGTGGATGCTAGGGCTTTGACACTACTAAATGAGGCTACCTTTAGATGTTAGAGGAAGTGGATACTGGTGTACTCTTTCTTAATCCACAGAATTCTGACCAACAGGAGACTTTTTCTAAGGTACCGTTGGGCAGACTTGTGACTACAGAGGGGAGTGTGAGTAGAGATAAAATACTGGTCAAAGGGCTCCTTGGTCACAAGGAGGTTAGACATAAGAGTTCACTGCCTTTTTTTTTTTTTTTTTTTTTTTTTAAAAAAAAAAAAAAAAAAAAAAAGAGACAGGGTCTCTGTAGCCCCAGCTGACCTGAACTCACTATGTGGACCAGGCTGGCCTTGAACTCACAGAGATCCACCTGCCTCTGCCTCCTGAGCGCTGGGACTAAAGGCGTGCGTGACCACGCCTGGCAGTTCATTGCCATTTTAATAATCTCATTTGTGATGGCTTCTTAGAGGGTACACAATTCTTCACAGATAGTCTGATTACTTATTTCTAAATTACTGAGTGACAGCAAGGAAGAGACAGAAATGAAAACCAGGAGAAAAGAAGAACCCTTGGCATTCTCATGGCTTATTTCCAAACTAGCTCTGTCAGATCTTTGCAGCTACACACACACACACACACACACACACACACACACACACACAGCCCAAAGTAATGATTGCTAGCATTGTCCATTCAAGATTGTTTTTCTGCTGGGCATAGTGGTGTACACCTTTAATCCTAGTGCTTTGGAGGTAAAGGCAGACAGACTCTGAGTTTGAGACCAGCCTGGACTACATAAGAGAGTTCCAGACCAGCTGGGAGTGAGGAAATTAAGGCTTAGAGAGAGAACTTAACTTTGAAAGCTCAAATGGCTTTCGTAAGACTTCAAGTCAGAAGGATCTGTCCAAGTTTGAAAGCTTTTGCCCCTGTCTCCCATCTGCTGTGACAGCAGATTTTAGACACTTTATGTACCAACAAATGATCTATTTTATTATCCTTGTGAGTGCATATGTGTGTGTTCATTAGTGTGTGAGTATATATGTGCACACATGTATATGTGTTCATATGTGTGGAGGCCACAGATCGATGTCAGGTGTTATTACTCAGGAACTATCCACCTTATTTTTGAGACAAAGTCTCTTACTGGAACCTGGGGCTCACTGATTTAGCAAGCCCCAGGAATCCTTATGTCTCTACCCACCTAGTCCTGGGATTACAACCACACCTAGCTTTTTACATGGGTGCTGGGATTGAATTTGGTCAGCAAGGCCTTTACCACCTGACCTATCTCCCTAGCCATCATAGTCTCCATCTTATTCTTTCAGGTCAACATTGGACTATAGCAGTCTATTCTAAGGGTATTTGGGGACTGTCTATAGTTAGGTTAGGAGGAAGGACTTACATGGTCATCAGAAACACTATACTATACACTTCTACTATATAGGGCTTTGCCAAGAGCTTTGATGCCCCTAGTTTCGAATGATCCCACTCAATAGGCAGGTGTGATTATTAACATTTTATAGACGTAGAATCGGGGCTCAAAGTAGTACAGATTCATATGTGGCCTCTCAGTATGGGACATTCTGGACCATGGTAAGCTCTCTGGAACAGCAAAGATATCTCCTAAATTAGTCTAGCCTCCAGCATCAGCATCCTGGCCTCTCCCCTGGTGGCATGGCCTTTCTTCAATCATGAGGTGGTCACATTTCTTTAGTTCTCTTGACTGGGTTTACGTTGGACAGCTCCAGGGCCTCATTTGCCTGTTGGGCCAGCAATAGGACAGTCTCATGAGGGGTGGGCTTTGTGGTCTGAGACCCTGCTGAGACCAGGAGTGCTAGACACCAGGGAGGCTAATCTTCACAGTCTGGAGAACTTGTTCTTTGGCCTCAGTGTTGATGTAATTTTTATCTGCCTTTAAGTTTCATCAGAAATCTTTTCTCAGTATGAGGATTGTAGATATTTTACAGTAAAGTTCCAGCCCCAACCTCTAAATACATCAGATAGCACAGGCCTGGCCTATCACTCAGCTCTTCCCAAAAGGAGACTTACTTTACTCCAGGCGGCTTACACTGACCTGGTCTCTCCTGAGTTACCCCTTCCTGAGAGAACCAGTGCATGGCTTTTATTAATTAAGCCTGAAAGCCCTAATGCCAGCCAGCCTGGGGACTAATCAGAAAAGTCTTGGATTGAATTCTGGTCTGGCGAGTCTCTGGATCTTGAGGAAGTAACTGAAGCAAATGAACAGCTTCTCCTGGTCTTGATTTTCTTAGATGGCACATGGAGAGTGAGTGGAACTTAAGTTAATAATGCCCTGTGTCACTGTTGTATTAAGTGAAGAATTAACACAGTGTAGCACTATGGTGGTTTGGATGAGAATGTCTCCCATAGGCTCCAAGTATTTGAATACCTGGCCCTAGCTGATGGAGCTGTTGAGAAGGTTTAGGAGGTGTGACCTTGCTGGAGGAAGTATGTCACTGGGGATGGGTTTTGAGGGTTCATAGCCTTGTCCTACTTCCACTCTCTTTGTTCTGCTCCTGAGTGTGTTTGAAGATGTGAGCATTCACCTTTCTGCTTGGGCTGCCTCCTGCCATGCCTGCCCTGCCACAATGGACTCAGCCCCCTGGAATCCTAAACCAAATAAACTCTTCCATCAGCTGCCTTGGCTGTGGTGTTTTATCACAGCAACAGTAGAGTAACTAAGACGTGCACTCATGGCCACCAACCACACTGACATATTTCCTACCCCAAACCTCTTTGGACCCTTGTGCTCCCCCGACTCCATCCCATGTTTCCATTGTCTCCATTCTCCATCTTCCTGGCCTCTTGTCTTGGAACTGAAGTTGATAAATTAGAAGACTTTTGTGGGTTCATACACTGGAATATTCTCCAGCTCCTGTGTGGACAGATGTTTTCATGCCTGCTAACAACACACACTTTGTGCAAACGTCCTGCCTCTATGCCCCCAAAGTCCTGTATAAGCCATGGCATCTTTGTTGAAACTCAAAGATACTCTTTTGGGCTGCACAACTGGATGGATGGATGGATGGATGGATAAATGTGTTTTATTTTCCCTTGAAGTTAGAGGAAATTTTTGGTTTTTTTAAATATTTGGGACTGGGGCTGGAGAGACAGCTCAGTGATTAAGAACACTTCTTACAGAAGACCAGGTTCAATTCCTAGCACCCACATGGCAGCCAACAGCTGTCTGCAACTCCAGTCCCAAGGGATCCGACAACCTCTTTTGTCCTCCACAGGCATTGCAGAACACGGGTGCACTTACTTACATGCAGGCAATACACACATACACATAAAAATAATACATATTTAAAAAATAAAATATTTGGGACTATAGAGATAGTTCAGCAGTTAAGAGCACTGATTGCTCTTGCAGAGGACCTGGGTTTGATTCCCAGCACCCACATGGCAGATAACAACCATCCATAACTCCAGTTCCAGGGACTCTGACGCCCTCTTCTGACCTCCATAGGCATTGTACAACATGGGTACACTTACACAGATACAGACAACACACTCATACACATAAAATAAAAGTAACCAAAAAAGTTGTTTTTTTTTTTTTGGTCTTTTTGAGACAGGGTCTCCCTGTAGCCCCAGGCTATCCTGGAACTCACTATGTAGACCAGGTTGGCCTTGAACTCACAGAGATCCACCCACCTCTGCCTCCCAAGTGCTGGGATTAATGGTGTGTGCCACCACAACTTGTGTAGTAAATATTTAAATTTTTTAAATGTTTATTTTTATTTTTATGTATACAAGTGTTTTGCCTGCATGTATGTAAATGTACCATATGTATGCAATGCCTTTCAGTGGCCAGAAGAGGGTGTCAGATCCCCTGGAACTGAACTTGTGGATGGTTGTTAGCATAGTGGGTGCTGGGAATTGAACCTGGGTCTTCTGGAGGGACAGCAATTGTTCTTAACCACCAAGCCATCTCTCCAGATCCTAAAGGAAATTCTTGTAAGCATAGCTTATGAATTTGATGCTATTACTTCATAACAGACACTTCAAAAGTTAGTGATGTAAATGATAATTATTACCTACCATGGTGTCTGTGGGCTAGAAATTCAGGCAGAGTTAGCTAAATGTAGTATATTGGTTGATTTCAAGGTCAGCCTGGGCTATATAGTGAGACTCTGTCACCAAAAGAAGGGAGAGAGGGAGGGAGGGAGGGAGGGAAGGAGGAAGGAAGGAAGGAGAGAAAGAAAAAGAAAGAAAGAAAGAAAGAAAGAAAGAAAGAAAGAAAGAAAGAAAGAAAGAAAGAAAGAAAGAAAGAGAAAAAAAAAATCAGATATTAAGGATCATTTCTAGGACTGCAAAAGACTCAAAACCTGGGATTGGAATCATAGGAGAACTCACTGACTCTGGTGTCTGTTAATTGATGCTCACTCACCATTAGTCAAAACCAGAGCTACAGATGGTTGTTAGTTGCCATGTGGGTCCTGGGAATCAAACCCAGATCCTCTGCAACAGTAGCCAGTGCTCTTAACCACTGAGTCATCTCTCCAGCCCTTTTTTAATATTTTTTTATTTTATTCACCTTACTAATTGATCAGGTTCTCTCACTGACCCTGAAGCTCACTGATTCAGCTAGACTCCAGCGATCTGCCTGATTCCAACAGCTTAACCCCAGTGCTGGGTTTGATGGAATCAAACTAAAGCCCCCCAGGTTAAAGTAGATTTAAACTAAATCCCCCAGACTAAAGAATATTCAGAACAAGGAAGTAAGAAGTAAAATAATTCTAACTGCTGAGAAAGAGCTGACCTTTTCATGCTCCATATTCAAGCCGGACATCACCCGGAACTTCCCCCTCCTACTACTGCCGGTTGCTGCCGACCCCCTACTGCCGGTTGTGGTTTGTGGTTTTTCTCTTTAAAAATCGCCTGTAAGCTGAGCTTAGGCTGCTGTTCTCTCTCTCTCCCTCCGAGTGAGGCAGGAGCCCGTCTGCGCAAAGGATTAAATCCTCTTGCTTGTTGCATCTCCTGGTCTGAGGACTGAGTTATTGGGGTGCGGCCTCCCGTGGACGTTGGGTACCCCAGCCTGGGGGGTCCTACAGGTTACAGGTACACGCTGCTACACCCAGCTTTTACATGGATCCTACAGATCCAAACTCAGGTCTTCATGCTTGTACAGCAAGCACTTACCAACTGAGCTGTCTCTCTGGGCCTTTTACAGATATTTTTACCTCTGATTCCTTAGATAATGGCAAATGCTTATGATTGAATGTTCATTTTCTGTCTGATATTTGTATGAAGTTAGAAACCTTTGTCTTGATGGCAAAGCAGTAAAGGTTAAAAAACTTAATCAGCTTTATGCGTACATTCAACCCAAATGAAGTGCTTGGGTTCTTCTCTTCATTCATTTATAAAATATTTATTGATTTTTAGGTTGGGTATGGTGGTTCACACCTTTAGCATTCTGGAGGTAGAGGCAGGCAGATCTCTGTGAGTTCAAGGCAAGTCTGGTCTACATAGTGAGCTGAGGCTATAGGGAGACCCTATCTCAAAAAAAGTACTGAGTCTTAATTATGAGCCATACTGCTTTAGGCTCTGGGGATACACAGTAAACAACTCAAGCCCTTGCAGACTCCCAGGTGCTATTGATTAGATTTTTTTAATTTTTAAAAAATTTATTAAATTTCTGGGTATGGTGGTACATGCCTTTAATCCCTGCACTGGGAGGCAGAGGCAGGTGGATCTCTGTGAGTTCAAGGTCAGCCTGGTTTGTTAGGAGTTCAAGTCAGCTGGTGCTACAGGGAGACCCTGTTTCAAAAAAACCAAAAAATTAAAAAAAAAAAAAGGGGGGGGGGGGAGGAGGGAAAAAAAACAAAACAAAAAACAAATAAAAATTAATTATTAAATTATTATCATGTGTGTGTATGATATCCATGAAAATGTGGGCACATTCATGAATGTGGAGGTCAGGGGACAACTTTCTGAATTTGCTTCTTGAACTCAGGTCCTCAGACCAGCTTGGAAGTACTTTTACCTGCTGAGTCATCTTGACAGCACTCTAGTAATCAGATTTTGACATATTTCACTGTGTGGTAGGTAAGGAACATTAAATTTTAGTCTTTTTTGAGACAGGGTCTCCCAGTAGCCCCAGCTGGCCTGGAACTCACTATGTAGACCAGGCTGGCCTTGAGCTCATAGAGATCCACCTGCCTCTGCCTCATGAGTGCTGGGATTAAAGGCATGCGCCACCACACCTGGCAGTTAGTCTTTACTTTTAAACCTTGTAAAACTTGGAACTCAGTTTATGACAAGGAAAAATAATCTTTTCTTGTTGTTATTGTTGTTTTTGTTTTTTTGACAGGATCTCCTTAGTTACAGAGATCCACCTGCCCCTGCCTCCTGAGAGCTGGGATTAAAGGTGTAGGCATGGAATTCTAATCTTTTAATCCCACCATACCTTGTAAAACTTTTGTTTAAGGAAAGGCCCTGATGTATTCCTGACCTGATGGCCTGGGGCAGTGGAGCTCTTCTCCCTTTGCTCAGATTCTTTTAAACCAGGAAAGTCTGTAAGGTAGGACCCCAACCAGTGGGGAAAAGACACAGTCCTCTTGCTTTAGACCAAAGCCCACCAAGCTTACAGGTCCTGTGTGTGCTTGCTAGATCTGACTAACCATGTAAAGCACCCTTTTGCAAAAGTAAAATCTGACTTGCTGACTTTCACTTTGTCCTAGTATTCTTGGTGTGGTAATTGATAGGATACTTGGATGTTGTATTTTATTTCTAACATAGCCAGGTTCCAAGGCCTCTCATGATGCACTCTGATATATAGTCTCATCCCACATCTCACTCCCATGTAACTGTGGGATACTGTGGAAATGATCACTGTGTCTTTGAGGGCTGACTCATTAAAGACACTGCAGTTTCATCCTTGCTCTGTCCCCCTGGGATCACCTGCTTTGGGTAGCTAGCTGCACACTCAAGTAGCATTATAGCATTCCCAGGGGGCAAGGCAAAGAAGCCTCCTTCCAGTCGCTATGGGGATCCACAGCAGAAGTAAGACCTTTAGCCCCAGACAGGCTTCCAGATGACTGTAGCCTTGCTCAGTGTCCGTAGTGAAATTTCAGGAGGGACTCCTGACCATAACTATGCTGATTTTGAGCCTAAAAGCTGGTATATAAAAAACACTTGTTGCTTTAAACTGCTAATGATTAGAATGATTTGTTATGCAGCAAGGTATCTAATACACCAGAGAAATTCCACAAATGTAGAAGGTAGTGGACAGGGGATTTGACTCCTGTTTCTGCTTCCGTGTACCTGAGTACGTACTGTCTGACCCACCAGAGAGTCTCCACTCCACCTGCTACTCCCACATGGTGCCCCTTCTGCTGTGTTTCTGGAATCTTCCAAACTCACTGAGCCTTTATTCATGCTACTTGTAGTTTCTACCTTCTACTCATCAGAGGCCACATCCTGCTTCTTCTGATTGTAGCTGCAGCTCAACAATCTTGTTGGTTCCTGTGCTACTCAGCTTAGTTCCTTACACAAAACAGCCAAATCCCTATGTAATTTAGAGCCCAGTGTGCTCAGATCATTGACTTGTTACCTGAGATTCTTTCCTTTACCTTTTGGTGCTCCCATTTCCTCAACCCTAAAGCGGGATGATAAACAGCGGCTACTTCTGAGGATTGTGAGGGTTAAATGGATTGATACATTAGAGCATTTGAAGTGTGCCTGACCCATGACAAATAATAATATCACTTATTATTAAGCCATATGAAGTTGCCATTTTGTCATTTTCTCGATCAAAACCCAATAAATATCAGCAATTTTCTAAGTTTAATCTAAAATATTATTATGTTCTTTCACCACAGTTAAATCCAAAAAAGCAGTCCAGCAAACAAAAACAGTTTAAAAAATTTGTTAGTATCCTTAGCCATCAAGAAATGCAAATTAATCTACTTTGAGATTCCATCTCACCCCAATCAGAATGGAAACAAACTAAGCAGGGCATGGTGGCATACACCTTTAATCCCAGCACTTGAGAGGAAGAGGTAGGAGGATATCTGTGAGTTCAAGGTCAGCTGGAGACCCTGTCTCAAAAAGCCAAAAAAAAAAAAAAAAAAAAAAAAAAAAAAAAAGAAAAGAAAAAGAAAGAAAACAAATTACACTGGGGTGTGGTGGCACAAGCCTTTAATCCCAGCACTCAGTGGGCAGAGACAAGTGGATCTGTGTGAGATTGAGGCCAGCCTGGTCTACATAGCAAATTCCAGACCAATTGAGGCTACAGGAAAATCCTGTCTCACTCTCCCCCCACACCCCTACCCCCCAAAGAAAAGAAAACAAATGACAAATATTGGTGAGGATGTAGGGAAAAAGGAACCCATATTCATTGATGATGGGAGTGTAAACTGGTGAAGCCACTATGGAAATCAGTGTGGAGGTTTCTCAAAAAGACAAAAATACCCAGCCGTACCACACCTTAGCATATAATCAAAGGACTCTACCTACATTCTACCACAGAGAAACTTATTAATTCATGTTTATTGTTGTGATGGAATCAAATCAAGCCCCCCCCCAGGCCAAAGTGGATTCAAACCAAGTCCCCCAAGCAAAAGGAAAATTGTACAAGGAAGTAAAATGAAAAATAATTCTACCTGCTGAGAAAAAGCTGACCTTTTCATGCTCTTTGCACAAGCTGGAAATCACCCGAAAAATCCCCCCTCCTACTTCTGCTTTTTGGCTCAGTAGTCGCTTGTGGTTTGTGGTTTTTGCCTTTATAAGCAGTCTGTAAGCTGAGCTCGGGGCTTCTTCTCCTTTGGAGCCCATCTGTGCAGACGTGTTAAATTAAATCCTCTTGCTTGTTGCATCTCCTGGTTTGAGGACTGAGTTATTGGGGTGCGGCCTCCTGTGAATGTTGGGTACCCCAGACTGGGGGTCCAACAGTTGCACTATTCACAATAGCATGGAAACGGAATCAGCCTAGATGTCCATCAACAGATGAATGGATAATGAAAATGTGTTACATATATACAAGGGAATTTTATTCAGCCATAAAGAAAAATTAAATTATGTATTTTGTAGGAAAATGGTTGGATCTGGAAGTTATCATATTAAGTAAGGTGACCCAGACTCAGAAAGACAGATGCTACATGTTACATGTTCCCTAGCGTGTGTGTGTGTATGTGTGTGTGTGTGTGTGTGTGTGTGTGTGTGTGTGTGTTGAGACAATGTCTCACTCTGTAGTCCTGGCTGCTGGTCTGGAACTCACTATCTATATTGTAGTGACTGGCCTCAAACTTCATGCTTACTAGGAAATACCCCCTCAGCTCAAGGCCTTGAACTTATATCCTCCGACCTCAGCCTCCAAAGTTTTGGAATTGCAGCCCTGTGCCACCATGTCCCAACCCAGAATTTTTCCTTCTTGTCAAACTGGAACTGTGTACCCATTAACAGCAGCTCTCCATTTCCCCTTCTCCCAGTCCCTCAGTCCCTGACTCCCTGTTTTTGGAGTTCCACACCGCTAGCTTGCTCTTGTAAGTAAATAATACATAATGCATTCTTTGGTGCTTGGCTACTAGGTGACTCTTCCAGGAAATGTAAAATTAATATCTGCCTCCAAACTGAGATGGTGCCAACAACCCGAAGAATGACTCAGGCGAGTACCTTATGAGTGAAGTGAGTTTATTAGGGGTTACTGACACCTCACACCTACTGAGCTCTTTTCTATGACTCAGATGCAAACTTGAGTTTAGACCACTGCCTAGTGTTAAAGCAGCACAAAGCCAGACTCTGGGAGTCACATGCTTACGTGTACTCTGTCCTCACCCTTCTCCAGGACTCTGCTGGTCCCTGCAAACTCTCCAACTGAGAAGGATGTCTTGTTTTGCTGCAGTCTGGCACACAGATTAGATTAATAGCAGCTTGCTGCAAATGGAGTTACTCTGGCCAGGATTCAGAAAACTAGCCTAATTACTTTGACTTGTTTTCACATAACAATGATCCAGGGAAATCAGGGTCCCCTCTTGGTGTTCTTTGTCTCATTAATGAAAGAATTTAGGGGCTGGAGAGATGGCTTAGCAGTTAAGAGTACTGGGTGCTCTTGCAGAGGACCCGAGTTCAATTCCCGGCATCACATGGCTGCTAACAACCATCTTTAACTCCAATTCCAGGGGGTCTGACAGCTTCTTCTGACCTCTGTGGGCATTGCATGACATGGGTGCACTTACACACTTACATACATGCAGGCAATACATGCATATCATATACAAAAAATTAAAAATAGTTTAAAAAATGTTTAAAATAAAAGAATTTAAGAATGGACTCAAATGAAAGCTTAAGGACAATTTTATTAGAGTTTTAAAGAAAAACCCTTGGGGCAGGCAAGCTGTAAATCTCAGCAGCTTCCTGGAGGAGGAGAATGGAAGAGAGAAGGGAAAATGCCACGCCATTTAAGCTGGCATGGAGGCCAGACACATGGTAGACAAGCAGCCACATGGCAGGGAGGGGAGCTTCAGAGAAAGAGTAAGGGAGCCCAAAATGTTGGGGAAGCACAAGGTGTGAGGGAAAACATGTTTAGAAAAAAGGTAGGAGAAAAGAGGCATGCTTTTCTGAAGAATTGAAAAAAGTGAGCAGATTTACAAACTGCATGGCTGTGGCCCAATTAAGCTGCTGCACTAAGGGCAGGAATTCTGGGCAGGAAAAGTTCACCATCTCATTAAAGCCTTAACTTTTTTGCCTATCTCTTTAGTGTGAATTAAGATGACCCTGCCTTCCTAGGGGTGGTCCCTTTGCCAAGTGAACCCAGTCAATGTTAGGCTAGAGATCCTAGCCCTTTGACCGCAGGGAGTTTTTTCTTAACAATGTCCTCAATTTCCTTCTTTATTAAGGCTGAATAATATTTCATTGTGTATACCATACATTTACACACTATCTGTTATCCATACCTAACTGCTTAGTTAGAGTGGCCACATATAACAGTATCAGGATTGCTGACAGGTACACCCTTGGAAACAGTTTTATCAAAGAGTACAGGGCTATGTGCAATTGCTTTGGGCTTTAAGATTCTTACAAAGGCCACTCAAACGCTTTCTCCACATTCCCTTCAGTAAAGTTGTTTCATTTTACCATAGGAATAGGATGAGTTCTATTGTTTGCCACATTTGGTATGCATGCCATCTATGTTAGTAAACTTTCCTTTATTGTAACAAATATCTGAGATAATCAACTGAAATGAAAGAAAAGCTTGGACTATGAATGTGGCTCAGTGGTAGATTTCTTGCCTAGCATGTGTAAGGCCCAGGTTAATCTCCAGTAAAGAAGAAAGGAAGGAAGGAAGGAAAGAAAGAAAAAAGTTTGAGCCAGATCAGTGGCATATGCCTGTAATCCCAGCACTTGGAAGGCAGAGAGGCAGGAGGGTCACCCATGAGTTCGAGGCTATTCACTATGACATGGATAGTGTGTTCCAGGCTTACAGAGTGAGACCCTTTCTCAAAATACACATACATGCAGCTGGGCATGGTGGTGCACACCTTTAATCCTAATACTCACGAGGCAGAGGCAGACAGATTGCTGTGAGTTCAAGTCTAGCCTGATCTACATAGGGAGTTCCAGACCAGCCAGGGCTACAAAGTGAGACTCTGTCTCAAAAAAAAGCAATCAAACAAAACAAAACCAAAATACACAGAATATACAGAATACACACACACACACACACACACACACACACACAAAGGCTCATGATTCTAGGGTCTCAGCACCCCCTTCAAAGGGCAAACCCTCAGTTTTTGGAAGACTTCCCACCTGACCCCACCTCTTCAATTTCTACCACAGCACCAAATGGATTACAGAACCCTCTGCAACTGGCCTTTGTGAGACAAGAATCCAAACTAAAATTAGGGTTGCAGCTAAGTGCTAGAACACTTGACTAGCATGCACATGACCCTGGGTTCAATCCCCGGCACTGAAAAAAAAATCCAAATTGTAGAACCATCCTAGTATCTCCAGTCTCCTAAATGATTTTTAAATTTTTATTTTATGGGGTTGGAGAGATGGCTCAGCAGTTAAGAACACTGGTTGTTCTTGTGGAAGACCCAGGTTGGAATCCCAGCACCCACATAGCAGCTAACAACTGTCCATAATTCCAGTTCCAGGGGATCCGACAGCCTCTTCTGTCCTCTGAGGGCATTATAAATTAAAAAAATAAAAATATTAAAAAATTTTTATTTTATGTGTATGAGTATTTTGCCTGCATATGTGTAAGTGCACCATGTGAAGAGGGCACTGGATTGTCTGGAACTGGAGTTATAGACAGTTGTTAGCCACCTTGTGGGTGCTGGAAACTGAACCTGGGTCCTCTGCAAGAGCAGCCACTGCTCTTAACCACTGAGCCATCTCTCCAGCCCCTCCTAAATAATTTTTAAGATTCACACTTGGTGCTAAAATTCTGCAGGTTTTGGAAAATGCATGGTGCCATGTATCCACTTTCCCAGTTATCATGTAGAATTTCCTCACTGCACAAATCCAAAGGACAGCAACAAAAAGCCTTCTGCCTCACCTGTTCAATATTCTGAACTCTTGACAGCCACTGAACTTTCTGCTCTCAATAGAGTTTTTGCCTTGTTTTGCTTAGCTCTCTGTCTGCAGCTGGAGCAATAACCCACTCGGCTATTGCAGAATTCTTTTAAAAGGGGGGGAATGAGAACAAATGTAGTTATTTTAAGTTTCCTCACAAGAGAAAGACAGTCTAATAAATTGATGGTGTGGCTCAAATGTGTAATGGGAAGGCAAGTCAGAGACCAGAGGAAGCCAGGTGGGGCAGGTGTGAGTGATGCATTTGGAAAAGGCCTACACAGGTGGTTGTTGTTTCAGACAGGTTTTACTGTGTAGTCCAGGTGGATCTGGGAGCAGAGATCCTCCTGTTTCTGCCTCCAGAGTGCTGTAACCACCTTCAGCTATACACTGTCCGGCTTTGACTCACAGAGCTATACTTAACAATTGTGTAACCTCTGATAAGCTATTTGTTTTCTTTGTGCCCTAATTGCTTTGTCCACAAAATAGGAAAAATATTTACCTTACAGTATGGATATGATTATCAAGAGCCTTAGAGAGGAGTAAGTGATTTAGCACACATAAAACACAGTGAGCACTCACTAAGAAACCGCTATTGTCATTACTCTAAGAGATTAAGAAGGGTTTGATAAATAACCAGGATTTGATCTTGCAGAAGAGGAGGGAGGGTTGTAGCCAGGCAGGAACAAAGGCACAGAGGCACATGGACTAGGGTCTCAGGTTCTAGATTTAATAAATAAACACACAGGATACCCAGTGAAATTTGAGTTATTTCTAATTTTCATGCATATTATGCATTAAGATAAAAGAAAAATGTTATTATACCAAAACATATCAATGCTGACTGCTTCCCTGAAATAAATGATAAATATAGGAATTGTAGAACTCTTTCTTTCATTTTATTTCCCTGATGGTTTGGTGCTCCTTAATAGCCTTAATACTGCCTCATCATTTTGCAGAATTTTCTTGCAAGATTCTTGCAGTTTGCAGGGTTTAGTCCCAGCACTGGGGAGGCAGAGGCAGGTTTATCTCTGTGAATTGAAGCTAGTCTGGTATCCATAGTGAGTTCCAGGCCAGCCAAAGCTACATAGTGAAGACATGGTCTCAAAAAAAATTCTTACAGTTATAGTCTGTGCTTCACTGAAATTTTAACATGGCTTCCCAATGTCACATCAATCTCTCTCCCTCTCTTTCCACATGTATTCATATGCATAAATGTGGGATCTTGCATGGAGGTCAGGGGACAATTTTGGGTGGGCCCAGAGTCTCTGTTGTTTTCCCACAGAGTAGGCCAGGCTAGTGGTCCATGAGCATCCAGGGATTCTCCTGTCTCTGACTCCATCTCAACGAAGGAGCAGTGGGATTACAGAGGAATTTGACTTTTATGTGAATTCTGGGGATTTGAACTCAAGTCCTCATATTTTCAAAGGAAACACTTCTACCCAATGATCCATCTCTCCAGGCTCAACCTACTTTGTCCATTAAACATTCATTACTGAGAAACCATGCTCAAGATTAGCACCCTGAGCCAGTGTACTGGACATGTACTGGCACACAGTGAATGACTCAGAGCTGCTTTTCAGGTTTGATTGACACACAGTATCATTTTACAGAGCATCACTTGCTTTTCCGTTCTCCAGGGCTACAACGATTCTCCCTACCTTTTAAAGCTGCTGCCCACTGACAAAAAGGAACTTTATCACCAGTCTTGTTTTATCAGTGGAGTGCTCCAATAATACCCTTTGCTGTTCAATTTTCATAATCCTGTTGCTAAATTGATGTTGAAAACTCTGAACAAGAAGTAAGTAGGCATCAATCAATGGATTACTTAAAAAGTCAAGAATTTGGGGGACGTTTTTTGAGAATCAACAGTGCTTCAAATAAATGAAGGAGTCTCTCAACAGCACTTGTTAAAGATTGCCTGTGAACGTTTGAATACGAGAGAAATGAAAATTTCTGAATGTCAATGACATCATAAAAATCCTGTAATTGCTCAGTTAGAACACTATAAACGCTGAAGTAGGCAGTTTCATGACAACTACTGCAGTCTCAATGGAAGACATCAGGTACTGCATTTGCACACATACGGCAAGACAGCTGACACTTTCCGTAAAACCATTCATGCTCTGCTTCAACTTTGAATTTGTACTTTTACCCAAACATCCACCCAAAGTTTTACTTGTGTTATCTCTAACCAAAACAATGAAAGTCTTCTCATTAACTGCTAATGCAATTCAAGACTGTGAAAATTTGTTACTGTTTCTGAAGTCTGTTCTGAAAAGAATTCTACTTGCAATAGCCTTAGAAGTAAGCCTTCTCTGTGAGGGAAAAAAGAAAGAAAGAGAGAGAGAGAGAGAGAGAGAGAGAGAGAGAGAGAAAGAAGAAGGAGGAGGAGGAGCAAGAGGGAAGGAGAAAGAGAGGGTAAGAGCGAGAGAGACCAAGAGAGAGGGAGGTTGAAAGCCTTGTACTGGTTGCGGGGGCAGGAAGCATTGTTCCTCTTTTGTTTTGTTACTGCTGTTTATTGAGATGAGGTCTGTGTAACATAGCTCAGGCTGCCCTGGAATTCTTGGCCCTAGGAGGAGGAGGAGGGAAGGAGGGAGGGAGGGAGGAAAGAAGGAAGAAAAAGAAAGAAAGGAAAGTGGTTTCTGTATTGTGATTACTTGTGCTGTGGCCACAGCATATAAAGTGGGCACTTAGATATTGTGATAATAAATGGAGCCACTGCTGTTTGTATTTTGGCAACAAATCTTATTTTAGCATTTGGAAATGTGCTTGCAATTTTAGAACTAGAAAATGCTTCTGCTAGTAGCTCAGATAGTTGGTGATATGAAATGTGGAAACACTTATAATGTCTGCTTCAGTGTCCTCCCCTCCCTTCCTCCTCTTTTTCCTTCTCTTCCTCTTTTTAAAAAAATATTTTATTTATTTTTATTTTATATGTATAAGTGTTGCCTACATGTATGTAAGAGTACCCATGTTGTACAATGCCTGTCGAGGTCAGAAAGGGGCATCAGATCTTCTATAACTGGACTTACAGATGGTTGTTAGCTGCCATGTGGGTGCTGGGAACCCAATCCAGATCTGCTGGAAGAGCAGTCAGTGCTCATAACTACTGAGTCATCTCCGGCCCCCGCAACCCCCTTCTTTTAGAGTTGGGAGTCTCAATATGCAGCCCATGCAGGCTCCGAACTTGCAATCTTCTTGCCTCAGCCTCCTGAAGCCTGAGGTTAAGAACTTGTGCCACAGTGCCCGACTTCCAGGTCTTGTTATGTAGCCTGGATCTTGCTATGTAGACCAGGCAGGCCTAGAACTCACAAAAGATCTACTTGCCTTTGCCTCTGCCTCTTTAGTGCTGAAATTAAAGGCGTGGGCCACAATGCCTGACCTTCCATTATCTTATTTTTAAAAAATATTTTATTATTTTTATTTTTACTTTATGTGTATGAGTGCATTGTAAATCCACCTGTGTCCTGCAATGCTGGCAGAGGTCAGAAGGTGGCATTGGACTCCCCTGGAACTTGAGTTTCTAATGGTTGTTAGCTGTCATGTAGATGCTGGGAACCAAACCTCGGTCCACTAGAAGAGCAGCCAGTGCTCTTAATCACAGAGCTATCTCTTCAGCCCTTTCCATTATCTTCTTAATCAGAGTTTCTCTTAAAACTGATAACAGTTTTTCAGTTCCCTTGGTACAGTTGAGGAAATCCTACATTTCTTTTATAACTGTTAATATATGCTAGCTTACATTGTCTTTATAGCATTTTAATATTAAATAAACAGTGCACAAAGAGCTTCAAAGGGGCTTTTAATAAATGCCTATAGCTCAGGAAATTCATGCTTGTGTGTGTGTGTGGGGGGTGTTTGTGGGTTCTACATGCACAAAAACAGATAACACAAACCACTCAAGAATAGAAGATGCTGAATTTGCTAAGCTCACAGCCCTTTAATTCCTGGGTCACAAGTCTGAACTCAGGATAAACCATTAACTGGGGCTGTGAGAGAAGGTATCCAGCTCTTAAGTGCTGCATAAACCGGGTGGGCTGGAGGCACAGGGCTTTAATTCCAGCAGGCAGAAAATAGAGACAGGTGGATCCCTGGGAGAGCGAGACCAGGAAGGTCTACATAGTGAGTTCCAGGCCAGCTAGGGCTATAGGGAGACCCTGTCTCAAAAAAGAAAACACGAAGAAGAAAAGAAAAAAACGCTGCATAAAACTATGGCATATGATACAAAAAAGGAAAGAAAAAAAAGAGAAAGATTAGCTTCCTGTTTGACAGGAAGAGCCAGCTGTTCATGTACAGGAAATGTTCCCTCAACAACCCAGAACTGATTTTATGAGTTTTTGGCAGCTTGGCGTTATAAGCCAGGCAGGCTTTCAGAAGAGGAAGTATTGAGGCATTTTAGGCCTGCCTTTGACGTCACCAGAGCGAGGCCCTTACTTATTGGCTGAGGTGTAGAGGGGCTGTCCTGATTGGCTGTCTTTCTGACTCTGGGTCCCTGCTTGCTTTCAGGAGTGTAGTTACTGTAGTAACTGCAGTGAGGCAGGCTGGGACTGGCTGGTGTTCAGAAAGTCTGTGCTGACTGTTACCTTCTTTAATTAACGGCGGCTACTGTTGGGATTTTTGCCGAAAACAGCGATTGCCTTCCTGAATATGAGTTTAATTCTCAGTCTTCCCGTCTGTTCTTCCCCAGCCCAGCCTGCCTCAGACCAGAAAGGACTTTTTAGTCCTTTATTTGTGGAGGTAAGCTTTTCAGCAAAGTGCTGCTGCTCAAGTACTTAAGGGCCAGTTGCAGTGGAGAAAAACCGCTCTGACAGGATTTCGAATGTATTGGACAGAAGCAGAACACAAGGCATTCAGGGGGTCTTAACAAGGTCAATAAAGGTCACCGAACAACTACAAGCTGTAGCTGGTAAATGCAATCAACTCTGCGTGGGAAAGAGGAAGGGCAGGTAGAGGAAGCCCAACCCAACAACTGGAAATTGAAAGAACTCTTTATCTTTCTCAAAGTACTTTCGTTGTAACCAGGCTTGTTAAGGGAAAACACTGGAAGGACAGAAAATGTCCGTCAGAAACTGGTTGAGTACAGTTTGGTCAATCTGTAATTGAGACAAAAATGCAGCCAGTAAAAGAGCACAATTAAGATTGAGATGATAGCTCAGGTGTAGTGTTTACCTTGCAAGCATGAAGACCTGAGTTTAATGCCCTAGAACACATGTTAAAAAGTAGGTATGGTGGCACACATTTGTAATCCCAGTGTTGGGAAGGCTGAGACAGGCAGATCCCTGGAGCTTGCTGCTGGCCAGTCAGCCTAGCCTACTTGGCAAGCTCCATAACAATGAGAGGCCTGTCTCAGAAAACAAACCGAACAGTTCCTGAGGAAGGACAGCTGAGGTTGTCTTCTGGGCTGCATACTTGCACACACACACACACACACACACACACACACACACACACACACACACGGGCAGGCTCAAATAGGTGTGGCCTGTAATCCCAGCTACTTGGAGGCTGAGGGAAGGGGATTGCAAGTTCAAGGCCTCCCTGAGCGACAGAATGAGTTCAAGTTCAGCTTCTCAAGCCTTAGTGAAACTCTGTCTCAAAATAAAAAATACCAAAAGGTCCAAAATAAAAAATACTAAAAGGGGATATAACTCTGTGACAGAGTGCTTGCCTAGCATGCCTGAGGCTCTCAGTCCAATCCCCAGTACTGCAAAATGAATGGATGAATGAATGAATGATTAAAAGGGCACAGTTCCATAAACTTATATGAAGATAATCATAATAAGTAAAACAAAAAAAAACAAGATTTATCATTTGTGTTAAAGTATGTATAAGGGTCAAAGAGTGAAGAGGATCTATGCTCCTGGATGCAGACTGTCTCTAGAAGGTACTGGATACATGGCTGTGGTCCTTGGAGGAGGGAACTAAAAGCAGCAAGCAGAGGACTCCTCTTGCCATGGCATATCCTTTTGATGCTGGTTGAGCTCTTTCTGCTTTGTGATATACGGCCTAGACTGAACAATTCTAATTATTTTTAAAGTAATTATTTAAGGCCAGCCATTGTGGTGGGGGCGCGGGGAGCTGGCCACCCATGCTGCCCCAGCTGGTTGCAAGTACTGCTGAGGCAGCAACCACCCCGGTCCTCTTCTCTTGCTATCCTCCTGTCTTGCTGGGGACTGGGCCTACAAGTGGCCTCTGCACAACACACCCATGGTTGGCCCATCCACCATCATCATCCAAGTGACAGGCTGGGTGCAGTGGAGAAGAGACTTGGCAATTGAGAGGAGAGTGACTGAGGAACCAAGATAGGTGGCTCTCAGCAGAACATGACTCTGGTAGCAATGAGAAAATGTCTCATTGCTAGTGACTGCCAAGTCCCAGCTGGAGCCCTCAGGAGCAACAGGAACCTGAGAAGTCTACAGATTTCAGAAAACAAGCTAGAGGACACTATGTTGTATAAAGCTGTGAACATCCCAACTGCTACTCGGAGAATCTTGAGCTGGAGGCCTGTGAGCTAACTGCTGCCTGCTGTGAGGACCTAGCTTCTTTTACCCTCAGTAAAACCCTGTGGGGAATCAGCTTATTGGAGAACGCCTTGGACTACAGTGGAGTCATTGTGCTAAGTGAGACCCTGAGACAGCCGAAGTGTAGTCTGCATGTACTTGGGCTGAGAGTGACTGACTTTGGTGAGGAATCCCAGGTATTTCTGACCACTGAGGAAGAGGGAAATCCCTACTTGACAATCCTAGGCAGTGTGTAAGAAAAACAGAGAACAAGGGTAAAAATTCCATTCCAAGAAGCCTGGGTGTCTTCTGACCCAAAACCACATACACAGGAAAGGGAGTGGGCCATTACTTTGGATCATCTGTGTGTAAGAATTACAGATCACTGGCATTTTAGTGAGATGTGATTTCTCTGGCACCCAGTTTAGATGTGTTTTCAAAAATGGATGGGGTTTTCAATTCTTAGAGAACAGGAGGTGGAGGTGGGGTAAAGGTGAGAGATGGTGGCAAGGTGCAGGTGGAAAAGGGGAAGGGGGTCTGAATATGATCAAAATACATTGTTTGAAATTCTTAAATCAATAGAATTAAAAAATAATAATGATTTGATTCTTTGAGACTGGGTCTTATGTATTGAAGGCTCGTACTGTGAACTGAAGTTCCCAGAAAATAGCCACACGTGTCTATGTTAAACCTTCTATAAGGCTGATTGACTAAAACTTCTGGAGAGCTGTAATATACAGGTTGGGAGCCAAATTATCTTCAGATATCTTCAGTTCCCTTTACAGCTTCTTATTGCCTGACTTCTGTGTGTGACCTAACATTCTTGTGATTATTAGATGAATCCTTTGGGGCTATACAAATAAACACTTAGCTTCCACCAACCCAAAGACCAAGACTGTCATCAGTTAGCATCTGAGACCCATAATAGAGACTTTCACACTTTGCTGTAACCCACCTACCTGATGTTCCCACCAATGTATTTGAAAAATGCCTCTTTATAACTTCCTTTGTTCTCCTACCATAAAAACTTCATGAAATTGTTACCATGTTGGAATATGATATTTGGGGTAACCTAAATCTGTATTTCCATGCCACAGTTAGTCATATTTGATTCCAAAGTAAACTCTTATTCTCTTTGAAGTGAGAGCTGTGGTTTTGCATCAATAGTCTCAAACTTGCTGTATAGATGAAGATGATCTTGAGCATCTGATCCTCCTGCCTCACCTCCTGAATGCTATGATCACAGGAATGTGCCACCATGCCCTATTTATGCGGTGCTGGAGATTAAACCCAGGGCCTCTTATAAGCACTCTACCAAATGTGTTACATCTCTAGCCTGGTCTTCATAGTGAGTTCCAGGTCAACCGGGGCTACCAAGAAACTTTGTCTCATTGCCCCACCCCCAAAAAAGTGTTGCCTGGGCATGAGGCACTGACAGGTTTGGGGTGTCTTGTCACCTTTCTGCAATGGTGGTATCCTGTGAGCCTAGCCACCCATCTGGAGGTGGGGTCTGGGTCTCAAAGTCTCTTGCACAACACAGAGCACAAGAAATAGCCTGGGTGAGAAAGGCTCTCTTGCTCTGGGTAGGACAGAGTGACATGCTCATCACAAGTGTGCTGATTGGGACACACAACCAAAAGAATGAAAACCATTCTAATTATTCTGTGGAGCCGTCACCTCCTGGAAGCTCTATGCTGCTGATGGAGACAAAAAACAAGGAGTTTCCAGAGCTTGCTTGGAATTTCATCACAAGAAGCCTCCTTGTTTGGGAGTTAGCCTCTTTGGAGGGCAGTAACTTCTTTCCTGCCCAAACAGATCTCTGCAGTACAAGATGTATGAGACCCAGACAGGGTGCGAGACACTTGTGGAAATGCAGTAGTGGGAGGCAGTGGAGCCATTGCCCTCCTCACAGTGGCCAGGTATTCACTGTATGCTGCGTGGTTCCAAGTGCTTCCCATACATTATCTTTCCACTGAGTAGAACCCAAGGCATGGCTACTCCCATTTTACTGGTGAGACAACTTACATTGACAGGCATGAAAGTCACCCAAGGTCACTTCATTAGTCAGTGGTTGACTCATAGTCTGAACCCAGGCTCCCTGTACTCCCATCTAGCCTGCAGCATTGACTTGGAAACAGTAAAAACCATCAAACCTTCCTGTTTCTCAGGTAGGTTCTGGAATATGACTTTTTTTGATAGTATAATATACATAACATGAAAGTTACCATTTTAATCAATTTCAACTATATAATCCAGTGGCTTTAAGATTATTATTGAAACTGGGTATAGTGACACAGCTTTAATCTCAGCACTCCAGAGGCAGAGGCAGAGGGAGGAGGATCTCTATGAGTTCATGGCCAACCTGGTCTATAGCCAGAGCTACATAGTGACACCCCCCCCAAAAAAAAAGGTTACTGAGGTGAAATTGCATATATCTAACTTAGTTCTTTTTTTAAAGTTTGGTGGTACAGGGAATTGGACTTAGGGCTTCATGTATGCTAGGCAAGTGCTCTATCACTGAGCTACATACATCGTCAGCATCCCACCCCAGTTAGTCATTTTAAAGTGAACAATCCACCAGGCATGGTGGTGCACACCTTCAATCCTAGCACTTGGGAGCAGAAGCAGGTGGATCTCTGTGAGTTCCAGGCCAGCCTTGTCTCCATAGTGAGTTCCAGGCCAGCTGTGGCTACTGGGAGACCCTGTCTCAAAAAGACTAAAAATAAAAAAAAATAAAAAAGTGACTAATCAGTCTAGGGGCATTCAGGACATTCACAATGTGGTACTACGACTGACTCTTTAATTTGAACATGTTCATCACCTGAAAGGAAATTAGTATTAGATAAGCACAGTACATTCCTACCCTCTTCTTCCCTGGTCTATGTTCTGTCTCTATGCATTTCACATAACTTGAATAGTTCCCTTTTTTTCTCAAATTTTATTACTTTGAAATTATGTGTATGTCCATGTGTAGGTTTGTGCATATGAGTACAGTGCTGGAGTTACAGGCTGCTGTGAGTCACCTGATATGGGTGCTAGAAATTGAACTCCGGTCCTCTGAAAGACCAGCATGTGTTCTTAACCACTGAGCCATCTCGCCAGCCTTGCAACTTTTTTCTTTTTAAAAAACTTTTATTTGTTCTTTGAGCTGGGCATGGTGGGGCATGCCTTTAATCCCAGCACTTGGGAGGCCAGAGGCAGGTAGATCTCTGTGAGTTCAAGGCCAGCCTGGTCTACAAAGCAAATTCCAGGCCAGTTGGGGCTACAGGGAGACCCTGTCTCAAAAAGACCAAAAAAATTTTTTTTATTATTTATATTTTTATGTGTATGAGTGTATTGCCTGCATGTATGTAAGTGCACCTGTGTCATACAATGCTGACAGAGATCAGAAGAGAGTATCAGATTCTCCTGGAACTGGAGTTAGGGACGGTTGTTAGCCACCATGTGGGTGCTGGGAATGGAACCTAGGTTAAGATCAATCAGTGCTCTTAACCACTGAGCCATTTCTCCAACCCCTTTCTAACTTCTTTCACTGAGCACATTTTCAAGGTTCATCCACACAATACCATATATGGATGCTTTAATCTTTTTATGATCCCATAATATTCTACTGTATGCATATACCACAATTTCTTACCCATCTATTGTTGGTGATCTCGGTTGTTTCTCTCTCTTAGCCCTTGTGAATAGCACTTCTATGAATATGCATGTTTATGTACTTACCTAAATGCCTGTTTTAAGCTCTTTGAAATAGATATTGAAGAGAGGAATTGTTGGAGTGTATAGGAATTCTATGTTTAACTTTTCGAGATTCTACCAGATCAGAATGTGACATATTGACACATTAAGATCTTAGCTTAGGAGCTTGATTCTCCTCTATACACGAAAAAGAGAGTTACCTTCTGGGAAGTACTAGAAATAAAATCTGGGATCCAAGGACCCAATCAAATCTGCACAAAAACCACACAAAGTAAAAACAACTCAGCAAGACAGCATTTCCTTTTGCAAAAGGGTGCATTGCCTCATTCAGATTGAGCAAGCACACCTGAGCTGAAAGTTTGATAGGTTTTTAATCTTAACACAAGAGTATTATGTCTTTTCTCTGTTGACTGAGATCCAACCTCACAGTCTTCCCCAGTTGGCTAGTTTTAAAAGAATCAGTATAAAGGAAATGAAGGAAAGGGCAAAGGGTGGGCAGCTCTGAACCCTCAAGTTAAACAAAAGTTTACAAGGTGGAGGAGATTAAAAGATTTGAATTCCTTGTTGTAAGCAAAATTTTACAAGGTGAGGGGGATTACAAAATAGCATTAGAAAAAAGATCCTGTGATCCTTCTCTTTATAGAAAAGATCTGAATTCTTTATAGTTATTTCCCTCAGAGGGAATTGAAAATTAAAATCATGTGTTAGAGTGGAGAGAAGACTCATGCTGGCCAGGTTTGGAATCCCTGCTCTGAGACATAGTAACATGTACATAGGCTTAGTTACAACTCTGCCAGGAATCTGTTTCTTTCTGTGGAGAAGGGAGATGGCCACATCATTCATGCATTCATTCAGACTCTGTTGAGGGCTTACTGGGGGGTGGGGGGAGGCACTTCAAACAGCAACAATCATTGAGTTTACAGAACAAGGTGAGGCGCAATAGGAAGGATTCTAAGAATTATTTTGCAAAAGGAAGAATCCTTGTGGAAGAGGAATAACCACTCCCTTGCATAGTAGGTGGGCACATGGGCCTGCATCTTTTCCCTTTGTATCCCAGTACTCGATATAAGGCTTCTAGAAACAGATACGAAGTTTTGTTTTTTTTGGGGGGGGCAGGGGAGTAAACAATAGAAATGGAGAAGCGTTACTATGGAATCAAAAGAAGAGCTCACAGTTCTCCAAAAGTCCACAGACAGTGACTGGTCCCTCAGCTACAGCAGCTTGTAGTTTAGCCTCTGCTGGGGCTGTGCCTTGGATGAGCTGCTCCAGCTTTCCCTTCTAGCTCTAATGGGAGTACCACGGCTGCCCCAGGGCATATAGGCTTTGGAGTTCCTCCAACTTTCTCACCAGGGTGAACAGAAGCTTGTACATTCATTATGACAATGTCCTGGGGAAGGATGTCCTTCTACAAAGTCACAGTTTGGGAAGGAAAGTGTAAAACCCTGAGACTGAAAGTGAAAATCAGCCAGGTACTTTTTAATTAATGCTTTTAATCCTGGCATTTGGGAGACAGAGGCAAGTGAATCTCTGTGAGTTTGAGGGAGCTCCAGGCCAGTCAGGGCCACATACTAAGACCCTTTCTAAAATAAAAAGTGAAAATCAGCTTGCACTGAAAAAGAGAAGCATGGTCTAGTAGGATAGAGAAAATGAAGCCATCTGCTGCCCCCCCTGGGCTGGGATTAAAGGCACATGCTACCATGCCAGGCTGCTCTCTCACTTGGGAGAGGACAACAGCAAAAGATTCCCAGCCTCTCAAGAATGCAATCCCTAGTTAATCCCTGCCTCCTTATCCCACACCCAAGAAAGCAGCTGATTTAGAATAACCCCTGCTTCCCTTTCACCCTCTGGGGAATCTTTGGGCAGGGGCCTCAATCTTAGGAGAAAACTGTTCCCTTTCCAGGGTGCTCTGGACTACCTGGCCACATTGCATTTTGTCCAGCTATAGACTACTTCCTGCTGGTCTGCAGATGACTGGGTTTTGAAGAAACTTATCAGGAATGGAGTTCTGTGACTCCATTGCCTAGCAGAGCAACCAGAGAGGAGAGGTTTATTTAAGCTCATTGTGGCAGGAAAGACACTGTAGCTGAGTGGGCTGGGTTGGTGGTGGCAGGAGCTTGAGGCATGACTCATTCACATCTTGGCAGATTAGGAGGTAGGGTCCCCTGGTCAGACTGGAAGAAGCGATCACTTTGAAGGCATGCCTCAGGGACTTCTGGTAATTAGACCATAGTCTCAAAGGGTCCACAACCTCCCAAAATAGTGCCACCAACTGGGCATCAAGTTCAAACACATAAGCCTCTGAGGGATATTTCACCTTGAAATTGGTTTTTTGTTTTTTGTTTTGTTTTGTTTTGTTTTGTTTTGTCTTTTTGAGACAGGATCTCCCTGTAGTCCCAGCTGACCTGAACTTACTATGTAGACCAGGCTGGCCCTGAACTCACAGCAATCCACCTGCCTCTGCCTCCTGAGTGCTGGGACTAAAGGCGTGTGCCACCACGCCTGGCTTCACACTGAAATTGTAACAAATGGGGAGGGCCGTCACCAGGCAAAGGTGAAGGCACTGGGCATCCAGACTCAAGTGACGGATCTTGGAGTAGGTGGTCAGCAAACAAATGAAGTTTTTAGAGACATTACAGCAAATGCTATAAAACGATAGATAGGGGCTGGAAAGATAGCTCAGTGGTTAAGAGCACTAACTGCTCTTCCAGAGGAGCCACATTCAGTTTCCAGCACCCATATGGCAGCTAAGAGCTGCCTGTAACTTCAGTTCCAGGGAATCGGACACCCTCTTCTGGCTTCCATAGGCAATGCACGACATGGGTGCACCTATAAACAAGCAGATAAAACGCCCATACACATAGATAAAACTAAATAAATACAATTTTTCAAAAGAACTGCAAATAATAATAATAATAGAGCCTGACTTCTGGTTGTTTTTAGCATGCCAGGCTCTGTAGGCTGTTTAAGGTGACCTCGCACCTATCTAATAGATCCCCAGTTTCTAGGACCTGTTTTCTGCACAAGCAGAGTCCTCAGCATGCATGTGGGGCTGTATCACCTGTCAGAAGCACAAGAGCAGAAGATGGCAGGTTACGTCCCTCTCTGGGTACCAGCTCAGCATTATGCAGCCTGACAGCGCTGCCCTTATCCCTCTAGTTCTTCCTGAGGATGTGTGGAGTCCAAAGGGGCTGTTGACTCACCATCCTGCAGGTCTGGGGAATTATGCTCTGCTCTGGTGTGCTCACAGCTTTATGACTACTTAGAGAAGTATAAGTGTTAGGCCCGGCCTAGTGGTGCACATCTTTAATCCCAGCACTTGAGAAGCAGAGGCAGGCAGAGCTCTCTGAGTTCAAGGCTAGCCTGGTCTACATAGTGAGTTCCAGGCCAGCTGGGGCTACAGGGAGACTCTCTCAAAAAGACTAAAAAAAAAACAAAACAAAACCAAAACAAAAGAAAAAGCTTTGCAAGTGTCATTTTATTTGACAAGGACAAAGCTGAGGCCTAAGGATTGTCTCTTGGTAAGATCACCTAGCAGGTAAACGACAGGTCCTGGGCTTGAACCAGAGGCTGCCTAGAGATCATGTGTTAAACCAGAGGCCCATTGGCTGAACTGAGACATTTGTTAGTGCAGCTTATTTACTTGTTTATGTCTCATTTATATGCAAATATGATTTGGTGAATATATTCAAAAGCATAGGGCCTGAAGAGATACTTCGGTCCATAAAGTGCTTGCTGTGAGGACCTGAGTTCCATCCCTACAACCCACATTAAAAACAAAGCCTTCTGGGACTGGAGAGATGGCTCAACAGTTTAGAGTACTGGCTGCTCTTGTAGAGGACCTAGGTTCAATTCCCAGCACCTACATAGTGGCTAACAATTGTCTATAACTCCGGTTCCAGGGGAATCTGATGTCCTCTTCTGACCTCCCTGGGTACTGCACCACACGAGTTCACCTACCTACATGCAGGCAATATACTCACACACATAAAATTAAAGGCTTCTGTAGTGGTACTTGTACTCCCATCACTGGGGAGATGGAAACAGTCAGGTCTCTGGTACTCACTGGCAGGCCAGCCTAGCCTTACTTGGCAAGGTCCAGGCTAGTAAACAACCTTGTCTCTATAAGGTGAGCAGTGCCTAAGGAATGAAACCTGAGGGTGTCCTCTGGCCTCTATACACACACACACACACACACACACACACACACCTGTTCTAAGAATTCCTTCCCTGGGCAGACATAAACAACATCTACTCCTGCTTATAAGACCCCCAATGACAAGCCAAAGTTCACCCTAGAGAATCAAAGAGTTTATTGGGTTTATTTACAGAGCATGGGTGAGGGGCTACTTATAGAATTGTGGGGGACCCCAAAGCAGCTGCACTAGAAAGTCTTCACCCAGCATGGATGATGATGACTTTCCCATAGCCACATAGATAGAATCCCTTCAGTCAACCTTCCCCAGCCTATATACTCCAGCACCTCTGGCAGAGGCCATGGTTGCAATTAGGGCAGAATTGTATACAAGTGGGTGGGAAATGCAAGAAGAGATGTCTGAACCTCAGGTGAGGGTGCAATGACTGTCACCAACCCCTCCTTTTCTGAAGGAGCATCCACAGGCCCACTTATGATGGTCTCTTACAATCAGGCCCAGTTGATATGATGAAGATGAGGCTGTTTGGTTGGAGGATCATGTTCTACAATAGTACCTACATGTACCTCCACACACATGAACATGCACACATGTGCATACACATAATTATACAGCGTAATCTGGCTCAGGAAAATACCTTTATTATTGCATTTGCAAATGGATGTGTTCCTGATCAGTATGGAAGCCAAATCCTCTTCTCTGTAACTATAGCTTAGGGCTCTCATTTGATTTTTGGTGTTCTATGATACACAGTTTGCCACAATTCTTGAAGGACTCTTTCTTTTTTCCCCTCAGCTCCATCTACCTGGCTTCCTCCTCACACCCTTAATGTGGCAAACACACTTCCAGGTAAGTGCCTAGAAAATAAAAGCACTTAGCGAATTCTTCAGAGGAAGGAAGACTCCTGTTGTCATAGTAGATAAAATTTCACTCTCATAACTTACCTGTTTATAAGTTCAGGATCTTCCCCAGGATTTATGAGTTAAGGGTGCACAGAGGCTGTGTCCACCATTCCACAGGCTGGCACACACAGCTGGGGTGTGACTCTGCTATGGATAGAAGCCAGAGGGGCTCAAAGCTATGCTTTGCCACAGGCACCCTCTTCCTCCTGGGCAGCTGTAGAAAAAGGTAGGTCTCATGCCCCACCCCAGAACACCCAGGCCACATCTCTGGGGTGTGCTACACTGGTCCTACACTGGATGTATTTTCTGAATATCTAATATATTAGATATTTTCTAATATCAAAAGGAAGGAACCTGGCCACAGCTGGGCTACAGTCACTCTTAGGAAAGAAATATGTTTTAAAAATGTCGGGGAGGGGGTTGCTGGAGAGATGGCTCAGTGATTAAGAGCACTGGTTGTTCTTGCAGAAGACCCAGGTTCAAATCCCAGCACCCACATGGCAGCTAACAACCACCCATAATTCCAGTTCCAGGGGATCCAACACTCTCTTTTGTTCTCCATGGGCACTGCATGACACAGGTGCACTTACACACATGCAGGCAATACACTCATACACATAAAAAAATAAATAAATAAAAATTTAAAAATAAAAAATAAAAGTACCTCAGTGATGGCAATCCCTCCCTTCCTTCCTTCCTTCCTATGGGGAGCGGCCTGGGACAAAGGCCTTGACAAAGATGGCGCCGATATCCGGCTATGACAGTAGTAAACAACCAAACTGAGCATGCTTTGGATTTCCCCTCATCCTTGGGCCGAGAGCGCTCAGATCAGGTGATCCAATAATCAGTTGCCACGTACTAGGCGAGGACAATTTTCTATATAAGCAATCATGGGCCTCGGGTTGGGGTCGGCTCTCTGGTTTCCCCTGAGGACTTTGCACTGCCTGTCGAGATGCAATAAAGCCTTACTGCAGAAGAATCCTGATCGTGTTCTCGTCTCTTCTCGTCCGAGCCTGCTGGCGGGGTGGTCGGGAACAGAGCGAGCAACAGCTGGTGCCGAAACCCGGGACACATCAGACACCGCCAGAGACCCCCTGGAGACAGGGAGGATTCAGAACTGCAGGGACCCACGCCGGAGAGGTATGTCCTTTCTAGAATCTGGGTTGTTATCTCTGGGACTAAGCGCTTTCTGGGCTGGAGCGATAGAAGGAACCCTGATAGCTGTAGGGGCTACCATTCTGCTTCTTTTGATTTTGTTTTGCTTCCATAAGTATCACTGCTGAGCTCGGAAGGACCCGGCGTAGATAAGTCGGCGGGGCTCACGAACGAAGGCACTTTCGTTTTTCGCTCCTTGTCCCCTTAAGACGGATGTAGATAAACCGCTGGGGAGAATTGTGCCACATTTAAGTCAAAGGTAGATAACTTGCATTGTGGCTAAGCACTTGATGATAGATTTCATTGCGCCCGTTTTATTGTCGCTGGAAATCTTAGTCATACAAGGAGTTCTGATCACTGCTGCCTTTCTGATCATATATTGGAGAGAAGGAGATGGGCTCTACCCAGTCTCTGGTGACGGCCTTGCAACAGGTCCTGAAGCAACGAGACATCAAGATAGCCCCCAGGACCTTGAAAAACTTTATTAAGGAAGTGGATAGGGTCGCCCCCTGGTATGCCTGTTCTGGGTCGCTAACCCTGGCATCATGGAACAAACTGGGGAGGGACCTAGACCTTAGACAAGAACAGGAGGACCTTAGGCTGGGCACCAAGGCCATATGGAAGCTTATTTTACGTTGGCACAATTAGACCGTCTGGCGAAAGATGCCATGACACCCTCAGACTGGCAGATGATTGCTAAAGCCACCCTCTCCAATATGGGGCAATATTTAGAATGGAAGGCCCTATGGCATGAAGCCTCTCAGGAACAGGCAAGGCTTAATGCTACAGCAATTACGCCTGAACAAAGGGCTTGGACTTTTGAAATGCTTACTGGGCAAGGAGCCCACGCCAATGACCAGAACAATTTCCCATGGGGAGTCTATGCCCAAGTTTCTAGACTGGCCATAAAAGCTTGGAGGGTGCTATCAAGAAAAGGAGGAATAGATAACCAGCTTACTAAAATCCTGCAAAGGAACGATGAGCCCTTTTCAGAATTTGTGGCCAGACTGAGTGAGGCAGCAGCTAGAATCTTTGGGGACACAGAACAGGTTAACCCCCTCATAGAACAACTGATTTTTGAACAAGCTAATCAAGCATGCCGTACAGCTATTGCGCCCCGAAGGACCAAAGGCTTGACAGATTGGATTAGGATATGCCGGGATGTAGGCGGCCCCCTCACCAATGAGGGGCTGGCCGCGGCAATATTAAAACAGTCACGTCCTTATCCAAGTAAAATAAATAAACCTACATGCTTTCGATGTGGGAAGCCAGGACACCTTAAAAGGGATTGTAGAGTTAAACTAAACCAAAGAAATGAAGATCTAAGCTCCCCAGGAGAACAAGGGAGACCCCTTAAAAGCCCGCAATTATGCCAGAGATGCAGAAAGGGCTACCACCCTGCCAATCAATGCCGGTCCATTAAGGACATTGAAGGGAAATTATTGCCCCCACTTTCAAAAAACGGGAGGCAGGGCCCTGGAGCCTGGGGCCCCATGAAAATACAGGCCTCCAAACCCATCCTAGATCAGATCCCCAAGGAAAATGTGGACCA
>NW_008340429.1:1901935-1903170 GCF_000622305.1 Nannospalax galili
CAAGCTCAGAATATGATCATGCAGATGGGCTATGTCCCAGGCAGAGGCCTGGGAAAAGGCCTACAAGGCATTAAAGAACCAGTTCAGATGAACCCTAATAACAACCGTTCGGGGCTGGGTTTTTCCTAAAGGCCATGAGGACTACTAAACCCATTCCTTGGATTTCGGAGGAACCTGTATGGGTTCCTCAATGGCCTCTCTCCTCCGAAAAATTGGCTGCCATTGCTGAAATCATCAATGAACAACTAAGGCTGGGACGTTTGGAACCCTCCACATCCGCCTGGAATACTCCTATTTTTTTAGTGAAAAAGAAAAACAAACAATGGAGGTTAATCCACGACCTGAGAGCTGTTAATGCTCGAATGAAGCTTTTCGGGCCCTTACAAAGGGGACTTCCCCTGCTCTCTGCCCTCCCTAATAATTGGCCCACTCTAGTCTTAGATATAAAAGACTGTTTCTTTTCTATTCCCCTGTCCCCTATCGATTGTGAAAAATTTGCATTTACCGTTCCGTCCCTTAATCATATGGAACCTGATCGCCGATTTCAATGGAAGGTCTTACCCCAAGGGATGGCAAACAGCCCTACCCTATGTCAACTTTATGTTCAAAATATATTGGACCCTGTTAGGCTTAAATTCCCCAAAGCTGTTATTATCCATTATATGGATGATATTTTGCTCTGCGCCCCGACGGAGGAAATGCTCCTCGAAACTTACACCCATACTCGCTCTTGCTTACAAAATGCCTTTCTGACGATTGCTGAAGCTAAAGTTCAGCAGACCTCTTTATAGGAATTTCTAGGCTCCATAATATATAATGACACCATTAGGCCCCAAAAAGTGTCCATATCTTTGCAGAATCTCCACACCCTCAATGATTTCCAGAGGCTTCTTGGTGATATTAATTGGTTGAGGCCATACTTACAGCTCTCAACCTCAGACCTCAGGCCCCTTTTTAAGATTTTAGAGGGGGACCCTGACTTGTCTTCCCCTCGAGAGTTAACTCCTGAGGCGCAGGAAGCCTTGCAACTAGTTGAGGCCCATATCCAGAAAGCCCAATTAAGATGGATAGATATACTTAGGCCTTTCCAGTTATGTATTTTAAAGACACCCGACCTTCCTACGGGAGTTCTTTGGCAAGAAGGACCTCTACTTTGGATTCACTTAAATATTTCAGGCAGCAGAACTATTGTAGATTACTTAAGTTCCTTGGCCAAGTTGATTTTGAAGGGACTT
>NW_008340429.1:1905648-1918444 GCF_000622305.1 Nannospalax galili
TGCGACGCAATTTCCCATAGCTGTAGTTACTAGAATTCCCCGATATGTCCCTGTCCCAGTAGAAGCCCCAGGAACATTAACTCTTTTTAGAACTAGAAGAGATTTTGGTATTTCAGCAATTATTGCAACAATTGTGGCTGCAACAGCAGTAACTGCAGCAGTCACTGCCTCTGCTATTGCTTTATCAACTACTACTCAAACAGCCTCGACTTTAAATACCCTATCTACGAGGGTCACAGAAGCATTGGATATACAAGTGGCCTCCAATAGTCACATAAAGGGAGGCCTTATGCTAGTGAATCAAAGGATTGATTTGGTACAGGAACAAATTGATATTCTCTGGCAATTAGCCCAATTGGGATGTGAATTTAAGACTGCAGGGTTGTGTATAACCTCTGTTCAGTTTCAAGCCTTTTCAGCAGCTGCAAATTTGTCCCAAGTCCTGTCTGAACAACTGACCAACAACTGGAGCGCAACCTTTGAAGAAAATTTGCGACAGCTACGGACGGCTGTGACCTTCATTAACTCCACCCGCGTTGATCTCTCTATTACCAATGGACTTTCCTCCTGGGTCTCTTCTGTTGTCTCCTATTTTAAGGAATGGGCGGGGGTGGGAACTTTATTAATTGTCCTCTGCATAGGAATGGCATTTTTATTTTGGATCATATGTAAATTTAAAAGACAGAACAAGAGAGATAAAGTCATCATATCTCAGGCCCTCTTGTCCTTAGAGCCAGATTTCCCCACTATGGTTTGGCTGAATATGCTCAAACAAAACTAACTTCTAGAGAGATGGCCCTTGCACCCTGGGGGGAAGTAACCCCATTGCACCAGGAGGGGCTCTCCCTAGAAAAGGGGTCCATAGAGGTTGTCGAGCAAAGCATCGCACAGGCAGACTCCGGAAGGGAGACCCTGCCTGAGAGAAATGCATTATTGCATGGGGTATTCACCAACACTCCCTGCTCCAAAAAGGTGAAAGAATTTCTAGGAGAATAATGCCTCTTTCTCTGCCTCGCTATGATCCAGGAGCATTAGCCCTCATTAATAAAGAAAAAAGGAGGAATTATGGGGAGCGGCCTGGGACAAAGGCCTTGACAAAGATGGCGCCGATATCCGGCTATGACAGTAGTAAACAACCAAACTGAGCATGCTTTGGATTTCCCCTCATCCTCGGGCCGAGAGCGCTCAGATCAGGTGATCCAATAATCAGTTGCCACGTACTAGGCGAGGACAATTTTCTATATAAGCAATCATGGGCCTCGGGTTGGAGTCGGCTCTCTGGTTTCCCCTGAGGACTTTGCACTGCCTGTCGAGATGCAATAAAGCCTTACTGCAGAAGAATCCTGATCGTGTTCTCGTCTCTTCTCGTCCGAGCCTGCTGGTGGGGTGGTCTGGAACAGAGCGAGCAACACCTTCCTTCTCCCTCCTTCCTTCCTTTGAGGTGTAGGTGTGTGTGTGTGTGTGTGTGTGTGTGTGTGTAAATGCAGCTCAGAAGTCAATGTCAAGTGTCTTCCCCAGTCACTCTTCACTTTATTTTTTGAGGCAGGGTCTCTCACTGAACTTGGAGCTTACCTATTTGGCTAGACTGCCTAGCCAGCAAGTCCCAGGGTCCTCTTATCTCTTTTTCCCTAGCACTGGGATTACAGGTGCAACCCATTGTGTCCAGCTTTTACATGGGTTTTGTAGCAAACGCAGGTCCTTATGCTTATATGACAGCTTTTACTGACAGCCATCTGCCCAGCCCCATGGCTGCCCTTTCTAGGAGTCTCCTAATTCACATCACTCTCCCTGTACAGCATCTCATCATAGCTTCACTGGCCTCTTTGACATAAACTTCCTGGTCACACTATTATTCTAAGATTTCACATCTGGAGAATGTGACATGTGATGGGGGAGTTACCGCTATCTTTGTTTCTCTCCCCAAGGATGCTTGCACAGGCCTAACATCTTCCCAGGCTCCTCATCCTTCCTTCCTCAGATCTTTGCTGCAGCTGTTGCATTGTGAGAGAGACAGGGAGGGTGGCCCTAGGATGTGCAAAGACTTGTTCCTCTCATAAGGCCCAGGTTTGAAATTCATAGACTTGGATCTGGTATTTTGAACTTTACTATTGACTAAATTAAGAGAATTGGAGCCTCTTTCTGTTTTCTCCTTGGTTGGCCTTCCCCTCCCTTCTTCCCAAATTTGTTTACTTATCTCAAGTTACCTTTGCAGACTTCATTTACCATTTATTGTCTGGCCTACCTCAGATGCTACCTGGGATTTCATTTACTCTATACTTGGAAGAGGACCACAGGGGAAGCAGAGCTTGTGACTGTGCCTGGTATGAGTGGGGGATCAACAGGGAACTCTAGTTGCATGTGGGAAGAAAGGGATACATGCAGGTAAAACAGCTTGTTACAACTCAACAGCAAGAACACAAAAGAAACAACTTGATTTCAAAATGGGCAGAAGAACTGCGTATAATAGCATTTATTCATAATCCCAGCACTTGGGAGGCTGAGGCAGGAGGATCACAAGTTTGAGGCTAGCCTGGGCTACTTAGAGAAATTCTCTCAAAAAATAAAATAAAATAAAAACAAAATGAGAAAAAGACTTAAGTAGATGTAAGTAGATATTGCTCAGAGAAGATACACAAATGGCCAGCAAGGGTATTGAAAAGATGTTCCACACACTTGCAAGCAGAGGTAGGAAGACTGAATTCAAGGGCAGCCTAGGCAGCATAGCTAGACAAATATCAACAAAAGAGGAGGAGAAAAAGAAGGAAAAGGAGGTTGAGGGGAATCAGGAGAGGAAGGAAGGAAAAGAAAAGCAGCAGTAAATCTTAGGGAAGTGCACATCCAACCCGCAGTGCGATGCCATTTCACACTGAGTACCATGGCTACTCTAAGAACAACATAACTGGTAGTGAGACTCTGTCTCAAAAAAAAGAAAAAAATCACAGGGAAGCAAAGCTATTTCAAACTATTGTTTCATTAGTAATTTGCTTTAACAATAACCCCCCTTTCCTTTCTTGGTATCTATTTCCTGGCAGGCTTGTTGACCATTTAGCTTTTGAAGACTGACTCTGAGCTCTTTTGTGTTTTCTTTGCCTCCCATTTTTTTTTTGTTCCCTTTAGTTTAGAGGCTGCACTAAGTGTCTCATAGCCTCTGTACAAAACAGCATGGTGGTTCCTTAAAAACTTAGTTATAAAATTTTCCCATGTGAAGCCTAAATTTGATCTGAGCAAAGCATAAAGAAGAAAAGAGATTTGATTTTGATGCTACTGTTTCCCTAGTAACAGCACATCATACTGCTTACATGACCATATTTTTTTAAAAAAATATTTTATTTATTATTTTTATTTTATGTATATGAGTGTATTACATGCATGTAGGTAAGTGCACTGTGTCGTGCAATGCCCTCGGAGAACAGAAGAGGCTGTCGGATCCTCTGGAACTGGAGTATGGGCAATTGTTAGCTGCCATGTGGGTCCTGGGATTCAAACCCAGGTCTTCTGCAAGAATAACCAGTGTTTTTAACTGCACATGGTGGCTATGAACTGTCCTTAACTCCAGTTCCAGGAGAATCCAAAGCCCTCTTCTGACCGCCACAGCACTGCAATGCACAGGTGCACTCACATACATGCAGGCAATACACTCATACACATAAAATAAAAATAATAAATAAAATACAGGGCAATACCAGGCATACCATAAACTGTCAACACATACAAGAAACTAACATTGCTATTCTGGGTCCATCCCTATGGCAAGTTGGAATGTAAAGTCCACCTTCCCTCAATCTGTGACTAGGGTGGGGCTTTGATGGTGCTGCTTCTAGCCACAGAACAGTCCTCTCCTTCCCTCCTTCTTAGCTTCCTGGTGTCTTTTCATATTCCTCTCTATTCCTAGTTGGATGAAGCAGCATCAAGAACAAGGTGGCCTGGCTGGAGAGATGGTTCAGTGGTTAAGAGCACTTGTTACTCTTCCAGAGGACCCAAGATTCATTTCCAGCACCCATAGTAGGCAATTGAGCCACCTATAATTCAATTCTAAGGGATCTGACATTCTCTTCTGGCTTCCATGGGCACATGCACACACATGACAGACACACACACACAGAGATCTATATACATGTAAATAAAAAAATTAAAATAAAGGGGTTAGAGAGATGGTTCAGCAGTTAAGAGCACTGGCTGCTCTTGCAGAGGACCCAGGCTTTGGTTCCCAGGACCCACATGGTGGATAGCAATCATCCATAACTCCAGTTCCAGGGGATCTGATGCCCTCTTCTGGCCTCCACAAGCAATGCATGTGATGCATATACATGCAGGCAAAACATTCATATGCATAAAAATAAATAAAACAAAATTTAAAAGAACTAAAAAATAAAATTAATCAGCCTTACATTACAAACTTGACATTGGAAGATTGAAATCATATGACTTTAAGGCAATTAAGGTGAATAATTGAGAACATAAAATTCTTATATATTGGGAAATTAAGAAGCATATTTATAAATAGCCATACATCAAAGAGTAAACTATGATAAAATTAGAAAATATTTTGAACTAAGTGAAAAAAGTTACATATACTAAAATTTGTAGGATGCAGGTAAACTAGTAATTCATAAAAACTCTATGGCAAAAAAAGAATTTGTTGAACAGTAAACATTCGTCATAGGAAATGAGATAACTGTTTATCTCAAGTTGTTTAAAAACTCTAAGGCTGGTGTGATGGTGTATGTCTTTAATTCCAGCACTTGGGAGGCAGAAGCAGGTGAATCTCTGTGAGTTCAATGCCATTCTGGTCTACATAGGGAGTTCCATCCAGGACTACATAGTTAGACCCTGACTCAAAACAGAACAAAATAAGAAAACAAACAAACAAACAAACAAAAAGCCTAAAATAGCTAGGATAAAAATAAATCAAATAAATGGAAAATAAATGAATGGTACAAATGATACCAAAACAAGAATATTTCTTTGGTAAAATTGATCAAGGAAAAAAAACAAAAATATAAGTTGTCAATACCAAGAAAGAAAGATAAAATATTGCTACAAAACATGGAATGGTTAACAAGGAAATGAAAGTATTATCAATACTATTCCAGAAAGTACAACTTAATCAAAACTGACTCAAGAATAAACAAAAAACCCAAATATTATTATTATTAGCTCTTAGTCCACTTGTATTGCTGTAACAAAATCCCACAGATTTGTTAATTTATAAACAATAGAAATTTATTTCTCACAGTTCTGGAGGTTAAAAACACCAAAATCAAGGTACAGGTAGGTGCTGTCTGGTAAGGGTGGCTCTATGCTCTCAAGATGGCAGTTGTGGCAGTGTCTTCCAGAGAGAAAAAACCCTGTGTCCTCTCATAAAAGGACAAAAATTTAAACCCATCCTCTCAAGCCCTTTTATAATGACCCTAAACCCATAAAGGGCCTAATTACTTTTTCATGGTCCCCAATCAGATTAGTTAAAACATTTCAGCACAGAAATTATGGGGAGCACATTCAGCCCATAGCATTGTTGAATGAAATCAGCAGTTCTAAAACTCCTACTGTTGTTATAAAATGACAACACTTTAAATAAGAAAATAGTTTCCTCTGTCAACTATGAATGACCATGGCTTGGGAACATGAACTCAGCTTACCCTGAATGGAATGTTCTACCATGGAAGACATTACAGGAACATTTACAGTTACAGAATAAATTAGAGCCATCAATCAATATATTGAAAGGCATCAGATAGGCAAGGGCATATACATCACAGTGGGGAAATCTGTGGGTTTTATATATTATAGCATTGTTAGTTGTAGGGTTGGTAGATGATAGAAGTCTGCTAGACTTACTGGTACATTCCAAAAAAAAAAAAATATATATATATCAGTGTATCTGGGAGGCTGCTAATCAGATATAACAGTTAAAGTAATTGCCCACTAAAGACCCTAAAATGAGTCAGGCCTGGTGGTGCATGCCTTTAATCCCAGCAGTTGGGAGGCAGAGGCAGGCAGATCTCTGTGAGTTTGAGGCCAGCCTGCTCTACATAGTGAGTTCCAGGCCAGGGGCTACAGGGAGACCCTGTCTCAAAGAGACAAAAAAATAAAAAATAAAAGACCCTAAGATGGCATAAGACAACATAAGACAATCTGGGCTGGAGACCTACAGCATTCCATCCCTCCAATTTCATGATTTTCTCATCAGCCAAGGTCAAGCAGTCTACAGGATCATTTTTATTTAAAATTTTACTCTTTTTGCTATTTCATACATTTATACAATGAATTGTGACCATATTTGCCCCCCTTTACCCCTTCTTATCCTCTCCTACTCCTGCTGACTCCTTCTTCCCAAGACTTCCTCTTCCACTACCATGTCTTTTGAATAGTATGCATGATCTTTAATATAGATAGGGCTTCTTCAAAGACCTTCAAGTCACAACATAAAGATAGAAGTACTCTCTTAAAGTGGGACCATAGCCGATAGGAATTATCAAGGGAGAAATGGGGAAAGTGGGGACACTTTAAATGGGGAGGGCAGGGAGGGAGGATAAGACAAGGAGAGAGAGAGAGCAGTGATACATAATGCCTATCTAGTATAAAAACGCCAGAAGGAATCTTATTAGTCCAAAAACCTACTGAGAAATTACACACACAGTATCTCTACATGAGTCCATGTGTACAGCTGAAGGCTATACAACAAGAAAAAGTGCCAGATGGGAAAAACCTTCTTTTGAGTTGTTGGTCAGGGTAGTCCAAGAGATCCCAAAATTATACAGGTTATTCCAACAGCCCTTGATTGACTCCCAGAACTTGAAGGTAAGACCCTATTGCTAAAGACAGGACATGCTTCAGACACAGAATTTGGAGCAATGGAGCTGGAAATGACCTGGAAGCCACCTCCCCTGAAGGTTAGCTCTCATAGCTTTGGAGAGCACTGTGCAAGCTAGTAAGAGAGGACATCAATTGATGGTCCAACTCCAGCTTCAAGGCCTAAAAACCACATCAAAGACCAGCACAACAAAAACATTGGTGCAGTAGTGGCACTTTTATCTTGGGGGTAATCAACAGCTACCTAATTGGACTTAAAGCCCACTCAATGGGAGGAAACTCAAGTGTGGTACTGTAAACCCAGCTCAAGAGGTCATAGATCTTAGAGAAAACCCCAAAGCTGTCATGTCCCTAGACAAATGTAATTTCTTACTATTTGCAAAATATGGATCCTTAAATTTACAGACAAGTATCCCAGTCATCACCCATCAAAGAAGCTTCTTTTTCAAGAGACAGAGATTAGTACGAAGTTCCACAACTGGTCACATACAGAAATTGTCTATGAATTGCCCAAGCCTAAGTGACACATCTAGGATGCAACCTCTATACCTAAGGCTCACAGAACATAGAACAAGGCAAGAAGAGAACACTATTGCATCTTTTGGTTATCATCAATGAAGCTCCCTCATGCAGCAGAAGGCCAGGAATTCAAAAGGTCACAAGTGGCAAAACCATAGAAAATAAGTCTCCAGGGTGTTGGGTCCTTGAATAGGTCTCCTATATTAAAATTCACCCACCCAGGGCTCAGGGACCATTGCAGAAGGGGGGGGGCAAGATTGTAAGAGCCAGGGAGGAGCATGACCATATGTAAATAGAGTCCTACAGGTACCTGGGACCTTGCTCATATGAACCTACAGCAATGATGTCAGCATGCACAAGACCCATGCAAACTTAAGCAGACAATTCTTGCACAGAATTGTGGAAATGGACAGCAGGCCCCAATCTTAGTTGAAGAATTATTGGCAGCTGATTATTGCTGGGTAAGGAAGAGCTGACCTACTTAAAGAGAGGGACTCTAGATAGGCTGACTAGACCTCAATGGATGAACTTGCACTGAGGGACAACTGGGAACACTAACTTGGCATGATAGGCCTTAATATAAATGACAGAATGTGTGACTTCCACGGTGGGGGGTATGGGAGGAGGCCAATGGGGAAGAGAGTATAAAGATGATTAAGATGTCCTGTATAAAATACACAAAAAATCAATAAAATTTTAAAAGAAAAAAAATTAATCAGGTTTTTCTTTTTTTAGAATGAGGTGGTTGGCCCTTGTCTATAATATCAGCATTTGGGAGGTGAAGACAGGAAGCCATTCCCAGCAACATAGCAAATCTGAAGGTAGCCTGAGCTACATAAGACCCTGTCTTAAAAATAGGGGGTAGGGAGGTAACTCTGTCGATAAAGTGCTGAGGACCTCAAAACCTGTATCCAGGATCAGTTCATGGTGGAACAGTGGTATAATCACTTGTTTAAACTTCAAATATTTCACATATCAATTCAGCTTTTTTCAATTTAATTTTTGTGAATTTCATATATTTGATCATATTTAGACCCCCTCCCCTATCTGCACCCTCTTATAACACCTCCCACCAGATTTCATGTACTCCATCATATTTGTTAAAGCCTATCAAGCCAAGTTTGTGTCTCCAAATGTCCTTCAGTGAGTGTCCATCCCCTGGAGCCCAATTGACCTTTCTGGTGTCAAATCCTTAGAGAAAAATCAACTCTCATAGTAGTTATCAGTGCCAATAACTGCTCAACTAAGGTTGGGGCTTTTTACCCACTTCTCCACTTCTATGCTGGGTTTTTGTCAGGCTTCAGCTTGCCTGGGTCTTGTTATTAAAAATTTACTAGTAAGTCACTAAAATCATTTGGTTTGTGTACTCTACCTCAGGAGTACTTAGCATAGTTCCTTCCTATGGCCATCCCACCCTGAACACTCCTGCTCTGGGAAGCTAAGCAGGGTCCTGCCTGGTTGGTACTCTGATGGGAGGAATGTGTTAAGTAGACCTGAGTAGATGGGTTCTCTCAGGCTTAAATGGTACAATGACCAGCTGGGCCCCACCCTTCTTGGTGAGTGTGTGGAAGACTTTGCATGAGTTCACAGCATCCTCTTAAGCCTAAGCAAATACTTATATAAGGCACTGTGTGCAAACCTTTAGAATCCTTCACATAGCAGATCAGAGCATTCTTCCCAAGTTTGGGGGTGGGGAGAACTGGGGATTGAAGCAGGGCCTCACTCATGCTAAACAAGTGCTCTACCAACTGAGCTATGCCTTCCCCCACTAGAGTTTCTGCTCTTCCTTCTTTTAGTGGAACTGGTTTCACTCAGCTCTGCCACACCCTGGGTCACATCTCTAGCCTGAAGGTAAATCAGCTGACTTGAGGGGCTATCTTTAATCGGTGAACTGTGTCCTAAGTCCCAGAATGGGCTAGTCAGCTGATCTGAGCAGGCATAGGCTGTTTTTATAAATGATAGGATTCAAGGCTCTTTTTTAAAGGTATATATTTGCATTTTCATTAATTTTGTTGAAGTATAACTTTTTAAAAATATTTTTTTTATTTTATGTATATGAGTATATTGCCTGTATGTAAGTACATGCACCTGTGTTGTGCAATTCACAGAGGTCAGAAGGCAGCATTGGATCACCTGGAACTGGAGTTACAGATGGTTGTTAGCCACCATGTGGGTGCTGGGAATCGAACCTGGGTCCTCTGCAAGAACAACCAGTGCGCTTAACCACTGAGCCATCTCTCCAGTCCCTGAAGTATAACTTCATATATTAAATTTGTAACTTGATTGACTTTTATTTAGCAGGGTTTTTGCCATCAGGATCTCAGGTAGCCCTGGCTGGCCTCCTAACTTGCTTTGCTTTAAAGACCAGGATGACCTTGAATTTCTGATTCTCCTGCCTCTACCTCCTGAGTGTGAGGATTCACAGGCCTATGCTACCATGTCCAGGTTTATATGGTGGTAAGGACTGAATCCAGGGCTTCATGCATGCTAGTTATCACTCTACCAATTGAGTTATTTTACCAGCCTTAATTTTTATTTAAATATATGTTCACGAAGCCACCACTCAGACCAAGATAGAACCCTGTGCTGTTCATTACTGTAGCCACTGCTGCATGCAGCTAGCTATGAACTGAAGGGTATTTAATTGTAGCTGGGATGCACCATAAGTATAAAATACACTGTGAGCAACTTAGTACCAAAAAAGTAACACCATCAGGCAGAAGCAGAGTTGGGAAGATCTCTGTGAGTTCAAGTCCACGCTAGTCTACATAATGAGCTCTAGGCCCCTGGGGCTCTAGGAAGACTCTGTCTCAAAAAAAAAAAAAAATCATTGATGATTATTTAGTGTCCAAATAATATTTTTGTATATATTGCATTAAGTAAAATCTTTAATGTCTCGATTTTATTTTAACAGAAGATTTTAGGGGCTAGAGAGATGGCTTAGCAGTTAAGAGCACTGACTGCTCTTATAGAGGACTCGGGTTTGAATCCAAGCACCCACATGACAGCTAACAACCGTCTTTAACGCCAGTTCCAAGGGATCTGGCACCCTCTTCTGGCCTCCATGGGCTCTGCATAACATGAGTGCAATTACACACATGCAGACAAAACACTCATACACATAAAATAAAAATAAATAAATTTAACAGAAGATTTTAGATGAGATATGCTGCTTGCTAGTGCCCTTGACCTAATGTTCCTTCCTCATCAATGCCATCCCTTAAGATAAACCTTGACTGGTATCACCTGAGATCATTTGACTTATACTTGACCTTAATTTACCTGGAATCTTAAGTCTTGTACTCTTTCATAGCTAGCCTTTTCATTCCACATTAAATATGTGGAATTCATCCATCTTATTTGTTCTTTTCCACTATTCTGTAGCATTTTTATATGATTAGGTAATAATTTATTTTATTTGTCCTGTTGCTGGTGTTTTTTCCAGTTTGGGGCTATTATTAATAAAACTATAATCAACAAGTCTGTACATGTATTGTGGTGTTTAGATAGCACCACGTTAGGAGGCTCAAAACCAGCATTCAGTACTTTGACTTTTGATCTTTTTCCTTGTCTAGCAGGTATGTGCTGTTATATTCTCTCACAAGTGCTGCAGCTTTGAGCTGTTGCTCCTGCCTGCCACACAATGATGAGGTGAAGCAACCAACTGTGTAACTAAGTTATGATGTTCAGTCAGTTAGGTGTATTAAACGCTGTTTCAACATACAAGATTTTCAGTTGACAGTAGGTTTGTAGGGATATAAATCCATCATAAGCCAAGGATCTTCTGTCCGCAATCATCCATTCTATTGGTGTTTAGGAAAGGAATTGCTGGGCCATAGAGCAAATCTATGTTTAGTTTTAGTAATACTGCTGTGGTGGTTTGAGTGAGAATGTCCCCTGTAGATTCTTAAGTATTTGGACATTTTGTCCCCATTTTTGGGAGGTTTTAGGAGGTGTGGTCTTGCTGGAGGAAGCATGTCACTGGGGGCGGGCTTTAAGAGTTCTTAAGCCTTGCCAGATCCCCAGTCCTGCTCTGCTTCCTGTGTCTGCTTGAAGATGTGAGCACTCCTCTTTCTATTCCAGCCACCTCCTGTCACCATGCCTCCCTGCCTTAATGGACTCTGATTCCTCTAGAACCATAAGCTAAAATAAAGTCTTCCTTTTATAAGTTCCCTTAGTCATGGTATTTTATCACAGCAACAGAAAAGTAACTAATACAACTGTCAAAGAATTTTCCAAAGTATCTGTCACAATAGACACCTCTCAGGTCTGGGTCAGAGTCCCAAGGTGTTCCACACCTTCACCAACACTCGGTGCTATTGGTTCTTTTGATTTTTGTTTTTGTTTTTGTTTTTTGAGACAGGGTCTCCCTGTAGCCCCAGCTGTCCTAGAACTTGCTATGTAGACCAGGCTGACCTTGAATTTACAGAGATCCTCCTGCCTCTGCCTCCCAAGTGTTGGGAGGTTCTTTTGATTTTTAGCTAGTCTCATTAGAAAGTAGTCTAACTTCGAACTGAAATGAATTACCATTTTCTTCTCTTTGCAAGGAAACAGACACCCACGTAGAAGGGACACTATCCTTGTTAGCTTACCTCTCAACTTGACACAGCTTAGAGTCTCAACTGGGGATTTCCCAGATCAGATTGGCCTTTGTTAACTGATGTAGGAAGACCTACTTTGGGTGGCACCATTCCATGGGCAGGTGGTCCTGGGCTGTATAAGAAAGTTGGCCAAGCATGAGCCTGTGAGCAAGCCAATAAGCCGACCATTCCTCTATGGCTTCTGCCTCAAGCACCTGCCTGAGTTCTTGCCCAACTTCCTCAATGACGAAGTGTAACCCATAACTAAAATAAACCCTTTTCTCTTTTTTAAAAAACTTTTTAAAAACTGGGTATGAGTATTACACTAGCATATGTGCAAGTGCACTCATGTCATGCAGTGCCTAAAGAGGCCAGAAGAAGGCATCGGATCCCCTGGAACTGGAGTTACAGATGATTGTTAGCCACCATGTGGGTGCTGGGATTTGAACCCAGATCTTTTGCAAGAACAGTCAGTGCTCTTAACTACTGAGCCATCTCTCCAGCCCCCCTTTATTCTTTAAAGTCTCTTTCAGTCAAAGTGAGTTTTTTTTAATTTTAAAAGATTTTTCATTTATTATTTTATGTATACGAATGTATTGCCCACATGTAAGTGCACCCGTGTCATGCAATTCCCATGGAGACCAGAAGAGGACATCAAATCCCCTGGAACCAGAGTTACAGGCGGTTGCTAGCTGCCATGTGGGTGCTAGGATTTGAACCCAAGTCCTCTGCAACAACAACCAATGCTCTCCTTTCCTCTCTGAAGTCACTTTCAGTCAGAGTATTTTTATTACAGCAACAGAAAATGAGAACAGAAATGCACACAAAAGGAAAGATGAAAATTCCCTTCATTTCAGATCAGGTCAGCTTCTAGAAAAAAAAAT
>NW_008340429.1:1918577-1945948 GCF_000622305.1 Nannospalax galili
TAAAATCTCCATCCTACATCTCTCAGTGCCTGTATTGATAGAAATGGCACTATAGTACAATATTTTTCAAACAATTTACTATAACCATCTTTCCATGTTTATGAATATTCATTATAACATACTTTGAAAAGCTGAATAATGTTCCATTAGATGGATGTGCCACAGTTGAATGAATTCCCCTGCTCTGGAGCAATGGCTGAGTTTTCAGTGTTACAGACAATGTCACAATAAACACTCCACATGAATCTTTAATCATGTCCTTAAAATTTTCCAACACTGGAACTGCTTGTTCAAAAGCGCATTTGTATGATTTAAAAGCTGCAGAACTGCACTCTCCTCCCTTGAAGCCAGGGAGGTGAAGGAGCCAAAGAATCCTCTAGAGCACAAGGTTGCTCCTCCTGGCCTGAAGGGCTGGAGGCACTATTTCCCTGGGACTGCTTAGGCATCTGTGAGGCCAAAACACACAATTGTTTCTCTAGGGCAGAGAGGGAGCTGTTGAGTTTCCCAAGGAGGAGGGACCTGCAAAAAAGGAAAGAAAATGAGGACCTGTGCAGGCCAAAGCTACGCAGGTGAGTCAGAGAGACTAGAAGAGTCTCTTGGGTCAGGTCTACAAAAAAGGATCAGGAAATAACAGTGCTGTGACTTGGCTGCTGTTGGTTCTGACATCCATCTTCCTGGTAGCTCCCATTGGTCTTCGTCCATTTATGTGAGAAGTCTTGGTCTGTGGGAGGGAAGAAAAATGCCTGGAAGGGGCATGAAAGACTGTCCTAGTTCGAATGTGAAATGTTGCTCACAGGCTTGTGTGTTTGAACATTTGGTCCCCAACGGGTGGTGCTGCTTTGGGAGGTTGTAGAACCTTTTCAAGGTAGAGTCTGGCTGGAGGAAATGGGTCACTGGGGTGGAGCTTGATGTTTCTAGCCTGGTCCTGCTTCCTCTCTTCTCTGCTTCCCAGTTCCCAGAGATGTGAGCAAGTGGCTGCTTCTAGCCCTGCTGCTTTGAACCACTCCGACTGTCATGCCTTCCCATCAAGACAGATCACACCCTCAGCTGTGAGCCAAAATGAATCCTTCTTCCCCAAGTTCTTCCTTATCAGATATTTGGTCATAGCAATGAGAAAATAACTAGTACAGAGCCCTACCCACTCTTTCAGACTGGGTTTAAACATTCTCTGTAGAGAGGATCCATAGCAAGAAGCTGAAAGGACAATTCAAGGTGGACTTTCCAAAATTCAGGACAAACCTGTTTGAGCCTGGTGGCACATGCCTTTAGTGCCAGGGCTTGGAGGGCAGAGGCAGGCAGATCTCTGTGAGTTCAAGGCCAACCTGGTCTACATAGCAAGCTCCAGCCAAGCTGAGGTTATAGGGAGGCCCTGTCTCAAAAGAAAAAAAAGAAGTTAGCCACTTTCCTTGAGGATATATTTCTCTGCTTCCCTTAGAGCTAGATGGAGCCATGTGATTAAATCTGGCCAGTGCGATATAAACAGAAGAAACTTTCATTCTCTGGGTCATGGCACTGAGAGGAAACTGTTCATACTTTATTTTCTTTCCTCTTAAAAACTAGAATAAGGATGTGTTGAGCTATGCAGAAGTCAATTTTCTGTTGCTATGACAAAATGCCTGAAACTGAGAATTCATAAAGAAAAGAGTTTTATGGGCTAGGCAGATGGCTTAGTGGGTAAAGTACTTGCCACATAAGTATGAAGACCTGAGTTTGAAACCCCAGAACCATATAAAGTCAGGTGTGGTAATACATGTCTATAATTCCCATGCTCCTAGAGTGGGATGGGAGGTGAAAACAGGAGAATCCCTGGAAGTTTGTGGGCCAGTTTGTCTGGCATACATATCATCAAACAGCAAAGAGATCCTATCTCAAACAAGAGGGAAAGTGTGACCCTTTGGTCCCCAGTTGGTGGCTGTGCTGGATAGCTTTAGTCAATTTGACACCCCTGTGTAAAAGAAGCCACAATTGGGAAATTGCCTCCATTGGACTGGCCTATGGCCATGTCTATGGGGTATTTTCTTGAATTTTGAGTGATGTGGGAGGGCCCAGCCCACTATGGGTGGTGCCACCACTGGGCAAGTTGTTCTGTGTTGTATAAGAAAGCAGGCTGAGCATGGGTCAGAGGAGCAAGCCAGTAAGTAGTGTTCCTTCATGGCCTGTGCTCTAGCTCCTGTCTCCAGTTTCCTGCCCTGAGTTCCTACTTTGGGCTCCCTGATGAACTAAGACCCGGGAGATGTGCGCCAATAAACCCTTTCTTCCCCAAGCTGGTACTGGTCAGAGAATTTTGTCACAGCAATCAAAAGCAGACTAGAACAGTGTCACTGTTTGAGGAGGTTTTGGAACCTTTAGGAGATGCAGTCTTGCTGGAAAAAGTGCATCACTGGGGGGTGGGCTTTGAGCTTTATAGCCTCACCCCACTTTCTGTTCTTTCTCCTTGCTTCCTGTGTGTAGATGAAAATGTGATCAGGTAGTTTTCTGTTCCTGCTATCACGCCTGCCTGCTGCCAAGCCCATCCTGCTATTATGGACTCTCCCTCTGGAACCCTAAGCCCAAATAAACCCCTTTCTTCTCTAAGTTGCTTTTGGTCATAGTGTTTTATTACAGTAATATAAAAGTAACTAATGTAGAGGGTGAGGACCAACACTTGAGGTTGTCCTTTGATTTCTACACATGGACCATGGCATGCTGCACCTGCATTTCACACATATGAATGAGCACATACACATAAGTACCAGCAAAACACAGAATTCGGGAGGTGAAAGAAAGTGGGTAGCTCTGTCTGTTTGGTCTCTGATGAGAGCCAGCTGGCAAAATTGTGGAGAAATGCAAAAGGAGCCAGCTTAACAGAAGGGGTTAAGGGTGTGAGGTGCCCTCATGAGAATCAACTCATTCTTCAAGAACAGCATTAGCTCCTTCTCAGGGTGAAGCCCTGACCTATTTACCATGTACTAGGCCCCACCTCTTAAAGGCTCTGTGCCTCTCAACACTGCCACACTGTTCCTCTTCTGGATTTTCTACCACCCCGCCATGTATGACATAGTGAAACATGGGACTGGAGAGATGGCTCAGTGGTTAGGACTTACTGTCCTTCCAAAGGAACAGAGTTCAGTTCCTAATACCCACATTGGAGAGCTCACAATGCCTATAATTCCAGTTCCAGGGGATCTGAAATTCTCTTCTGTCCTCTACAGGCAGCTGAACTCACAAGAATATACACACAACAACAACAACAGCACACAAAATGAAAAGTTTTTAAAAAATCTTTGATACTAGCCAAACAAATGCCCCAAGCAGCACAATGGTGGCAGATCATAGTGATTTTGCAGGATACTGTGTCATACTTAGAAGGTACAAGTAGCATAAGAGGAATATAATGAAGGAGGAGGGTCTGAAGAGAAGAGACAGAATTGGGAAACACAACAAACTAGTTGATTCACTCAATAAATACCCTATAGCCACTGTCTTAGTTTCTTTCCTGTGATAGAATGTCTGACGAAAGCAACTTAAGGGAGAAAGGGTTTATTCTGGCTCACAGTTCAAAGGTATGGTCCATCTTGGTAGGGAAGTCAAGGCAGCAGGAGGTTGATGCAGCTGGTCACATCACATCCATACTCAGGAACAGTGAACAAGGAATGCTACAACTGCTCAGCTCCGTTTCTTCATTTATACAGTTCAGGACCCCCAAGGTGGGAGGTGTGGGAATGACTTTTTACAATGAGGACATACTCTGGACAAATGACTTTTACCTAACCTTGCAACCAAAAAGTTAATCTTATTTTAACTTGTTTATAATGTAGACAAGCTCACTGAGCCTTGGGCTCCTCTTGTAACCTAAACATAGCTTTAATTCCTCATGAATATCCTTGCACTAGACCTAGAATATGTATGGGTGTGTGTACATGGTGAATATCAAAAGTGCTGCATGAAGATATGAAGATTACGCCATTTGTACTGCAAACAATAGATGGAATTCAATTGATAACGCCTGTTTGTGGTGTGTAACGGGGGTCAGAAAGGGCATAATCCTCAGATAAGAGTCTGGCTTTTACTTTCCTATTTCATGCTAGATATATTGTTTCAATAAAAGAATGAATGAAGTCCTTTGTTGGAGAGCACAGTTCTAGAGAATTCTAAGGAAGGAACAGGTTCTCAGCAGTTCAGGTTTGCTCTTGGCTTAAAAATGGATGCTAAGAGTCAGGCTGTTTTTATTTAAGCATCACTGTAATGTGGGTTCACATAGTAAATGCTTCAGGGAGGGTCTTTCAACCTCAATTAATGCAATAAGATAGTCTCCACATATGCATGCTCAGAGGCCTATCTCCCAGGTGCTTCTAGAGTCTGTCAAGTTGACAATTAGCTGTAATCATACAGCCTCTGTATTATCTATTGTTTCATAGCAAATTATCCCAAAATGTCCACAGCTTAAAACAACACAGCTCATCTTTTGTTTAATATTCTATTTATTATTTTTATTTTATGTGTGTGACTGTATTGCTTGCATGTGCAATACATGCATGTGGTAAGTGCATCCCTGTTGTGCAATGCCCGAGGAGATCAGAAGAAGGTGTCGGATCCCCTAGAACTGGAGTTAGGGATGGTTGTTAGCCCATGTGGGTGCTGGAAACCAAACCCAGATCCTCTGCAAGAGCAATCAGTGTTCTTAATTGCTGAACCATCTCTCTAGCCCCACAAAGCTTGTGTTACAGTGATTGTGAATCAGGAATTCAGGAGTGGATGGTGAAGTGGTAAGGGTCCCTAACAACCAAAGGAATGCCACTTTAAAGTGGTCTCCCGTTTCTGAATAATAGTTAATCGTAAGGTGAATTTTGTGCTTGTTATTTCCTTGCAACCTTTGGAGCCAAAAACAATGCATAATATCAGGGAGTCAAATAACCACAAATACCATAGAATGTCTTGATCAAGAACAAAGGCAATTGCTAAATTGCATACACCTGCTTCTGTAAACATGCTTGCTTGCTTCAGCTTGGATAGGGGATTAGGATTGTTTTTGGAAATTAAACTCTGACCACTTGTCTATAAAAACTAACTGCAGTCGTGAGTCAACACTGTTCTCTGAGCACTCACCCGGAGTCCAGGGACAGCCCGGTGGTAAATAAAGCATCCTTCATTGCTTTTCACTGGCGAGTGGTGACTGCTGATTTGTAGCCTACTACAGATGGCTGAGTGGTGTTACTGGTCACTGCTCAAGTTACACTCAAGGTTCTGCCAGGGCTGCACTCATCTAAAGGGTTCATAGGGTTAAAGAACCCAAGTTCTAGAAAGCTCACCCTATTTCACCCCATGGCTACTGACTGGGAGCCTCAGGTCCTTCCCACAGAGATCCTTCACAGGGTTACCTGAGTGTCCTCACAGTATGGCTGATACCTTCTCCCAGAGTGGATGTTCAAAAAGAATAAGACGAAAGCTACAAGTTGGATATGGTAGCACTGAACACCTACAATCCTAGCACTCAGGTGGCTGAGGCAAGAGGATTACAAGTTCAAGACTAGCTTGAGCTACATAGCAAGATCTTTTCTCAAAACAAACCAAAACAAATTAGGCTTGAAATGTAGCTCAGTAGCACTCTGCCTAGCAGGTAATTCCTAGTACCTCACAATACAATAAAAGAAATAAATACATAAATAAAGCAGCCTGGAGCATGCCTGTAATTCTAGTACTTGGGAGACTGAAGCAGGAAGACCTAGAGTTTAAGACCTGCCTTTGTAGCAAGATCTTGTCTCAGAAAACAAAAGCTACTCAAGAGGCTGAGGCAGGAGGACTGTGTGTTTGAGACCAGCCTGGGCTATAGAATAAGAAAGATGTTTCTCGATGGTAAAGTGTTTGCCTAGTATGTGCAAGGCCCCAGGTTCAATATCTAGCACTGCAGTCAGTCAATTAATAAATACCTGGAATAGAGAAACAAGTCAAAATACAAATGAAAGTTGAAGAGAAATATTTGCAATCTGTAAGACAGACGATAAGAGGGCCTGGGGATGGAGTTCAGTTAGTAGAGGCTTCGCTTAGCAGGCAGGGTTGGAGCCCCAACACATTATATATAAACTAGAAGTGGTGATGCACACCTGTAACCCCAGCATTCAGAGGTGGAAGGAAGGGGATCACAAGTTCAAGGTCATCTTCAGCTACATAACCAGTTTAAGGCCAGCCTGTCAAAAGGGGGGCGGGGCACACGGGGACAGAAAATAATTAAACCCTTCAATAAAGAGATCTTACAATTGATTTCATGGGGAGAGGGGTAGTAGCCCGCTTCCTGGGTTATAAAAGTGCAGGCTGAGGATTCTATTTATCTGCCAAGGGTGAGGATTTCAGCTCTTAGGCCCACTTGAAATCTCTTTCCTAGGCCCACCCTCACTACTCCCTTCTCTCCTACTCTCCGGGCGAGCTTCTCTTTAAGCGCTTCCTGTGGGGGTGGTGACTCAGCGCTGAGCTCAGCCAGGAGCACTCCCCAAGGCTCAGACCGACTTCCTGCCCTAACCGGGAGTTCAAACTGGAAAGTCTGCATTCACTCCTCGCCACCTTCTTAGGCCTTTACTATGTACCTGAAGCTGTGTTTTCTCTTCTGAGCCTCCTCGGGAGGTATAGACAAGGCTGGCCGGCAGGCCGAGAGAATTGAATTTAGCTCTTGCATGACCAGATAGGCTCGGTGAGTACCGGGCCTCAATTTTTCCCTCTGACAAACCAGAGGGAAACTATGTGCCCCTCAGGGTCCCTCCAGCTCTTACACTCCAGGATGTGGCTCACTTCCTCGTTTTAACGAGTGGGCTCCTATACCCTTACTGTTTTCAAGCCCCTTAAAAACTACGCAGATTTTGAAACCCACAGAGAGCATAGAAAGTGCTTCCAATTGCTGCAGCTATACGTCCATTTTTTAAAACAGCTTCTGCCCTGATCAGTTGGAAAAGGTACAACTGCACTCAGTGAAATGGTGCCAGAATCGGTAATGAGGTTAAGTGATAGGTCTGCCAGGTCTGCAGGTCTGCAGTGATGAGTGTTGCCCTGTAATTTGAAAAAATGCCTGTCGGGTTTCTAAGAGCTTGGTCTCCTCTGTTTCCCCAGGCGGTTGTTCAGGGCAGGCCTGGCCCTGCAGACAGCAGGCTGAGAAGTTGACCTCAGCTCTCTGAGCCCAAAATATCCAATATATCTGCCATAGAGCCTGTACTTCCTAACATCACTAACATCATGCCTCTCCTTTGAATTGAGGCTCAACTTGGCAGCAATTATTTTTGACTACCCAGCATGTGCTTCCCACTACACACCCTGGTACATCCATTCTGCCTCTTCTGATCTGACCACAGATATGAGCACTGCCACCAGTGTGGGCCAAGTGTTAGATTCATTTTCCTGGACACCTGCTTGGTCCATGTGTGAGCATGGCATACATAATGCTGGGAGATGGAGGGCCTGACCCTGCAGTTGGCCAAACCAGGAGGAAGTAAATTTGAGCATTCAGCCAGGCCTTAATCTATTCATGGAAAGAAGATGATCATGGAATGAGGCCAAGCAGAGATAGAGACAGAGAGACCAAAAGAGCCAGAGACAGAAGCAAAGAGACAGAGATTGAGATTCTCTTATAATCTTTATTCCTAGAACTCCCTCTCACAGTCTATAAACTACCCCATGGTCTTCCCAGCTACATAAGGAAATGAATCTTCTGTTTGCAGACATTTGAGTCTGGGAAAATCTTGATTCATGTATTATTGTATCTCTAGAAACCTCTTAAATTTGAATGTGTATCCAGAAGGAAGGGTACAGGAAGGCAATAGCATTGAATAGGTTTTCGCCATAAGTTGTGCCAGCATAGACCAGATAGGTTCTGATAGAGATGATAAAGTAAGGGCATTACTGTAGAAAAGAAACATTGCTCGAGAAAGGCAGAGCCCTTGTATGTTGCTGAAGAGAGTATAAAATGGTTCAATCACTGTGGAAAATAGTTTGGCAGCTCCCTAAAAATTATACAGATACTACTATATGACCTGTCAATATAACTTCTTAGGAATATGCCCAAGAAGATAGAAGGGATATGTTCACATAAAAACCTGTGCATCAATGTTTACAGCAGCATTGTTCATATTAGCCAAACAATTAGAATGGCTCAACTGTACTGACCAAACTGACCCCATTTTGGATAAAGTAGCCATCTTAGAAGCTTAGCCATAATATATTTCTAGCTCAAGGATTATTTTCAGAAACCCTGACCCCTTTCTCCCTTTTCCTCCCAGGAGAATGCTGCCGTGGTCACTTACTCTCTAGATATATAGAAAACAAAATTATTATGATATGACTAACTGCTGATTCTGGCTTCTGTAACTTGCTTGTTTTGCTATTATAGGGCACCTTGACCTGTAGACTGAGGTCACCCTCTACCCTGTTATTCGGGGACCACCTTGTCAATATTCCTTTTTGAGGTTTTTAGCTTTAAAAGGTCCCCTTTCCCTCTCCCTCCCCACTGCAGCACTCTAGTCTGATTCAGTGGCTGCAGTCCAAGCCAGCTTGAATAAAATCTTTTATCTTGATATGAATTGAGTCTGGTGGTTTTTCCTCAGTAGTCCTGGGGTCCATAACATGTACAATAACTGATAAATGAATAAACAATATATGGTATGTCCATACAATGGAATATTACTCTGCAATAGGAAGGAATGAAATACAGATATATGCCATGACATGGATGATCCCTGCCCATATTATGTAAGCAAAAGGAGCCAGTTACAGAAGACAACACACTGCATGAGTCCATTTGTCTGAGTTGTCCATAATTGATGATCTAGAGACAGAAAGATCACTGGTTGCCAAGACTGGAAGGGAGTAATGGGGAGAGACTGCTACTGGGGAAACGAATGTCCTGGACAATCTTTTTTTAAAATTTCAGTATCTACCATGTTGCCCAGGTTGGCCTTGAACTCCTGAGCATCTGGAACTGCAAGATGAGCCACTAGCAGTAGACTGCCACTAGGCCCATTTTAGTTGGCCAAAACAATTGGCTTTAACACTTTGAAAGGCTGATTTTCTGGATTGTGAATTATAGATCAATTTTTTAAAAAGGCTTGATGGTTTTATCCTAGTATTCTCAGTTTTTATGTCATTGAGAGAATACTTTGACTTTGACTCTGGTTCTCCCTTAGGCATTCTTTTCTAGTTCTATCTCTGCCCACCTTGCCCTGAGTCTTCCACGATACTAAGAATCCTTGGAATGCTGTAGGAAGAGGATTGGAGACTGATTTTCCCTTCAAAGAAGATACATCTATCTATCTATCTATCTATCTATCTATCTATCTATCTATCTATCTATCATCATCATCTATCTATCATCTATCTATCTATCTATTTATCTATCTATCTATCATCTATCATCTATCTATCTGTCCCCTTTTTACTTGCTCAGACCAGTCTTATCAGTTCAGGCAGCAGTAGACTGCAACTAATTCACAATTTTGTTTAAATTTACTTGTCAATGGCAGAAATATTCAATTTTATGGATACTCCCAAATCCCTGAACTGGGAGCAGACTTCCAGGAAGCAATTATGTAGAACAAAATGTAATGGGTAACAGGGATGGCTGGTGAATTATTCATAATCTGATAATGATTTTAACCCATTTTTAACATGACATGCTGTTGATGTTAGCTTCTGGAAAGTTCCCAAAGTAAGCGACACAGAGGTTTCCTTTACCCATGCTTACATAACCAGAAACCTCTTGCCTGTCCTCCTAGCCACTTGAATACCTAAAATCAAAAAAGCCCTGGGATCTCTTTTCCTCTGCAAAGCCAGGCCAAGGTAAAGCTAACCCCTTTAGCACTCCTCACTACAGTCTGTTGGTGAGGAGAGTGTGGCAGAATGCTTCTCACCAGAAGGCACACAGTGCTTATTTGGATGGATGGATGGATGGATGGATGGATGGATGGATGGATGGATGAATGAATGGTGGGATGTCGGGAGCTGGAGAAACAACATTCATTACCAAAAAATATAATATGGCTCTACAAACAGTTGACTTAAGCAGGACATTCTGCCTGCACTAATAACCGTGAGAAAGAATTTATGGCAAGGTTATCTTTCTCTTCCCCTTGCAAACAGTTCTCGGAAAAGATAAGTCATGCAGTAATCTCTTGGAACACCTGGTGGTCAGTCACGTTGCTGAATTGCTCAGTCCCTCTCCCATATCCATAAGAATGCTGTAACCTTTGACCAACTTCTTCAACCCCTTCTAAATACAAACTGTATTTAAGGAAAGCTTACAGTTCAATAAAGTGAACCCTTGACAAGTGGACTTGCTTGGGCTCCGTCTACTCTTTCTCGCCCGTTTTTCCTTTCAGGGAGTGGTCCCCCTCGAGCTTTACCTGTACAGGGTCCCCGCAGGCGGGGGCAGTGGGAAGAATGAGATATTTGTAGCCAGGCATGGTGGCACATGCCTTTAGTCTCAGCACTTGGGAGGCAGAGGCAGGCAGATCTCTGTGAGTTCAAGGCCAGCCTGATCTACATAGTGAGTTGCAGGCCAGCTGGGGCTATGGGGAGACCCTGACTCAAAAAGACAAAAAATATATATATATATTTGTAGTAAGGGAGAGCTGAACTAGCTAGTTTTGCTTCATACTGAGTGGCTTGAACAACTGTCATGCCCTCTGTTTCTTTAAAAAATGAAGGCTATAACATTGCCTTATTGGGTGGTTGGAAGAATTTGAGGACATAGTAAGTGTTCAGGGAGCAACAGCTGCTCCTAAGATTGGGCTTCCTGGCAGCGGCCATACCACTTCCCCAGTTTGGTTAATAGAGGGAGTCAGCCAGAACTTGGAAGGCTGTTTGGAAGGAGATGGAACCTTAGGAAGTGGAGCCTTGCTGGAGGAAGTAAGTTATGGGGGCAGGCCTGAGGTTTCATAGTCTGACCTCACTTCTGGTTCACTCTTTGCTTCCTGACTTGGACCAGCCCACCCCCACTGCCATGCCTTCCTCACCATGATGGAGTGTATCCCCTCCAATTGAAAGCCAGAATAAACCATTCCTCCCTTAAATTGTTTTTGTCAGGTATTTCACCACAGTAACAAGACAAGGAACAGGTTAGTTTTGCTTAGTCATGAACGTTTACCTGATCACACATGTACTTCGTATGTGCGTGACTTCTTTGGTTCTCATGCTGTCTTGGAATTTATCAGTATTGCTGAATACATCATCTCAACATCTCATTCCTTTGTATAGTTAAGTATCTATTTTTATAGTTAAGTATTTTATAATAAGTATAATAAGTAGTTAACTATTTTATAGTTAAGTATCTATTAAGTATTCTACTATGTGACCATATCTTAATTTGTTGAACTATATAAGTCTCTGGGGGTTGTTTTTTGCTCTTATAACTAGAGCTGCTATAGATGTTTTCATTTATCATGAATACTAGGAGTAGAATGCTGGGTAATAGCATAGGAGTATGTTAACATTATTTTACCATTTTATATTCTTTTGAGCGGGACGGGGGTCTCATTATGCTGCACAAGCTGGTCCCATCACCTAAACTCAAGTAATCCTCCTGACTGTTTCCTGAGTAGCTGGGCGGTTGCACACCTGTATCAGGCTAATATTTTTGTTTGTTTGGTTTTTTGAGACAGGGTCTTCCTGTAGCCCCAGCTGGCCTAGAACTCACTATGTAGACTAGGCTGGCCTTGATCTCATAGAGATCTGCCTGCTACTGCCTCCTGAGTGCTGGGATTAAAGGTGTGTGCCACCATACCTGGATATAAACTTTAAAAAAAAAAAAAAAACCAAAACCTTTCTGGGGGTTGGAGAGATGGCTCAGAGGTTAAGAGCACTGGCTGCTCTTATAGAGGACCTGGGTTTGATTCCCAGCACCCACATGGTGGCTAACAACTGTTCGTAATTCCAGTTCCAAGGGATTCAACACCCTCTTCTGACCTCCTCTGGCGTTTCACAACACAGGTGCACTTAACATATATGCAGGCAATACATTCATACACATAAAATAAAAATTAGATTAAATTAAAAACCCTTCTAATTATTCTGAGGATCAGCCAGATTTGGGGATTCCTTAGAGTAATAGTGTTAATTGTCAATGTGATCTAGCATCACCTGGGAGACAGGCCTCTGGGCATGCCTGTGGGGATTGTCTAACTTAGGCTAATTGAGGTGGGAAAATTTGCCCATTGTGCAGGGCACCATTCCCTGGGATGGGATCTTGGACTGTATAAAAGAAGAAAGTCCTAGACAAATGTCATTTCTTATTATGTGCAAAATATGGATCCTTAAATTTATGGACAAGTATCCTAATCACCATCCATCAAAGAAACTTCTTTTTCAAGAGACAGAGATAATTAGAGGTCCACAACTGGTCACACACAGAGATTATGAATTGCCCGAGTCTAAGTGGCACATCTAGGATGTAGCCTCTATACCTAAGGCTTACGAAACATGGAACAGGGAATGAAGAGAATGCTAATGCATCTTCAACTCTCCATGCAACAGAGGGCCAGGAACACAAAAGGTCACAAATGGCCAAAACGCAGAGAACACAAGTCTGCAGAGTGTGGGTCCTTGGACAGGACTCCTATATTAGAATCCATGTAGCCAGGGCTCATGGGCCATTGCAGAAGTGGGGGAGGGAAGATTGTAAGAGCCAGGAAGTAGGTGCATGATCATATGGAAATAGTCCTACAGGCTCCTGGGACTCTTCTCATACGAACCTACAGCAATGGTATCAGCATGCACAAGACCCAGGCAAACTTAAGCAGACAAAAACCCAGCACAGAACTGTAGAAATGAACAGCAGGCCCCAATCATAGTTGAAGAATTATTGGCAGTTAATTACTGCTGGGTGAGAAAGAGCTGATCTTCTTAAAGGGAGGGACTCTGGGTAGACGAATTAGATCCCAGTGGATGAATTTGCACTGAGGGACATCTGGGAACACTAACTTTACATAATAGGCCTTAACACAAATGACAGAATGTATGAACTCCAGTGTGCAGGGCTATAGGCCAGTGCCAAAGGGGAAGGGGGTATAAAGACAATTTTCTGTATGAAATACACAAAAATTCAATTAAAACTTTTTTTAAAAAGGAGAAAGTGCTGGGCATGGTGGTGCACGCAGAGGCAAGCGGATCTCTGAGTTCAAGGCCAGCCTGATCTACAGAGTGAGTTCTAGGACAGCTGGGCCTACAGGGAGACCCTGTCTCAAAATGACCAAAAAACAAAACAAAACAAAACAAAACAAAACAAAAAAAGGAGAAAGTGAACTGAGCACAACATTCATGGCTCTCTGTTTCACTTTATTTTGTGTATGAGTGTTTACCTGCATGTATGTACATGCACCATGTTGTACAATGTCCATGGAGGCCAGAAGAGGACAACAGATCCCCTGAAACTAGAGTTACAGATGGTTGTTAGTGGCCATGTGGGTGCTGGAAATGGAACCTGGGTCCTCTGGAAGATAGCCAGTGCTCTTAACCAGCAACTTCCCTAATGCAATGGAGTGTATCCATGAACTGTGAGCCAACACAAGTTCTTTCTCCCTTAGGTTTTTGTTTTGTTTTGTTTTGTTTTGTGACAGGGTCTCCTTATAACCCCAGCTAATCTGGAAGTCACTATGTAGACCAGGCTGGCCTTGATCTCACAGAGATCTGCCTGCCCTTGCCTCCCAATTGCTGGGACTACAGGCATGTGCCACCATGCCTGGTTCTCCCTTAAGTTGTTTTTGTCAGGGTATTTTATCAAGAGGAATAGCAACAGGAATAGTAACTAAGATGCTGAGGAAATGAAATGAAAGCTCAGCCTTGATGAACTGTTTCACTGTGCAGGTGTAAAAGACAGGAACCTTCACTAGGGAAATTCCTTCAGCTCTCTCCCTCTCCAGCAGAGGAGTCTACCTGTCATGACATGCTCTCCAATTTCTTACCAGAGGAGAAGTCTCAACCAAGGATCCCCATGAGTCTCTTGGGTTATATCATCCAAATAGATCCAGGAGTTGGTGGTGGTGAAGGGACCCTGTGGAGGCAGCCGACCTGAGAAAGACTGATTCTAGCCCTGGGATTTCCCTGATAAGGGTGAAAGAGACCCACCCTCCAGTCACTGGGGTGGGGTTTGGATACCCTGTTCTCACTGGGCCATAGCAATCCCATCGCCACTGCATGCAGGCCTAGGGCAGTTTAGGACTGAGGCCTTAGGAACTTATACTAAGTATAAGTACCCCATAGCTCTCCCAAGGAAGATCGATATGCAAGGGTGGGAGTTCTATAATTGTGAAGAAAGAAGAAAGAGAAAAAGCTATCAAAACACAGCCATTTTGTTTCAAAGTTCATGCTGACTGTTGGCCCAGGAATTATACATACACATTTTTTCTTTATGAAGTTACTTTCCTTTTGGCCGAATTAGAATTCACAGCAGTAGTGAAGACATTTGAAAGCTGAAGTAATCTAATTCAGTGCCAACTGAATCAAAGATAAGTTCACATGCTTGGCACTCAGCATGCTTTCAAGGGTTATGAAGATTAATAAGATTAAAAGTACATATGTGTGTTTATGTGTGTTTTAGTGGATAGCAGAAAAAAACCACATATTAAATATACAATTTCCACTGAGTATGGTGGTGCATGCTTTTAATCCCCCAGCGCTTGGGAGGCAGAGGCAGGTGGAGCTCTGTGAGATTAAGGCCAACCTGGTCTCTACAGCAAGTTCCAGGCCAGCTGGGGCTACAGAGAGACCCTGTCTCAAAAAGATAAATAAATACATAAATAAGTAATATTTTAGATAATGTTGTTTAGCATGAAGTCAAGTTAAAAAGCTAGTTCTGTTTTCCAAACGCAATGCATATATAACCATATAGGTGATCTACAAGAGTGACCAAAGTAGTGATAGGGTATAGCTTAGTGGTAGTGAGCTTGCCTACATGCACAAGGCCCTGGGTTCAATCTTCAGCACTGCAAATGTATGAAAGAACAAGTCGGGTGTGGTGGCACATGCCTGTAAAGCAGCGCTTCAGAGGTAGAAGCAAGAGGATCAGGAGTTCAAAGTCATCCATCCCCAGCTACATAGTGAACTAGAACCCAGCCTAGGCTACATGAGACCATGCCTCCAAAAATTAAAAAAAAAAAAAAATTAAAAAGGAAGAAGAGGAGAGAAGGTGGAAAAAATAGAGCCAAGTATGGTAGCACATGCCTGTAATCCCAGCACTCAGGAAGCAGAGGTAAGACAATAGAAGATCACAAGTTTGAGGCCAGCCTAGGCTACATAGCAAGGCCCAGTCTCAAAAACAACAACAGGCTGGGTATGGTGGACATGCCTTTAATGACAGCACTTGGGAGGCAGAGGCAGGTAGATCTCTGTGAGTTCAAGGCAAACCTGGTCTAGGTAGCAGTTCCAGGCTAGTCTGAGCAAAGAAAAAAAAGTAAGAGTGACTAAGATTTTAGAAAATTTCCCCAGTCAAATGATGCATTAGCAAATGAGGAAACTGAGGCCCTAAGATGATCAAGTCGGGTTCCATCAGAGTCAAGACAAGATCCTGGTTTTACCTGGTTACTGGTCTAGGCTTATTCTGGTCTATCTGTTTCTTCAGTCTTATGAAAAGAGACAAGATCTCAACCACCGCACAGCCTAGACCCTGGACTCAAGTCAAGGCATTTGGGGAAACAGCCCACAGTTCCCTCAAACTGGACTCCAGTGTCAGGAGTCTATTAATAGATGTGGCCTCTAGGAACTCTGAGTCAATAAGAAGGTAAAAGCTGGTGATGTGGCTCAGTGGTAGAATGCTTGCCTGGTGTGAGGTCTTGGGTTTGATCTCCAGCAATAATAAGAAGAAGGGGACTGAGATGTCTAGGGAATGAACAGCAACAACATCTTGGTAGAGCTCTTATATAAAAATTCAGGAGAAGAAGACAGAAGTAAAATTGCTGCTCTCTACTCCCCATCCCTTTGGAAGATAACAAATAACCTCTCAGTTAAATCTCCAGGCCTGTATATGAATGCCCACCCAAGCTATTCAACCTTCCATAGGCCTTCAGAGGCTACAAAGATTGTTCATTAGAAATTGCTTCAGGGAGCTGGAAACATGTAAGAGCACAGCTTCTCAGATGACTGTCATCTTTGAATCGTTACAAATCCACCAGGGAGATTTAGTATTTTAGCCTTTGCTGATCCCTACAGCATGGCGAGTGAAAAGGGTAGGCATTGGAAATGCAAGCATGGACTTGGCTTCTTTAACTGGGAAATATACCCTACAAGAGAGTTACCCTTTCTCCTCTCTGACTGGGATCCGTGCCTTTCTTACTAATCTGTCACTAACCTCTAAAGTCTAGGAGCCCTTCATTCTTCCTGTGCTGTTACTGTCAGGTTATTGGGATAATTTTATGTTGTTTTGTTTTTATAATACTGGGAATCGAACCCAGAGCATCACATGTATTAGGCACACTCTACTACTGAGCTGTACCCTTGGCCCTAGGTTAGCATGTACTTATTGAGCCCTTCCCTTAAAGAAAGTGTAAAGAATCCCAGTGTGTGACCCATCTGAACCTCAAAGGAGTGGAGAATAACACACAAATGTTTTCCTAATCAACCTTACAAGAGCTCAATACGCAGAGACAGCACTTTATCCTGGGCCGAAATCACGGTCTGTGGATGAATCCCACACCCACATCCTGACCTAGTTCATTGGGAATGAGAGCCCTAGGAATCTCAGGAAGTAAGTTAAATAACTATAGTCCCAAAGCTTCTCCTGTTCTTTGGAGTCTCACAATGGAGAGTGTTTAGCAAAATGCCCTATTGTGTTTTTAGGAGTTGCAAACATCAGCCCAGGGGCTTGATTTGGGTGGAGGTTGAAAGCTGAATGCCTCTAGATTAGAAAACTGAATGACTGGGAACTGGGGGATTCATGCAGGGAGTTCAGGGGGAGAAATCATGGAAGAACAGATGCAACATCCTGTCTGAGCACTAGCAATAAAAACCAGAGAGAAATTGCTCTATCACTTCCAGACCAGTAAAATCTACTATATACAACAGCTTAGTGTTGGTGGTGACTTGGGCTCTTACATGACTCCTCACGGGGTCCACACAGGTGAGATGAGCTGAGGATCTCCAGAGAACATGACCTTCAGAATTGAGCTGGGAGTTAGCACACCAGCTACAAGATTGTCTCTCCAGAACAGAAGTGACGGTCTGGTGTGGTGGCATATGCCTTTAATCTCAGCACCTGGGAGGCAGAGGCAGGTGGATCTCCATGAGTTTGAGGCCAATCTGGGCTACATAGTGAGTTCCAGGCCAGCCAGGGTTACATAGTAAGATCCTATCTCAGGAAAAAAAAAGTAGGGGGCTGGAAAGATGGCTCCACATTTAAGAGCACTGGCTGTTCTTGCATAGGACCTGGGTTCAGTTCCTAGTACCCACACACAGCTAACAAATGTCTGTAACTCCAGTTCTAGGGGATATGACAGCCTCTTCTGACCCCCATGGGCATTGCACGCAAATGGTACACCTACATATATGCAAGCAAAACACACATACACATAGAATTTAAAAAATATATATTTTTTTTAATTAAAAAGATAAAAAAACCAGGCATGGTAGTACATACCTTTAATCCCAGCATTCAGGAGGGACAGGTAGATTAAGGCCAGTCTGGTCTACATAGTGAGTTCCAGGCCAGCTGGGACTATAGGGAGACCCTGTCTCAAAAAAACAGAAAAAATAAAAAGTAATTTCTTGCTAGACATGGTAGTGTAGATCTGTAATCCCAGTACTTGAGAGGTAGAGACAGAGACAGGAAAATCAGAAGTTCAAGGTCATCTGCAGCTACATAATAAGTTCAAGGTGTGCCTGGGCTACATAAGACCCTGTCTCAAAGTACAAGGCCCAATGTGATGGTACATACCTTTAATCCCAGCACTCAAGAGGCAGAAGCAGGCAGCTTTCTGTGTGTTCGAGGTCAGTTATGTCTTCATAGTGAGTTCCAGGGCTAAACAGTAAGACCTTGTCTCAAAAGAATAAAATAAAAATTTTGTAACCATTGACCTATAAAGACCCTGTCTCAAAAAAACAAAAAGAAGGAGGAGAATGAGAAGGAAGAGGAGGAAGAGGAGGAGAGGAGGAGGAAGAGGAGGAAGAGGAGGAGGAGGGGGAGGAGAGAGAAGATTAGAATTGAGATCACAAAAAGAAAAAAGAGCAGGGGTGAGGTGAGAGGTCAGAGGGCACACCCCAGGTTGGGTCTGACTTTGTAAGGTGTTCTAGACCTTGGAAACATTGACCTTCCACAACCACAGAGAGATAACTGTGAACAATAATGAGAACCTCTGACCCCGCCCAAGGAGTCTCTTCCCTTGAAGTTTGATCTTGGAATTGGAGAATTCTTGAGGTAGCCATCACCCATGACTAAGTTCACAGTTTCCACCAGTAATTACACTTCTGTCTTGTGAGAAAAGGCATTCTAAGGAGAATGGGGGATTCTGGCACCTGGACAGAGGGAATCAGGATATAGACAATGATGGAGACTGGATGGTTTTCAGGCCTCAGAGCCCCAGCTGCATTATGACCCTAAGTACTTTTTTGTTTTTGGTCTTTTTGAGACAGGGTCTCCCCATAGCCCCAGCTGGCCTGGTACTCACCATGTAGACCAGGCTGGCCTTGAACTCATAGAGATCCGCCTGCCTCTGAGAGCACTTTTTTTCTAAGGTGGTTTGAAGTCCCTGCCACTTGCATCTAAATGTGCCCAGTGGACACAACCCATCTCCTTCATAGGGCATGTCCCACTGACTGCAAGGAAGCAATTAGGTTAAATAAGGTTAAAGGCAAGAGTCTTACCTAGGGTTGGAGCTCCCCAGCTCCTTTCCCCTCAGCACATTTACCATAATCCATAATTTGTTCATTTGTTTGGTTGTATACCTGTTTACTTTCACAGCCAGGAAAACACCAGGTTCCATTCTGGCTTGTAATTGTCCCAGAATCATCTCAGTGCCAGACACCAAGGGTGGAATGTATGAAGTCTGTGTGTCCAAGCTCTCTGCGCAGTGGGGCGTGTGGATGTGCTGAGTGCAGAGCTGGATGCACAATCAATGCTTCATAAGCCACAGATAAAGGGCCAGGGGTGTGATAAATGGCTGTTGAGAGGCGAAGTTCAATGCAGATCACAGAGGCTTCAGAAAGAAGCAGGGGCAACTGTAATTAGAAAGCAGGGGCATTCAGGGCGGCCTGCGGGGTCAGAGGGGCTGGGCTTGTGGGCCCCTGAGAGGCGGGGGTAGGAAATGGGCACAGAGGTCCTGTAGTTCAGAGCTGACATAATTGGACAGAGATCAGCAGCCAGTCACCATGGTAACAGCCAATCCGAGGGGCCGCTCCTGCGGCGAGGAGTCAAGGTTTCTAAAGAGGGGGCTAAAAATGCTGTCTTTGTTCTCACTTTGAGGGAGTTGCCATCAAATCCCTGCAGGGCTGATGCGACATGGGAGCAGAGCCAAAACTGCTGGCCACTGTGCCTGGGAGGGAGCCACGTGAGGGCCCAGGAGACCGGCTGTGGCTGGAGATGGGGAAGCTAAATATGTCCTTCCATGGAATTATTTGTGTCTCTTCCTGTAGATCAGTGGCCAATGCGTGGGTTTGAAGTCAGAGCATTCGGGGCTCAAATTACAGCTGGGCTTTGTAGCAGCTGTGTGATCTGGGAATGATCGTGCCTCAGTTTCCTTACCTAGAAGGACTTGTCTCCGGTGTTTGTTTTGCAGGGAGAGTGTGAGCACTGAGAGAATGATGCCTGACTCACGTTCACCCAGGGAGCACAGATGACAAGCAGCTGCTTCACCAAAGGGCTTTGGAAGAGTAAACACCAGCTTTTACTTCTTTAGGGGGTACCAAAAATACTGTCTACAGAGACTCAAAAGTCCAAATGGAGAGTAGAGTAACAAAGTAGTATTTAGAAAGAAAATATTCTCAAGGCAGTCTGGAGAGCTGTGAGCCATCAGAGACTCTTGCTCCTTTGTTCTTCTGCCCAGTTCATGGCCCTAGCCAGGATAGAGATGAGTTCATCCCTCTCCTCTCCTGCTACAGTAGGAGAAGGAAAACAGAAAACCCTGAAGAGATGCTTCCTGGGAGTTTCAAGGGAGGAAATGAGATGAGGGTGGAGGGACAGGGGAAGGATGCTTTGCTTAGTGACCAGTACAGACCAGAGGCAGGCTGAACAAGGGCACAGCTGTAGGCTGCTGGTGCCCCTCTCCCCCCAAGAAATATCAAGAGATGCAAACATCTCTCTCTGGACTCTGTTGCAGTCCTCCGTTGCTATGGCAACTTGGTGGGCTCTCTAGTGGGAGGACAAGGCAGCTGCTGGTAGAAATCAGCACTGGAGGCAGCAGCTTTGCCCTTTTGCTGGGACACTTGTAGCATTTATGACCCGGTGGGAGCAAGGGAAATGTTCCCTTGCCATCACAGGAGATGCCTGGGGCTTTGGGCCTTCACTCCCGGCTCAGATCTACCCCTGCCTCACATGAAAGAGCCAGGAACCTGTGAAGAGGAGCAGCTCCCTGAGGCCTCCTACTTTGGCATATTTCCTCAGACCACATGTTCACCTGGGGGATTTACTTCATTTTCCTTATGGACTCAATCATTTGTTCATTTATTCAACAGGTAAATGAGGTACAAAGTTCTGGGCAAGGGCAGTCATAGGACAATGAAGTTCTGCCTTCATGGAGTTTATGTGGAGAAGATAATAGATGATAGATAGTGTGCTGGATAGCTTTAGTGTCAACTTGACACACCTGGGTTGAGGGAGCCTCAGTTGGGGAATTGCCTCCATAGGACTGGCCTGTGGCCATGTCTGTGGGGCATCTTCTTGATTACTGAGTGATGTGGGAGGGCCCAGCCCACTGTGGGTGGTGCCACCCTTGGGTAGGTGGGCCTGTGTTACATAAGAAAGCAAGCTGAGCAGGGGCCAGGGGAGTAAGTCAATAAGCAGCATTCCTCCTGTGCTCCAGCCCCGGCCTCCAGGTTCCTGCCTTGAGTTCCTACCTTGGGCTCCCTGATGTACCATGACTCGGGAGATGTAAGCTGAATAAACCCTTTCCTCCCTGAGTTAGTTTTGGTCAGAGTACTTTTTCACAGCAATTGAGAAAAAAACTAGAATAGATGATAGATAGATGATTGATAGATAGATAGATGATAGACAGGAAGGATGGTATTAGATGATAGATAGATGGTATTAGATATACCATCTATTAGATTGATAGATGAAAGATAGATAGAAGATAGCTAGATAGATGATAGCTAGCTAGCTAGCTAGCTAGATGATGGATGGATGGATGGATGGATGGATAGATAGATAGATAGATAGATAGATGGTAGATTATAGGTTGGTAGGTAGATGATAAATGATAGATAGATGATAGATAGATAGATAGATAGATGATAGATGATGATAGATGATAAATGATAGATAGATAGATAGATAGATAGATAGATAGATAGATAGATAGATAGAAAGATAGATAGACAGCAAGACTGAAGAGAATACACAAGCTGGCAGGACTCAGAGACGTTGGAAGGCCAGTTTGGAAGTGTGGTAAGGTCAAGTCCTTCTGAGGCTAGAAGGAGCTGCAGGTATAAGGAGCATTGAGGGCAGCAGAAGCGGTAGCTGGGCACATGAGGGTGGTGTGGGGATAGCTTCCTTGCTAGAGTTTGATAGGAAGCTCTGGGAACTTATAAGCAGGAGAAGAAAGTGGTTATATATATATATATAAAATCTTGTGATTGACTCTTGGATCTCATGAGGTAAATGCTATTCCATTGTATAACCCCAATTTTTAAATTAAGGGCTTACTTTATTACCCTAGCAGACAATGGTCTGCAAAAAAGCCAGAGTTTGAGCAAGGGAGATGGTGCTAGCCAAACAATCCTGACAATCTGAGTTCAAATCCCTAGAACCCACATAAAAATAAGGACACAGCAGCACACAAATCTGTAGCCCTTTTACTCCTAGGGGAAGACAGGAGAATCCCTGGAAGCTCCCAGCCAGTTAGCCTGGTGTATGCAGTGGTGAACAAGAGACCCTGTCTCAAACAAGATGGAAGGTGAGGACCAACACCCAAGGTTGTCCTCTGACCACATATGCGCTGTGGCCTGTGCATGCCTGTATTCATTGCACACATGAATGCATACAGAGGTTGAGGGGCAGGAGTTGAAGCAGAGAGACTGTGAGGTAACTGCTACAGTGAGCCACTTGAGAGTTGACGGTGGCCAGACTTGGGGTAGAAGAAGTAGAGACAAAGAATTTGTAGGGAAACCCAGGGCCTGAAGGTAGAGGATGGGGAAAGCAAGACTCCAAGTGTCTCATTTGAGAGGTGCCATCTGTGAAAGGCATGTTTTTGCAAAGTGCCTCAGGAAGAATTACACTGTATGTCAGTGCTGGCCTGTAGGAAATGTGTTCGGGTTGTCCAAGAGCCTCCTCCTGTTCATCAGGAGCATGCTTAACGAGCGGGAGCATCTCATAGGCCATATTTCTAAGGTGTTAAACTGAAAGGCTGCTTCCTTAGAGCACTGGGAACAGAAAAGAAAATTATTATTTTAAAATGGACGAGATGTGGGGCTGGAGAGATGGCTCAGCGTTTAAGAACACTGGTTGTTCTTGCAGAAGACCTGGGTTCGAATCCTAGCACCCACATGGCAGCTAACAACTGTCCATAACTCCAGTCCCAGGGGATCCGACAGCCTCTTCTGACCTCCGTGGACATTGCATGACATGGGTGCACTTACCTACATGCAGGCAATACACGCATACACATGAAAAAATAAATAAAGGGGCTAGAGAGATGGCTTACTGATTAAGAGCATTGACTGCTCTTACAGAGGACCCGGGTTCGATTTCCAGCACCCACATGGTGGCTACAACCCATCCTTGACTCCAGTTCCAGGGGAATCCGATGCCCTCTTCTGACCTCCACGGCACTACACGACATGGGTACACTCACATACATGCAGGCAATACACTCATACGCATAAAATAAATTAAATAAATATAAAAATAAAATGGACTAGATGTCCCAAGGTGCTGGTAGGTGTCATTCTGTGAGTAGCCAGGCTGGCCTCAAACTTAGCTTAGCCTCTGGAGTACTAGGATTACAGGTACAAGCCATCACACCTTGCTAAGGTAGACACCTTGGTGTGTGATTCCCCAGAGTGAAAGGAGAGTTCCTCCAGGAGAAGGACATGTCATGAAGTAAGCTGCTACCTGTTTCAAATACATTTGAATTAACTCCTATTGCCTGATAAGAGACTGGAGCTCAGAGAAGTTACATGATTTGTTGAAGGTTACACGAGCAGCAAGCAGAGCCCAGATTTAAACATATGGAGTTTTTTCAGTGCTCTGCAATTCCAAGACAGTTAAACTGCTGGACCAAATAAAGCAACAGGAATTTAGGAGCTGTTCACTGGAGAGTTGAGTGGAAAGAGATTTGGGGAGGTGGCAGAGGACTTTTGGGGTGGAGACATTAATCTAGCAAGCTGCCACAAGGCCAGGGCTTGAGAAGTTTAGCCAGTATTTAGAGGCTGAAGAATTTTCCAAGAGAATGAGACTTGGCATTCCTTGAAATGTTGCCATTGGGTAGTGCTATAATCCTCCCTTATCCACAAAGGTCAGTAAAACCATTGGTGGCTGGGAACCATTCCTGAGAAAGGATGGTAGTGAGAGAACAAAGAGAGGCCAACCATGGATTCAAGAGCAGGAAGTAGGGGCAGGAGGTGACCCCAACACATCAGCAGCCCTGTAGTCCACAGAAATCCCAGGGAGGGATCTGGCCTTACTCTTATTTGGATAAGGAAAGAAAACGTAGTCAATGCTTGCAGACTGGAGGACTTGAATTTAGGTTACTTCTGGTTTCATTACATCATAAACTGAGGAGTGGAGCCTCTCAGGAAGAGGTTTGCTAGGATGAGCAGTCTGTCTGCTTCGGTGCAACTAACCATTAGCAGTTTGCTCAAAAGGCCCAGTGACTGCAGCCTCCTGAGGTCTGTGGGAAAGGAAACAGCCATTTTTGCACAGTGGTACCCCACCCCAGGTCCCTCTATATCTGCGACGTTTCCATATGGCTGTATTCAAGCAGACTGGGAGGGCAGAGGAGCCAGCCTGTAGGAGGCCCGAATGCACACAGGTCCTCTGCATGCTCCCCTCTTTGCCCCCATCCCTAGGGCAGTGCAGATACTGCTGTTTATTGTTAGGAGGTTGCACTGTCCTGCAGATCTGAAGCTTCATTTTGCTTGCAAACACTGACATTAGTTTTTGATCACATGTCCAAAGACAAGAAGACAGTCCTGTATGATTGTCTATATTCCTGCTTAGTAGAGACCCCAGAACTTTCTTTTTAGAGGCTAATTTGGAAGTATCTTAAAAATGTAAATACACCGGTCTACATCCTGATTCCCTATTGGCAATTTGGGTAACCTCTTCAGAGGATGGTGTGATAAGAATAGGAGGTAGGAATTGGCTAGGCAGTTAGGGTAAAAAGACTCCAAAGAAAAGTAGCCAGTATCTTGGCTAAAAGTCAAAATGTCCTTCGGCCTCTTAGCAACATAAGCTGATCCAAAGGCCAAAAATGTCAAAAGTATTTGGGAGCACTTATCTAATCCCTAAAAGATTTTAGGGTTGCCTCTTCAGAGGAGGGAATGTTAGCATAAAAAAGAAAATACATTTGAAAGAAAGAAAGAAAGAAAGAAAGAAAGAAAGAAAGAAAGAAAGAAAGAAAGAAAGAAAGAAAGAGAAAGAAAGAGAGAGAGAAAAATTAGTTGGGCATGGTGACACGAAAGAAAGAAAGAGAGATGAAGGAAAGAAAGAAAGAGAAAGAAAGAAAGAGGCAGGAATGAGGGGAGGAAGGAAGGAAGGAAGGAAGGAAGGAAGGAAGGTGTAAACATACATATCCTCTACCTCAGACATTCCTCCTGTAGTCTACAGAAATCATTTTTCTCTTTGTGCAGTTTTCACGGATAGCATTGTCCATAATAAAAAAAAAATTTTTTAATTTGCTTTTTTTGTTGTTGTGTTTTTTTTTTTGGTCTTTTTGAGACAGGGTCTCCCTGTAGCCCCAGCTGTCCTGGAACTCATTATGTAGACCAGGCTGGCCTTGAACTCACAGAGATCTGCCTGCCTCTGCCTCCCAAGTGCTGGGATTAAAGGCATGTGACACCATGCCCAGCTTAAATTTGTTATTTTTATTTTATGTGGGTATGAGTGTATTGCCTGCATGTATGTGAGCACACCCATGTCATGCAATGCTGCAGAGGTCAGAAAAGGGCTTCGGATTCCCCTGGAACTGGAATTAAGGATATTAAGGATGGTTCATAGCCACCATGTGGGTGCTGGGAATCAAACCCAGATCCTCTGCAAGAGCAGTCAGTGCTCTTAACCGCTGAGCCATCTCTCCAGCCCCATAATAAAAAAATTATGAAAAACCTAAACATTCACCAAGAGGAAAATTATGGGGCTGGAGAGATGGCTGTCAGTTAACTGCCTGCTACACAAGAATGAGGACCTGAGTTCAGATCCCCAGGGCTCCTGCTAATGCTGGGCACAGTACTGAGCATCTGGAACACAATGCTGGGGGGTGGGCAGAGACAGACAGATTTCTAGAGCTAATTGGCCAGCCAGCCTAGTTGATCTGGGGAGCTCCAGGTTCAGTGAGAGACTCTGTCCTAAAAACAATAAGGTAGAGAGTGATTGAGGAAGACACTCAACATTGACCTCACATGGACATGTACATATCACACACATACACACACACACACACACACAAGAAAAATACTTACATTGTATTATTTCTTAGAATAGTAATGTCATGGATTCAAAGAACTAAGTAGATCTATGTACACTGAATGGAATAAGGCCAAGACAAACTGGTCAATGAAAAAAGCAAGTTGTAAGCCGGGCATGGTGGTGCGCATCTTTAGTCCCAGCACTCGAGAGGCAGAGGCAGACAGATCTCGGTGAGTTCGAGGCCAGCCTGGTCTACATAGCGAGTTCACTGGGATCTCTACAAAGACATTCTGCCTCAAAATAAGAAAAAAAAAGAAAAAAGCAAGTTGTAGAGTGAGAGGTGGTGGCACACACTTGTAGTCTCAGTGCTTGGGAAGATGAGACAAGAGGATCTCTGTAAGTTTGATGCCAGCCTTTGTAGCAAGACTCTGTCTCAAAAGAAAGAAAAGAAAAAGAAATAAAAGGAAAAAATATCCAACATGTAGAGTGCATAGAATATGGTCTTATGTAGGAAAACAAAATCCCCACCAAAGTAAAGGCTCAAATCACATACAAAATATCAAATTAGCTAATTGAAGATTCCGGGGAGAGAGAGTGAGTGTGGGTTGGAGGACTCAAATGGGTTGTTACTTCAACCACACTATTTGACCCCTTTTTCCCCAACAAGAACATAGGTGACTATTTGCAGTGGAATTGAAAATGTTTTAAATAAGCAAGTGTTCTTGGATGATGTTCAGATTGACCCCAGACTTGCCTGTCTTTGCAGCCCAAGCTGGGCAGTTTCAATTTAGCCAGAATTAAATGGCTGCAGCCCTGCATGGGGCGAAACAGTCATAGGCAATGAAGCTGGACCTTAAGATAAACTACTGAGTGAAAAAACAAGATGTGGGGGAAGTGTCAGGTACGAATGGAATTCGACATGAAAATTCAAACCACAAATATGTGGATGCATAGACTATTTCTAGGAGCCAGTAACTGATTGCTTCTAGAGGGCTACAGGATGGCATGCCTTTAGCACAGAAACTCTAGCACCTTCAGGCTCACGAAATGTTTTGTGTTACCTAAGTTAAGATAAATAACTTTTTTTCTGTTTTTCTTTAGGTTTTTAAAATTACATTTTTATTTGGGGTATGTGTGTGTGTGTATGGTGCGCACATGCTGGGCACCCTGGCGTGGTGTGCGCGGGCACGCCTGGGAGTTGCGGTGCGGGTCTGGTCCCCTGGTCTCAGCCGCGCGCCCTGGAAGAAGGCGGGTCTGGCCCCGCGGGCTTCTCCGTGTCTCTGTGGGTCTCTGCTGCTGGAGCGTTGTCCAGCCATGTACCACCTTAATTTCCCCCCGTGCGCTTTCCTCTTGATGCGAGATCCACTGGCCACTGAATCACGCGGGAGAGCGCAAGGCGGCTGAAGCTGGGATCCATGAGCCGGTGACGGAGGAATGCTGCCTCCGGAGAGGCTGGATCGCCAGTAAGACGTGGGACTCTGCTTAGTCTGTGTCACAGCTTTTATTAAGTGTAGCTTCAAGTGATCCAGCTCTCTATTATTGAGAGAAGACTGGGATATTTATACCATGGGGGTAGTGGTAAAAGCTTTGGCTAATAGATACTTTGTGAGACATTCTATTTGCATATGGAAGTGGGTTTCTGCCATGCTGCCAGACC
>NW_008340429.1:1946168-2014973 GCF_000622305.1 Nannospalax galili
TGTGTGTGTGTGTGTGTGTGTGTGTACCATGCTAAAACTTGGGAATGGAGATCAAAACAACTTCTGGAAGTCAGCTCTCTTCTTCCACCATGTAAGTCCTGGGGATGGAACCTCAGACCCTCAACCTTGGTGGCAGGCAACTTTGTCTGCTTGGCCATCTCACTGGCCTTGTTTTGTTTTTGAGAGATCTTATGTAATCTATGCCGGCTTTGAACTCTTGATCCTTTTACATTCATCCCTGAGTACGTTCAACCCTGAGGAGGCCTGTAGAGATGGCTCAGCAGTTAGGAGCACTGACTGCTCTTGCAGAGGGCCCAGGTTTGATTCCCAGCACCCACATGGTGGCTAACAACTGTAATTCCAGTTTGAGGGAATCTGACACTCTCTTCTGACCTCCATGGGCATTGCAAGACACAGGTGCACTTACATACATACATGCAATACACTCATACACATAAAAAAATAATAAAATATTTTGTTAAAAAAAGATCTCTCAGAGGAGCTTGGGATGTAATTCTGTTGATAGAGTGGCTCAGTCCCCAGCACCACATAAACTGATGCTGCGGTGGCACAAACTATAACTCCAGCTCTTGGGTGGTAGAGTCAGGAGGATCAGGAGTTCAAAGCCATCCTTGTCTACACAGTGAGATTGAGGTCAGCCAGGGTTATATGAGACTCTTCTTAAAAAAAAAAAAAAAAGTCTCTCAGAGTCTGATGAACCACTTCTGTAATCCCAGCATTCAGGCGCCTGCGGCAGGAGGAGCACAAATTTGCAAATCGGGGCTTCATAGTGAATGAAACCTGTCTCAAACCAAGCAAGCAAAGGCTCTCGGCCAGCAGTGTAGAAGGATCTTTGTAAAGCTAGAGTAGGTATGGAAAAACAAAAGATGCCTCCTGAATGCTGGGATTAAAGGCACATGTCACCACACCCAGCCAATAAAAGAGTTCTTGAACCTTATAAAATACCTTACTTGTGGACTCACTGTGATCACGCTCCCCCAGGATTAGTTCTTGGCTGCTCCACCCTGTGCTTCCATTCCAGCATTGATGACAGGCTTTCTGGTGGCTGAGAAAAGAAGACAGGATCAGTCAAGGGTTGTCACAACTTCTGCAAGTTGCATGAAGTGGCAAGGAGACTGGAGGGCAATTTGAGCTGCACTGGAGCCCTGAGCTGCTCAGAGTTGTAGCCCTCTAATATGTCAAGGACAAACAAGCTTATTGGAAGTGTATGTTGGGGAAGCCAGAATGAGGTACAATTTCATCATGATGGGCACGCTTGCTCTGTTCCTTGCAATGTTGACCCAAACTCAGCTCTCCTCTTCAGAAGTCCTGTGCTCAGCCAAGTTCTGAGGAGTGCAGAGCTAAAGACCAGAGGACCCTAGCTAGAGGAAGAGGAAGGACACTTAGCTCCCAGTTCTTGGTTTCATCATCACCCTCTGCCATGAACCTGGGACTTGTAATCTAATCTCCTCAGACCACTCTGTCCTTTCTGTAGCTGTAAAATGGTGATCATCATCCCTTAGGGTATATAATATGAACAACTGATCCCATGCTGCCTCTGTCACATAAAAGCAGCAATCTCTCAGGCTCAGTGTCCTGTGAAGAGTGAGGATGCCAATATGAATGCCCCCCCCCGCTCCTGCTTCAGCGAGGGCAACTCCATTTCATCATAGATTGGATTTCAGAGTACCATCTCATGTCAACAAATAATTTTGCTGCTAAAATAATTTGCAAACCACTCTTACAGAGCATTTCTCACAGGGCAGCTCAGATCTCTGATTTTTAATACAGGGATGGTATATAGATCAACTGTCATATTCTATGCCTGTGCAGACATCATGAATCTATCACTGACCCTTTCCTACTGAACCTTAGAAAACTTCAGCAGTATATTGCAGCACAAGACTTATAGCCACTAGTTCCACAGTGGGAACATGAGATACTGATTTTCTACTACTCAGACTTTTCACTATAGGTTGGCCTTAAGTATTCAGGGGACTTGAAGACAGGAAGTGGCTCTAAAACTTCATTTGGATATATGGAGTTCATTTGAAGTGTTTGCTTTCATAAAGTTGTTATACTAACATATGTATTAGAAAGTAACAGTTACATTTGACCAGTTAGTCTCTCATCCCACTATGTTCCATCTTCCCTCTCATTATGTGTGCAAATTAGTCTTTGTCTGTCTCTGTCTATATCTATCTAACTGTCTGTCTATACCTGTCTATTTTTTTTAAATTTTTATGTGTATGAATGTATTGCCTGAATATATGTAAGTGCACCCGTGTCATGCAATACCTGCAGAGGTCAGAAGAGGGTGTTGGATTCCCTGGAACTGAGTTACAAACGGTTGTTAGCTGCCATGTGGGTGCTAGGAATTGAACCCAGGTCCTCTGCAAGAAGCAGCCAATACACTTAATTGCTGAGTCATCTCTCCAGTCCTTGTCTGTCTCTATCTATCTATCTATCTATCTATCTATCTATCTATCTATCTATCTATCTATCTATCTATCTATCTATCTATCTATCTATCTATCTATCTATCTATCTATCTATCTATCTATCTATCTATCTATCTATCTATCTATCTATCTATCTATCTATCTATCTATCTATCTATCTATCTATCTATCTATCTATCTATCTATCTATCTATCTATCTATCTATCTATCTATCTATCATCTATCTATCTATCTACCTACCTATATCTGGTTCAGCTAGGCTAGTCAGTCATCTGGCAAGCCACCCAGCAGGATCCCCTGTCTTTGCTCCTCCAAGGCTAGGTTATAGGAATGTGTGGTCATGCCAGGCTTTTTACATGGGTACTAGAGATTCAAACTCAGGTCATCATGCTTGCATAGCAAATACTCTTACCCACTGAGCCATCTCCGTTTGTTTGTTTTTGTCTGTTTGGGTTTGTTGTGTTTTTTTTGTTTGTTTGTTCGTTTTTTTGAGACAGGGTTTCCCTGAAGCCCCACCTAGTTTGGAAGTCACTATGGAGACCAGACTGGCCTTGATCTCACAGAGATATGCCTGCTTCTGCCAACTGCTGGGTTTGAAGGCATGTACCACTATGCGTGGCTTAAAGTTTTATTTATTTATTTTTATTTCATGTGTATGAGTATTTTGCCTGCATCTATGTAGGTGTACCATATGTGTATGATGCCTGTGGGGGCCAGAAAAGGGCATCAGATCCCCTGGATCTGAAGTTTTGGATGGTTAAATAAATAAAATATATTTTTTTAAATATGTACTGTAGCGCTAGAGAAATGGCTCAGTGGTTAAGAGCACTGGCTGCTCTTGCAGAGGACCTGGATTCGGTTCTCAGCACCCATGTGCAGCTGACAATAGTCTGTTCCAGAAATCCTATGCCCTCTCTGACCTCCATGACATTGCACAACACCAGCACACTTACATACATGCAGGCAATACACTCATACACATAAAATAAAAATAATAAAATATTTTTAAAAATATGTATTTTTCTCTTCTAAGATATTTGTTAAGCCTAGGACCTAGGGTACATGCCCCTCCACACACAGTGGCCATGCTAATTAATTCCTGCATCTTTTCTTCTTGCATAGCTGTCTTATATCAGTTGATTCAGGGGCCATAGAGTATGGAGGAGAAGGCTCTTTCTTTTCCTTCCTTCCTTCTTTCCTTTTTTTCATCTTTGTCTTCCTCCCTCTCTCTCTTTTATTTTTATTTACTTATTAGCGTGTGTGTGTATGTGTGTGTGTGTGTGTGTGTGTGTGTGTGTGTGTGTATGTATGTGTTTTGCCAGCATGGATGTAAGTGCACCACATGGATGTCATATCTGTGGAGGTCATAAGAAGGCATCAGATCCCTTGAAATTGGAGTTACAGATAGTTTTTAGCTGCCATGTTGGTATTGGGAACTGAACCTGAGTCCTCTGCAAGAGCAGCCAGTACTCTTAACTGCTAAGCCATCTCTCTAGCCCCATTCTTTCTTTTTTTTTGAGACAGTCTCTTGCTATGTCACTATATAGCCCTAGCAGGTCTGGAGCTTGCTATGTAGACCAGGCTGGCCTTGAACATGCAGCAATGCTCCTACCTCTGCCTCCCGATGCTAGGATTACAGGCATGAACCTCAGTGACTGGCCTCCTCCTCCACATTTCTATCTAGACAGTGAAAGTATGATAATCCAATATATTCGTATCATTCCAAAGTAAGCCAGTTGTTATTCAGTAAATATTTGCTGAAAGAATGAATCAGCATAAGCCAATCTGAGTGTGAGCCCCGAAGGCTATTTCATTTTGTCAAGCTGCTCACTTGGCTCTGCTGGTTCTGCTGGCAGCACATTGAAAGGAGCTGTAAATTCTAAGAGGAGAGGTAATCTTTTCATTTTGCCTCATGCTTTGCTAATGTCTAGAACAATCCCTGATGGACAGTAAGCCTTTATTTTGCTTTAACTGGATGACTTGAGTGAATGAATGAATGGGTGAATCATGGCTTGAGAAACCCAGTAGGCCTGGAAATGACTTTACTGTACTATCTCATGTAAGATTAAGTATTAAATGATTAACAGAATCCAGTCAGCTTTGAAACTAGCTGGACAATTGTCTGGAGATTTCTGTGGAAACCTGTACATGTCACATTGTGTGTATGGGGGGTGGGAGGGTGGAGGTGAATCCATGTGTGCACACATGCAGAGGCCATAGGAGGACATCTGAAGTCCTGCTCAATCACTTTCTTTCTTATTCCCTTGAGACATGGTCTTTTGCTAAACCTGGGACTGGGCTGATGGCCAGCAAGCCCCAATGATCCTCCTGTTTGCCCTATCACCAGCTTTTTATGTGGATTCTGGGGATTTGAATTCAGGTCCTCATGTTTATACAGCAAGTGCTCTTACCCTTGGAACCCTCTCCCCAGCCCAACATTTCACATTTTTCTCAAACAGTTAAGCCTTGAGGGGAGGACTCAGTTAAGCCTGAGCTAGGACTTTGATCTCTAACTAGGAGTTTATTGACTCTTGTTTGTGGAAACTTCAGTCGATGAGGCCTTTTAAAGATGAAAATATTCTTCATACTTTTTCTATTTTTATTTGCTATCAAAATAACTCATGAAATTCTGTTATTTACCCTGTACTTGGTAAGTGAAGATTTCTTTCTTCCAGGGTCATCCTGTCAAAAGAGTGATTGTGAGTGCTTTAATTCCTCTTTTCCATGAGGAATAGCTTGATAGTTACTATAGGCAGAATTGTTCAGTAACTTGGTCTGGCTGATGGAGAAACCCACACTCAGACAGTATGAGAGCACTTCCAGTCTTTAGGCGAACCACTGACATCATGCAGGTGGCTTTGCAAAGCCTATAATTTGTAATCCACTGTCTGATACTTAGCAGGTGCATGAACAAGCATCAAATTCTTGCACGTAGCCATTTAAGAAATATTTACTGAAGCCTATCCTCTACCTACTTGAGGTCATCAAGATTACATTCAGGTTCTAAGAATATCACTAGTTTTGTCTCTCAGAGTTGAGTTGGTTAAGGAATGTGGCATGCTATTGTTTTCTTGTCTGGCCTGGTACTGCCAAATGAGTCTATTAAAACCAAAAATCTGAAGAGGGCTTGATCATCTATATTTATAATCAACAAGGGCTCAATTCTGTGCTAACAGGATCTATGTAGAGATTTTATTGGGCCCTTTGCCTGTTCAAACTAGTATACAACCATTAACTAATTAATCCAAATAGGCCCTCAGGGAGACCAGGCAGAGCCATTATCTCTGCAGAGCTGGAAGCCAGGTGGCTCATTCAAGGCCACTTATCGAGGTCAGAAGTAGTTTACAGTGACTGGAGTCCAGCCCTTTAATGCCAAGGCTGATGACTGCTTCCCCCACCCAGGCACTTTAAACATCTGTCTTTTTTTTCTGACATAAGAGGAGCCCTGTTTCCCTGCCTTCCAGCCCTGCTTGCTGGTGACCTTGTTCCCTCTACTATCTCTTCTCAGATACCCTGACCCCTCCCCACAAGGCCCTCTACAGGAACTGCTAGCAAGGCTTGATGGCCTTATATTTCAGATATTATTCCATATTGCATGCAGACCTCAGCAAGGAAGGCTTAGGAGTCAGGCAAACTTTGGGTTCAAATCTTGATTTTTATTACCATATGACTTTAAGCCTTTCAGGTTTTTTTTTATATTTTATTTATTATTTATTTTATGTGTATGAGTGTATTGCCTGCATGTAGGTAAGTGCACCTGTGTTGTGCAATGCCTGCGGAGGACAGAAGAGGCCATTGGATCCCCTGGAATTGGAGTTATAGATCATTGTTAGCTGCCATGTGGGTGCTGGGAATTGAACTTAGGTCTTCTGCAAGAACAGCCAGTGCTCTTAACTGCTGAGCCATCTCTCCAGCCCTTAAGCCTATCAGTTAATCCTCTCATACCTCAGTTTTCTTATTTGTAAAATGAGTGTGTTGATAATAATAGTACTTATGGCATCATAAGAGTTAAATGACATCTGTAATCATTTGGTACCATGCTACCATGTAAGAAGTGAACAATGACAACTGGAGATGGTAGAGAGCTTACCCAGCACGCATGATCCCTAATACTGCATAAATTGGGCATGGTGGTGCAGTCCTATAATACCAGTAATCAGGATGTAGAGGCAGGAGGCAGGAGCACCAGGAGTTTAGATCATCTTTAGCTATATAATGAATTCGTTCAAGGCCAGCCTGGATTACATGAGACCTATCTCAAAAAAAAAAAAGTGTTCAATGTGTTGTAGATAAAATTATTAGGCAACTGCAATAGAAATAACCTGAAAAGGCTATAAACACAATGAGGTGGCTAAGTCTGATATGTATGCATCCATGTTGTCAAACTTGGAGGGGGCAAATATATCTATATATTAGTTTTGAATTCTTTGTGTGTGTGTGTTCATATGGAAATCAGAGGATGATAACTTGTGGGAGTCAGTTCTTGCCTTTCACAGAGTGGGTCCTGGGTATCATACTCAGGTCGTAGGCCTTGATTGCAAGTGACTTTACCTGCAGAGGCATCTGACCAGCCCTTTTTTTTTTTTGAGACAGGGTGTCTCCTTGTAGCCCCGGAAGCTGACCTGGAACTCACTATGTAGACTAGGTTGGCCTTGATGTCACAAAGATCTGCCCACCTCTGCCTCCTGAGTGCTGGGATTAAGGGTGTGTACTACCACACCTGGCTTAGTTTCGATTTTCTTTTTTTTTTTTGAGATAGGGTCTCCGTGTAGCCCCAGCTAGCCTGGAACTCACTTTGTAGACCAGGCTGGCCTTGAACTCACAGAGATTTACCTATCTCTGCCTCCCAAGTGGTGGGACTAAAGGTGTGTAACACCAGACCTGGCTAGTTTTGATTTTCTCGAGGTAGGATCTCAAGTAGCCCAAGCTAGAATCACTGTGTAGCTGAGGATGACCTTGAACTCCTGATCTTTCTACCCCTGCCTCAAGTGCTGGACCATCACACCCACGATAGATAGATAGATAGATAGATAGATAGATAGATAGATAGATAGAAACTAATCTCACTTGTTGCTTTATGCTTCTTTGTCAGAACTTTTTAAATTAAAATTTTTGTTATTTTTTTTTCCAGGCGTGGTGGCATACACCTTTAGTCCCAGCACATGGGAGGCAGAGGCAAGCAGATCTCTGTGAGTTCAAGGCCAGCCTGGTCTACAGAGGGAGTTCCAAGCCAGCTGGAACTACAGGGAGACCCTGTCTCAAAAAGACCAAAAAAATTTTTTTTGTTATTTTTATTTTATGTGTATAAGTGTTTTGACTACATGAATATACATGTACATCTATTCCCACCACACCCTCTCATCTCCTTCATACAGGAAAGGAGTATGTTTCATAGAACCCATTTACATGGATACAGCATATTGAAAAGAAAGCAGACATACTTTGGTGAAATGTATTTATTACCTCTGGGAAGCAGAGCCGAAGTGCAACTGAGCCACCAGCATTTTGACATTAATCTGTTTTCCTAATGCTTTATGGGCTCCATATAAAATCAGTCTAATGACCTTCCCTCCAAGTCTCAGCAATTTGCCAATGGAGTTGTGGGTCTCTGTGAGCCCTGCATGTGGCTTCAATTTCATTTCTGGAATAAAGAAAATACAAAGACATTAACTCTGACTCCATCAAAGAAAGAATGTTGTAATTGCAGTTTGGCAACAAATGTGCTTCTGCTGTGTGCCCTGGGAAAGCCAATGATGATGAATCCTGCAGGTTTATCTGAGCCCAAGAGCAGACACACAACAATGACATCTACATTGGGAAAAAGAATTGCTATGTTTGAGCACTGTAGACCCAGGCCTCTGTGATGCATGCTAGGAGCAGCAGCCAGCAGATCTCAGCCAAGACATCCAGACCTGTTGGTCCACTGTGGAAGCCCCTGCCGTGTGGCCACTGAACATTTGAAATGTGGCTAGTCAAAATTGAGACTTGGTGCAGGTATGAAACAAACATGAATTTTGAAGTATATAGTAAAGAATGTAGAATATTATTTTATATTCATGAGACACACACACTAAATAAATAAACATTTTTAATTCTGTCAAGACTTACAGGTAATACTAGGTAGCTTATAAATTCAGAGTCATTACCACATTGCCTCCTATAAATAGAACTTGTGTTTTCATTTTGTCTACCACTCTGTGGTCTCCTAATATCATGTCGTGTACTACTAATTTCCTTAAAGCCCAAGCAATTTACTCTTTTTCCTTAGATTTGGTGCCTGATCTTATGTGAACTTGTTTTTCAATACTCTAGATGCTTGTCTCTATACAATGATTTGTAGAACCCAAGAATTTGAAATACTTTTATTTAACTTCCTACTTTGAACTAGAGATGTAGGTAGTACACTTGCCTAGCATATGTGAGATCTGGACTCAGTCCAAACTACCAAAAGGCAGAAGCCAGAGGATTATCATGAGTTTAAGGCCAGCCTGGGCTATATAGTGAGTTCCAGTCCATTCTGGGCCACACTGTCACTCCCTGTCTCAAGAAAAAGGAGGAGGGGGGCATACTCATGCCTAACATCTGCCACAGATTTATGTTCCTGGTTCAGCTAGGCAATAATCAGCAGGGTATATGACACTGTGCCAAATTGCTTCACATTAGGCCAAAATACTAATTGCAGTTTATAAGGCAAAGTGATTGATTTAATGTTAATACCTTTTATATAAGACCAGTAGGCAAGTATAAATTCTTGGAGAAATCTGTTTCTAAACTCTCAAAACATCTAGGCTAGAATTTGCTTCTGTAATTTCTGGACCCAACCTAACAAAGTTTCTCTGAGAACTCATTTAGTCATCCAAGCTGCTGTATGCTTATGAGTACCTGTCACAGAAGGTTGCAAAGGTTGCATAAGAAACTAGAAGTATTGTATTTTGTTGTATAAACTGAAGTACTCTCTCATGCACCTTTAAAAAATTACAAGCACAGCCTTCTGACAATTTATTCGGAGCATGGAAAATAACTCATGTGTTGGTTAAATGAAAACTGTGTGTGCCTCTTCTACTTCATGCCTATAAAAACATGTATTTGCATTTTCTAGATAAAGTAATATTTTAAACATGAGTAGATTTTAGTGTACCAGTTTACTATTTGGTTTTTGTCTTCAGGTATAATTTATAGTACTACTGAAAATACCTTTCATATAATTTTGATCAGAATTTGTAATATATAATCCACTTTGGGATGATGAATAAAAATTTTCTAATCTCATGTAAAAAATTATTGTATATTCATGGACATGCATGCCTGTAATCCTAGTTTCTTGGGACACTGAGAAGGAATGAATGTGAGTTTAAGGCCAGTCTGGGCAACATAGGAAGACCTTGCCTGTCTCCCTTAAAAGGCATAAAATATCTCTTTTCAATCAGGGACATGTTATATTATTAGTAGTTTAGATATATTGGGTTTAAAAAGATAAATCAGGCTGGGTATGATGACGCGTGCCTTTAATCCCAGCATTCAGGAGGCAGAGGCAGATGAATCTCTGTGAGTTCAAGGCCAGCTTGGCCTACATAGTCAGTTTCAGGCCAGCTGGGGCTACAGGGAGACCCTGTTTCAAAAAGATCCCCTCCCCCCCAAAAAGAAAAGATATATTGTTAAAATTAATCTCACCTGTTTCTTTGTACTTCTTTGTCCGAATATTTTAATGAAAAAATTTTGAGTTACTTTACATGTTGAGTGTTTTGACTACATGTGTATGTAAGTGCACCACATGCATGCAATGCCCATGGAGGCCAAAAGAGGACGTTGGATCCCCCTAGAACTGGAGTTACAGTTGTGAGCCACCGCATGGGTGCTGGGAACCTCTGCAAGAGCAGCAGTGCTCTCAACCACTGAGCGATCTCTCCAATCCCTTTGCCAGAAATTTTAAAAGATCTCTTTTCATTTGTGTGTATATACCCTGTGCGTGTGTGTGTGTGTGTGTGTGTGTGTGTGTGTGTGTGTGTTGGGGGGGGTCCTCGCGGAAGCCTGAGAAAGCTGGTGAATTCCCTGGAGCTGGAGTTACCGGCAGTTGTGAGCTGCCGGACATGGGTACTGGGACCAGAACACGGTTCCTCTGGAAGAGCAACCAGCGCTCTTAACTGCTGAGCCATCTCTCCGGCCCCGCCCCCTGGTATTTTAAAATAACACATGTGGCTTTTATTATATTTGTTTTGGACTGAGCTCATCTACAGCCAGATGCTGAGCGCTGAGGCAGACTCCTTTTGGGTTTGTACTTTTTTTCTCAATGACTGGCCTCTGAGTTGGCAAGGTGCTGGGCATGTGACTCAAACCTGCCAATCAGCATGCTGCCCTGGGAAGGTGCACTAGGAAGTGGTTTTCCGCAGGCAAACTAGAGAGATCTGGGTGGCTGTGGCTTTCTGCCAGGAGTCCAGGAAGCGAATCGTCAAAGCAAAAGACCAGAAGGCAGCTTCCACGTAGGTTTAGAGAGGCAGAGATAAAGGGTGGGGAGCCCTGCCAGTGTTTCTCTGGTTGCCTGATCCTAACTATAATGTTAACTTTTCTTTTCACTGGGTCTAACCCAAAAGGGATGCTGACTACTGAAAGAGCCTGAGTCTACTCATGACCTTTCTTTAGCTGTGACCTGATGGACGTGACCTCAGGTGGATGGAGTTATGTTGGCTCATGGTTCAGGGGACACAATCCATCAGAGCAGGGAAGGTGGGAGCTAGCAGCTCCCCCTGTGGGGGCAGTTCAGAATAAAATTACCAACTTTTTATGCTCATACTCTGTGGCAAATGTCAATTCTTTATTCTCCTTTATGAAGAAGCCCGAAACTCATCAACAATAATTAAGCTTACTCTGTAAGCACATTTCTTGACAAACATTATCAGTACTGTAGTGTGTGGTGTAGCTCAGTGGTACAGTGCATGTTTAGCATTAGATCTCAAATGGGTTCAATCCCCAGCACCCAAACCCAAACAAAACAAAACACAACCATTACCACAACCGAATCCTTACTGGAACTTTTGAAGGTAGTGCATTCTTTCAGGACTCTGAGGAGCTGAATCCTGACAACCATGGTTACTCACACAGGATTTGTTTTTGTCATGGATAAGAAGTCTCAGGAATGTGGTCCTTATGAGGCTGCCAAGGATCTGGTTTCCTCAGCTTTCTAGTCTCTCATATTACCTTGTACCTCTTATATTTGTAGTTGCAAAGATGGGCTGCTGTCTCTATAGCTGTCATTTCCTTTCCACAGACCAGGTATAATAGTGAAGGGCAAAGGGCATGTATCCGTTGACCGTATGCCTTCTGTTCAGTAATATAACAACTGTCTTGGAAGCCACTTATATTATACAATAACATACATAGTAAGTTTGAAACCAGCCTGGGCTATACGAAACCCTATTACATAAAAGAATATGGTTTATATATCATTGTTTAAACTGGGTCACGTGACTATCCCTAGTAACAAGGAAGTCTGGGAAGTAATTTTCAATGGGCACAAAGCTGTTCTGCATAAAAATCTAAGTTCTATTGGTACAGAGCAAAGCAAATAGATATTTCATGAGGAGTTAGCTGTGTTGACCAAGGCTTGGCACTGTTTTTGCATTCGTGGTTTTGAAGCATAGCCAGGTGTGCTGGTGGTTCAGAGGAACTAGAAAGTTGGGTAGCTTGGGCGTTGGCTAGAGAGGAAAAGCATCTTATTTTATAGTGATTTCCTCAAAGAGTAGCATCTAAAGAGATGCAAGAAGGAAAAACAAAGACAGAACTTCAATTCAAACCCAGGACTGTCTAAGTCCAAGTCCAAAGCCCATATTCCTAAGGCCTGGATTTTGGTGGGTCTGAGACACAGTTACAGGGTGCTTTTCTGAGACTAAATGGCTCATCCCTTCCTGGTAGCTTTTATCTTCTCTTATTTTTAAGTTTATTTATTATTATCATGTTTGTGTGCATGATGTATGTAGGCATGCCTGCCATACATCCATATGGCGTTCAGAAGACAAGTTTGTGGAGTTGATTCTCTCTATATCTTTATGTGGGTTCCAGGGATCAAACTCTGGTCACCAGGCTTGCACCCCAAGTGCCTTTACTTGCTGTGCCACCTTGATAGCCTGATAGCTTTTGTTAGTGATAACGTCTATCAGCGATTAATTATTTACTGTGTATGATTTTCTTTATATGTACTACTTCATCTTAAAATTGACTTTATAGTTGTTTTGTTATTTTGTTGTTGTTAAGATGGAGTCTCACTGGTCACTATGTAGACTAGATTGCCCTGAAACACACAGAGTTCTGCCTGCCTCTGCCTCCTGAGTTCTAGGCTTAAAGGCATGCACCACCACATCCAACTGCTTTATATGTTTTAAAAAATACTTTATTTATTGTTTTTATTTTATGTGTATGATGGTGTTGCCTGCATGTATGTAAGTGTACCCACGTTGTGCAGTGCCCATGGAGGTCAGAAGAGGGCTTCAGAGCCCCTGGAACTGGAGTTATAGAAGATTGTTAGCTGCTATGTGGGTGCTAGGAATTGAACCAGCTTCTCTGCAAGAGCAGCCAGTGCTCTTAACTGTTGAGCTATCTCTCTAACCCTGTTTTTTTTTTTTTTTTAACATAAAACATTTTCTAATTGTTCTGTAAACAAAATAAAACAGACTAACTCAAACAATATGGAAATTAACTTGTAAAAAAGAATCTGCTGAGCATGGTGGAGCACACTTCTAATCCCAGAACTCAGGAGGCAGAGGCAAGCAGATCTTTATGAGTTATAGACCAGCCAAGGCTAGTAGTGAGATCCTGTCTCAAAAACAAAACAAACAAACAAACAAAAACAATTAAACAATCACAAGTCTCACTGCCAGAGAAAGCCAAGATAAACTCTTTAGCAAACATATTTTCAAACATCTCTTTGTAGATAAATATACACTTGTAGGTTTATATTTATAAGTGGGAACATACCATTTATGTTTTTTGAGGGAGGCATAAATTGCCCTAGCTAATTATCAGCAACCTTATGCAATAAGCATCATTATCTCTGATGGATGAGGTTATGATGGTTATGTAAGAGTGAAACCACGGAGGACAAGTCACGGCCTTTGGGTTGCAACAGCAAGAGGTTTATTCAGGACACAGGTACCTGTGGGCACAGAGTCTCCTCGGAGGACTAGCGCACCCCAGGTTGAGTTCAGGGGGTTTTTATAAGGCAGAAGCAGGGTACAGAAGCAGAAACGCGGTTATTGGTTAATTTCAAACACACATAGTAATTTTACCAGTAATTTCAAAGGTATGCAGAGATATGGGGTAAGGGCCGGGGCTGAGGGGAAGTGGGATTGCTAAATGGGAGGTGGCCTCAGAAGCACAGAAGATTTCCTGGTATCGGGCCCCCAGGGTGGTCAGGAGTTCTGTCTTGTTTATGGCTTCATCTGTGAGGCTTGACCGACGCCTGCCTGTCCTGCAGCCTTTTGATAAGGCTGGTTCTGGTTTTTGTTAAGTTTTAACAAGTGGGCTGTGGGCCCCTGAGCACTCATGGCGCTTAGTTTCTTTTTATTTTCTCATTCCCCTCTTTTTCTATGGGCATATGAGTGGAATCTTTCACTCATTATAACATGTCTGGGTCTTGGGTCCTCAGCGCCTGGTACTGGCTGGTGAGGACTAACGCCCGCACTACAGACAGCCGTTCCTTCACAAATTGGACCAGTCGATTAAGTACACAAGGTCCCAGGGTTAGGATTAAAAGTAAAAGAACAAGTGGGCATGAGGTTATGATGGTTAGGTACTATGACCAAGGACTTATCAAGTGGCCAAATAAGGGAACTTTTGACTTAACTAACCTGACTACCCCAATGCTCTGGCAGAATAGAATTTGACAAAGTCAGGGTCCTCTTCCTTAGATAACCTTTAAAAACATATGTGCTGGGGAAAGGCATTAGCTCAGTTAATAAGATGCTTGCCTTGCATGCCTGAGGACCCAAATTCAACCCCTAGAATCCACATTAAAAAGCTTAGCTTGGGACCTCCTGCTGGAGAGGTGAAAACAAGTAGAGATCCCAGGGGTTTACTGGCAAGCCAGCCTAGCCTACTGGATGAGTTCTAGGCCTGTCTCAAAATAACAACAAAAACCCAAGACAGATGGGACCTGAGGAACAACAGCCAAGACTGGCCTCTGGTCTCCATGTGCACAGGCACACACATGCACCTGCACACACCTGAACAAACACACGATAGATATAAAAATCCTGGAGGGCTGTGCTGAGAACACAGAGGCCATCTTGTGCTAATGGGTGGCTCCTGAACACCCTACCCATGATGCCCTGGAATGACAGTGGAGGCTGGAGCAAATGGATTTCTCTTATCTGGAAAGCAAGCTTAGAGTGGGTGGCAGTCACCAAGGGACCAGCTCTATCTAATCAGTAATGGCCTCTTCCATTCCAGCTTGCCATCAGATCACACTGTGTGTCAGCATCCCCCCCCCCCACAGTGTGTCAGCAACCCAGAGGGGAAGGCAGTCTAATGGAAATGGGAGAAAACAGGAAACCTAATGGGTGTGAAATTAATAAGGAACTGGGAAACTTATCACAGGTTTGTTCTGGGACAGGGTGGAAATCACAATTGTTTCATCAGAATAGAAGCTCAAAGCAGAGAATACCCAAGTGTGCACTTATCACAAGGCCTCCTACCACCCTTTCAGGTAATGACCTGAACACATCACCCAAACGGTGCTTCAGGAGCAGGTGGGGCTGGGGGCTGAAAGCAGGCAAAAGATAGAAAATTTAATCTTACACACATTTTCTCTTATTCTTTTGTTTAACAAGTACAGTGCATTTATGATACACCTTCTACCCTACCATAAACAAGGTATAATCTTTGTTCTCAAGAACTTAAAGAAGAAGTCAAGTTCATTATAAAACCCTATCTGCCTGTGTTTTGCTTCTTCAATCTCATTGAACCTTATCTGCAGTGATCCTGTGAATGCCAAGATTCATAGGCAAACCTATTAGATGTCCATGCCAGTTTAAAAATTGAACTTAGGCCAGTCTGGTCTACATAGTGAGTTCCAGATCAGCTGGGGCTTCAGGAAGACCCCGTCTCAAAGACCAAAAAATAAAAACAAACAAATAAATAAATAAATAAATAAATAAATAAATAAAAATTGAACTTTAGGTGGGGAGATGGCTCAGTGAGTAAAGGCTCCTGCCTCCAAGCCTGACAAATTAAATCCCCAGGATCCATATAGTGGAAGCAGAGAAAAAAAGTTCTCTTCTGACCTCCACATGTGTGCCGTGGTACATATGTGTCCACACTGCGTGCACATACACACACACACGTGCAAACACAATAAATAAATTAAAATGTAATTAAAAATAAATAAATGAAAACAAAAATTGAACTTTGAGTACATAAACGAATGGAATTATTTCAGCCTCACTTCCATTTTGGGGCCTCAGCATGTGGCACCTCAAAACGTGGTTCTTTGATGTGCTGAGTTGGAGAAACATTCCCAGAACTAAGGTATTTCCGACTCCCCTGCCCCATCTTTCAATGACCTTTGATTATGTAGAAAAGGTCTCTGTGAAGCTCCCCTAAAGCCCAGATCTGCTGAAGAACACAACTGCTTTCAAATTTTGTTAGCCAGAGAAGATAAACTCAGCACAGAAGAGACTGAAAATCAAACATCTCACCTAAAGCCCAGAGGTACACTGTCCCAGACCATTGTCTGTTTTCCAGGCTCAATAGTTTCTCCAAAAATCATGTCCTACCCCCTGTGTTAGCTTCTTCAGTCACTGTGGCAAAATATCTGGGAGAAATCAATGTAGAGGAGGAAAGGTATATTTAGCTCATGGCTTCAGAGGTTTCAGGCCTATGGTAAAGCAGTTTGCCATGGCAGCAGTGCACAGCACAGAAAAATTGCTTACTTTATGGTGGTCAGGAAGCAGAAGAGAGCAGCTTTAATAACAAAGCCCCTCCCCCCAAGCTATGAATCCACAAATGCATTAAAACATTTTCGAGGCCAGAACCCTCCTGAGTCAATTACCTCCCTAAGGCCTACCTCAGAATATCACTACATTGGGGTCAAAGCCTTTAACAGGAGCTTTGGGGAATATTGAGTATGTAAACCATCCTCTAAAATTGTCTAAAATTCCCAATTTGCCTCTCCCCCCTTCCCCTATGAAGAGGACATTTAAGATTCAATCTTGTGACTATTTCATATTTTTGTGGTGCTAGAGATTAGTCCCAGGGCCTCATACATGCATATACTTTGCCACTGAGCCACACCCTGTCCCTGAGTTTCATATTTTTTATGACTCCCATGTACATGTGCATGCTAATAAATTTGTATACCTTTGCTTTTATTAATCTATCTTTTGTTGGGATATTTCATCAGACTCAATTACCAAACCTGCAGAAAGAACTTTTTTGAGACAAGTTCTCATTATGTAGCCCAGGCCTTTTTGTTTTTCTTTCTTTCTTCTTTTTTTGGTGTTTTGAGACAGAGCCTCCTTGTAACTCAGCTGGCCTGGAACTTGCTATATAGACCAGGCTGGCCTTGAATTCACAGAGATTCAATTGCCTCTGCCTCCAGAGTGCTGGGGCTGGGATTAAAGGTGTATGCCACCACACCTGGCTCAGGCCTTGAATTCTTGATCCTCCTCACTCAGCTTTCTGTCCTTGGTTTACAGAATTGTATCACTATGCCCAGCTCCAGAAGGAAAATTTGAATTTCCCTATACCATCATCGTGTGTGTGTGTGTGTGTGTGTGTGTGTGTATGTGTGTGTGTGTGTGTCCTGTCACTATAATAAAAATACCCCGAAAAAGGCAACTTAAAGAGTAAAAGCACTGACTGCTCTTGCAGAGGACCTGGGTTCAGTTCCTATCACTCACATCGCAGCTAACAACCACCTGCAACTCCAGTTCCAGGGAATCTGACCCCCTCTTCTGTTCTTCTTGGATACTATACAACATGGGTATACTTACACACATGCAGGAAATTCACTCATACATTCAAAATAAAAATAATTTTAAAAAAGAGAGAGAAAGGGTTTATTCTGACTCACAGTTCAAGGGTACAGTTCATCCTGTCAAAGAAGTCAAGATAACAGGATCTTAAAGCTGCTGGTCACATCACATACACATTCAGGAAACAGAGAATGAATACTGATCTCAACTTTATTTTACCATCATATACAGTCTGGAATCTCCTGGTCCCAACTCACTGTTAAACTAGGTCTTTCCACGTGAATTAACCTAATAACAATAATCCCTCCTAGACATTCTCAGAGACTAACCTTAATCTGGACAGTCCCTCACAGGTGTACCCAGAGGCTTGTCTCCTAGGTGATTCTAGGTTCTGTCAAGTTGGCAATCAATACTAGTCATTACAATCATCACTGAATCCTTTAGAGCACCTATCTTGCTATGAGCCTCATTAGATTGCAGTTTTCTTTGGTAAATTTTTTCTTTTGAGACAGTCTCAAGTATCCCAAGCTGCCCTCAAGGCTTTCTATGTAGCTAAGGATAACCCTAAACTTCAGATTCTCTTGCCTCTACCTCCCAAATGGTGGGGTTACAGATACGCACCACCACGCCTGGTTTATGTGGTGCTGGGGATTGAGCCTGGAGCTTTGTGCATGCTAGGCAAGCTTCATATTTATTTATTTATTTATTTATTTATTTATTTATTTATTTATTGTCTTTGTGCTCGAGACCACCACACAACATGAGCAGTGGGAATAGCTGTTTGGTTTCAAGCTAAAGATAAGTGTAATTAGCTAAACTGCAGTTAATTGTCCAAGAGACCCAAGTTGACGCCCGGCTGCATCTTTAATCCCTGAAGTAATTTTCTTAATTTAATTTTTTTTGGGGTGTGTCTTTTTGAGACAGGGTCTCCCTGAAGCCTCAGCTGGCCTGTAACTCACTGTGTAGACCAGGCTGGTCTCGAACTCACAACTATCCACCTGCCCCTGCCTCCCAAGTGCTGGGATTAAAGGCCTGCGCCACCACGCCAGGCTTAATGTTCTTTTTGGTAGTTTAAATAGCATAGACTGGGGGCTGGAGAGATGGATCAGTGGTTAAAAGCAGTGACTGCTCTTGCAGCAGATCGGGGTTCGATTCCCAGGACCCACATGGCGGCTATGAACCATCCTTAATTCCAGTTCCAGGGGAATCCGAAGCCCTCTTCTGATCTCTGTGGCATTGCATGACACAGGTGCACTCACATACATGCAGGCAATACACTCATAACATAAAATAAAAATAATAAATAAAATAAAAATATAGCATAGACTGGTAAGAGTTAGACCTTCACAATAAAATTACTTTGGGCTTTCAAAAAATGAGACTGTGATCAAATAAACTTTTTAAAAAAATATTTTATTATTTTATTTTTTATGTGTACACGTGTATTGCCTGCAAGGATGCAAGTGCATCCGTGTCATGCAATACCTGCAGAGGTCATAAAAGGGCGTTGGATCGCCTGGAACTGGAGTTACAGATGGTTGTTAGCCACCATGTGGGTGCTGGGAATAGAACCTATATCCTCTGTAAGAACAACCAGTGCTCTTAACCTCTGAGCCATCTCTCCAGCTCTCTCAAATAAACTGTTTAATCATTCTGAAAAGATGGCTCACAGGACTGGTAATTGTATAAAGTATATGAATTCAGATAAAAACTTACTCTTCTTTTAAAAGAAAGGTATAGTTCACACAAAAATTTGCTCATAAACATTTACAGCAGCATTGTTCCTTTTTTTTTAACTTTAAAAAAATTTTATTTTTTTATTTTATTTTATGTGTATGAATGTATTGCCTGCATGTAGGTAAGCGCACCCATGTCATGCAATGCCCAAGGGGGTCAGAAAGGGATATCAGATCCCCTGGGACTGGAGTTTCAGACAGTTGTTAGCTGCCATGTAAGTGCTGGGATTCGAACCTGGGTCTTCTGCAAGAGCAGTCAGTGCTCTTAACCACTGAGCCATCTCTTAGCCCCAGCAGCATTGTTCTTAGAAAGCAGAAATGACCAAGATGCTCATCGACAGATGGATGGCTACATTGAGTATGGCATCCACGCAATGGAATATTTGACAGAAAAGGGCAATGTAGTACAGATGCACAGTATATTATGTGTGAACTTTAAAAACTATGCTAAATAAAAGAAATCAGTCACAAAATGACAGCACATGATTCAATCTACATGTAACCTCAGAAAGGGAAATTCATAGAGACAGTTGATTAGTGTTAGCAGGGTCTAGAGGAAAGGCATGAGGAATGAGTAAGAAGTATGCAGTTACCTTTTGGGGTGATAAAAATGTTTTGAAACTAGATAGATGATGGTTGCACAGCATAGTGAAGACAGAAAATGCCATGTACACTTTAAAATAGTTAACTTCGGGGTGCTGAAGAGATGGCTCAGCAGTTAAGAGCACTTGGTGGTCTTGAAGAGGACTGGGTTCAGTTCCCAACACCTACATGATAGCTTACAACTGGCTCACAACCGGCTGTAACTCCAGTCCCAGGAAATCTGACTCTTTTGGCCTCCGTGGGCACCAGGCCTGTATGTGATGCACACACATATATTCGGGCAAAACATTCATACACATAAAATAAAAATAAATCTTTTAAAAAAAAAAAACTGTTAACTTGCCAGGCATGGTGGTGCACGCCTATATATAGTCCCAGCACTCGGGAGGCACAGACAGGCAGATCTTTGTGAGTTCAAGGCCAGCCTGGTCTACATAGTAAGTTTGATATATCACAGTGAAAGATTTATCGTCCTCTTTTCCACACCCACCCACCCAACCAAAAAAAAAAAAAAAAAAAAAAAAAAAAAAAAAAATTAACTTCAGTCTGGAAATGTAACTCAGAGATATAACCTTTTTTGACCAACATACACACATACAGAAAAAAAAAATAAAGATTAGTTTTATTTTATATGAATTGTACCTCCTTTTTCTTCTTCTTTTTTTTTTTTTTTTTTTTTTTTTTTTTTTTTTTTTAAGGTCTCCCTGTAGCTCCAGTTGGCCTGGAACTTGCTATGCAGACCAGACTGGCCTTGACCTCACAGAGACCTGCCTGGCTCTGCATCCTGAGTTCTGGAATTAAAGGTGTGTGCCGCCATGCCCGGCTTCCCTATTTTTAAAAAAGTTTGAAAATACCCTATACTATAGATGAACTTTGAAAATCTGATCAGTAAAAGGATTCAGACACAAAAGGTCACATATGATATGGTTCCTATTATATGAAAAAGCAAATTCAAAGAGATAGAAAGTAGATCAGTGGTCCTAGCATTGGAGAATTGAGAGGAAATGGGGAGAAAGTTCATTGGCATAGGCTGTCCTACTGGGGTTATGTCTGTCAAGTTCTAGGACTTCAGGTTTATCATAGGCAGCTGCTCCAGTCCTCTCTGGAGCTCATGATGTTATATAAACTTCAGTCATCTGACCTTCCCTGAGCCTCATGTTTATAGGAACTTTTATGTGTATGCAGGTCATTAAAATGTTTTAAAGTTCCCTGTTAATTTGCCTTGTGTCTATTTAATTTGTAGTGCAAAGAATCTAGTAAGGGAGAGGCTGAGGGTATACCTTTGTTGTAGAGCACTTGCCTGGCATGTGCAAGGCCTTGGGTCTGGTGACACATACCTGTAATCACAGTACTTGGGAGGTAGAGGAAGAACAACCAAGAGTTCAAGGCCAGCCTTGGCTACAGAATGAGTTGGAGCTCTGTCTGGACTATATGAGACCCTGTTTCAAAAAGACAAAACAAGCAAGCAAGAAGAACAAAGACATTTTTTCATTTTCCCCCCTTTAACTTACTAGCAGATTTCCTCCATCGCTTTGGCTGGCACCGAGTCACATTTCTATGTGTGAACTAGTCACTCAAAAGAAGAAAGGGGCTAATATGCATGTGGAAAGCCCAGGTTCAATGCCTAGCATCACATAAACTGAGTACTGTGGCACAAATTTGTAATCCCAGAGCTGGACATGGTGGCGCATGCCTTTAATTCCAGCACTTGGGAGGCAGAGGCAGGCAGATCTCTGTGGTTCAAGGCCAGCCTGGTCTACATAGTGAGTTCCAGGACAGCTGGGGCTACAGGGAGACCCTGTCTCAAAAAGACAAAAACAAAATAAAACAAAACAAAAATTGTAATCCCAGAACTGAGGTAGAGACAGGAAGATCAGAAATTCAAGGTCATCCTTGGCAACATCATGAGTTCAAGGCCAGCTTGGGCTACAGAAGACTTGGGGGGAAAAAAGCTTTCTTAAACTGTGTGGGTAATGCATGTTATAATCCCTGCATTTGGGAAGTAGAAGCAGGAGTATCAGGAGTTTGCGACCAGCCTTGGCTACATAGCAAGACTAGCTCAACAAACAAAAACATTCCTTTCAGTAGTGGCAAACAAATTATTTTGGTTTAGTGGGATTTACTTATATCTTTTATCTCTTTCCTGATTTCTTGGAAGATCAGATTTGTGTTGTTAAATTTTTGTTTGTTATTTTGAGACAAGATCTTAATCTTTAGCCCATGTCACCTAGGAACTAATATTGATTCTCCTGTCTCTTCTTCCTAAGTGCCTGAACAGCATGCACAACTGTCTGTGATAGCCTTAAAACTTGGATAATACATAAAATGGGAAAGGACCCTGGAGACATGGCTCGACGGTTGAAAGCACTGGCTGCTCTTGCAGAGGACCCAGGTTTGGTTCCTAGCATCCACATGGTAGCTAATAGCCTTCTATAACTCCAGTTCTAGGGACTCTGACACCCTCTTCTGACTTCCATGGGCATTGCATGACCCAGGTGCATTTGCATACATGCAGGTAATGCACTCATACATTAAATAAAAATAATAAATCAAATTAAAAAAAAATAAAATAGAAGAGAGGGAGGGAGAAAGAGCAAGGGAGAAAGAGAGAAATTTTTAATGGAAGAAAAAAGATAGCAAGGCCTTTGAAAAGTGGGGTGGACTCTGGGCTGCCCCTGCTCTCTCTACTGCAGGATGCCGAGTTCAGTCTTCCTTCACTTCTATACTAACCCAGCTCACCTAAGTATGCTCAGTCTTTCAGGAGCCAGCTAAAAAGCCCTCCTCTGTGTCTTCTTTCATAGCCACTTCTACACTAAGGATTTTTTCCTCCTTTCCTGAATTTCTATTGAACTCTATCAAAAACTCATGGATAGTCGGGAGTAGTGGCATGTGCCTTTAATTCCAGCCCTCGGTAGGCAGAGGCAGATGGATCTCTGAGGGATGGAGGCCAGCCTGGTCTACATTGTGAGTTCCAAGCCAGCTTGGGCTACAGGGAGACCCTGTATCAAACTCAAAACAAAACAAAAAACCTCATGGATGGAAAGAGGTGACTGGGTTATATTTTATTTATTTGTTTGTTTGTTTGTTTCATCTTTTTGAGGCAGGGTCTATCTAGAGCCGCAGCTGGCATGGATTTCACTATGTGGACCAGGCTAGCCTTGATCTCACAGAGATCCTCCAGCTTCTGCCTCCCAACCACACCCCACTTGTGTTGTTATTGTTGTTAGTTATATTTTACCTGCCAGCTCCAGACAAATGGCAGTGACAACTCAGAGACTAGAACACGGTGTCGAAGAAGCCTCCTGCTGCCTCTGATCTCGGTGGATGAAGCACAGGTCTTGTACTTAGAGGTATGCATTGATGCTGCCATGGTGTTTCTATCCTTTGGAATCTAGCATGGAACGAGGCACAAGAGCATTGGGTAAGTACTATGACCATGTTCTGTGTGTAAAACCTGAAGGTACATGTGTACACATAAAGGTGCATGCCTTTAATCCTAGCCCTTGGGTGGCAGAGACAGGTGGATCTCTGTGAGTTCAAGGCCAACCTAGTCTACGTCAAGAGTTCAGGCCAGCTGAGGCTATAGAGAGACCCTGTCTCAAAAAGACCAAAAAAATAAATAAAGCACGTACATGTCTATTCCATCATGCCTACTCCCTGCCACCCCTGTGGCTCCTGACCATAAACCACGGGTCTTTTTGGGATATTTTCTGTTCCTGGGAACCACTGTACTCTTGAAAAGTACTATTTTCCAAAGACCATCATACTCTTTTTATAGTATTGTGGGGGTGTCTTGGAGATTGAATCCAGGGCCTTGTGCATGCTAAGCATGTTCTATCATTGACCTATATGCCCACCCCCAAAATTAAGTTTTTAAACAGAAATCTGCCTGTGGAGTAAGAATTAAATATTTTTGAATGACTGGATGCATGAATAAAGTAAAAAAGACTGAAACACCACTAAGATGATAAGGGTCTGGGGAGCTTAAGCACTGAATGGTCTTGGCAAGAAGTCAGCAGGTAATTCTATATAGAAAGGCTGACTCCAGGGTCACAGTTTGCAGAATCCTCCCATGGTAGACAGAGTTCTTGCCTAGTCTCCTCAGTTCTTGAAAGTACTAAGGCTTGCTTCAAAGAGCAGCTTAGCTGGTAGTGTTTCTAAGCTCAGCACACAAAGAGTTACCTGCAAAAGGGTCAGGCCAGGGTTTTGTGTCTGGGAAAATCTATGTCACCAGAGGTATTACTAGTGACATCTCCCACTCACTGCTGGTGTGTGTGTGTGTGCGTGCGTGTGTGTGTGTGTGTGTGTGTGTGTGTGTGTATGTGTGTGTGTACTGGGGGTTGAGCCCAGAGGCTTAGCAGGATAGGCAAGCACTCTGTTGCTGAACCACATCCCCAGCCCACTTGCTATCATTTTGAGAGGCAGGAAATGGCACTGAGAGGTGTGTTATAGTTCTGGGGATTTTCTATGCATTGTTCCATTCAGTTGATGTTCTGGAGGTAAAAGGGACCTTAGACATACGCCTCCTCTTTGAAGTCATCCTGTTTTAGAGAAAGCAGTTTTTGTCCAAGTTCCTAGGAAAGGGCTTTCCTGCCTGGCAAGAGATACTCTTCTTCCTAACCCGAGAAGGAAGTCTCCTCTCCAGGCAGGCAGGAAGAGCTATACACAGGCAGGCAGGGAAAGCTGTGTTTCTTAAAAGAGATAAGGGATCGACATTTTTAGGTTACAAGCCTCTTTTGGGAGAGCTGGTGACAAACCTATTTTTAGATGTGTTTTCTGAAATTACCAGAGAACTCAAAAGGTGACCAAGCACCTGGCAGGTATCCTGAGCTGGTAAAGGCCAGGGTACTTCGGCTGGTCCTGAGTCAGAGTTTGACCTCACCACTCTGATGCAGACAGATACATTTTTTAAAATCATAATTTGATTGTACCAGCACACCTGAGAACAGTACAAAACATGAAAGGCTCAGATTTGCAGAGAACAGGAGGCTGCAGTGATCTATATCAACTCAAAGCCATTTCCTGATTGTATGATCATGGGCATGTGACGTGACCTGATCTCTCTGAACTCAGTTTACTATAAAAATGAAAACTAAAACTCAATTATTTTTAAAGTCCTTTATGGGACTAATTCTTCTCATTCTCTTCGTTTTGTTTTTGAGACAAGATCTCTTATATCCCAGGTTGACCTTGAAATTGATATGTAGTGGAGGCTGACCTTGAATTCTGAATCTTCCTGCTTTCACCTCCTGAGTACTGGGATTACAACTGTATACAACCATGCCCAGCAACTGGGCCTAATCTTCTAAAATACACACACGCCGCCGCCACCACCACCACCACCACCACAATTAACTTCTATTTATCTGTTCCCTCATTCACAGAATGAGGGCGGAATAGACTGTACCTCATGTAAGTTAACTGTGAGTGATAGAAAAGATAAGTTCCATTGGCCAGAACATTCCCTGACATAAAGTGCTCCATGCAGGTGTTACTAAAGCAGTGTATTTGGGGCCAGTGATATCAGAGGCACCTTTGTTAGAGCACTGGACAATAAAAACTGTTCCTGAAAGCTTTTTATGATAGGATACTTGGTGGGAAAGAGATCTGGTGTTCTAAAGAAGTCAGTTTCCTGATTGTGTTTGCTTATGGGCTTACACTGGCTCACTAGACAAAAAAGAGTCAATACCAGAGATGGGTTGGTGTTTTAAGGTCCAAGAATATAGCCTCAAATTAGCCCCTGGACAGGTGCTTATCATACCATCTGGGACGAACTCTGAGGCGATGTGACTTGTTTGGTCATCATCAACTCTAGAAAGGCCTCATAATATGGGGTGCTATGCCACTCCATATTATCACCTATGTCCACTGGCTTTCCCTAACTGTAACAGATACCTGAGATAATCAACTTTTAAAGAGAAAATATTTATTTGGGCTTACAGTTTTAGAGGCCCCATTGCCTTTGAGTCTGTGGCAAGGCAGCACATGGTGGTGGGAGCATGTAGTAAAGTAAAACTGCTCACCTCATGGCTGGGATTCAAACCGAAAAAGAAAGAAACAAGGGTCCCACAGTTCTCTTTAAGGACACATCCTAAGGACCTAAAACCTTCCACTAAGGCTCACATCTTTTGTTTCTTTTTGTTTTGTTTTAAGATAGGGTCTCACTATGTTGCCCAGGTTGACTTTAAACTCCTCGGCTCAAGAAAAATCTTCCTGACTCAACTTCCCAAATAGTTGGGACTACAGGCTCACCTTGTTTGGGCCTGGCTTTTTTAAGGTTCCATCTTGAAAGGTTCCACCACCTTCCAATAGTGCCACTATGGACAAACTTTTACCACGTTAAAATCTAAACAACAGCACAGCCTTATCTAGTATCCATTGCTCACTCCAAAGGAGAAATGGAAAGGGGCGTGGTTTTGTTCCTGTCTTTGGGCTTTGGTTACTGAGGATGTGATGCTGAAGGGATCAGTTCTTCTTAGGGATAATGTTAAAGAGGAAATCCAGAATAATTTGACCAGGATTTCAACCCTATTTTAAGAGCTAAAGCATTACTTTATAGCCCCTGAGTGATCTCATTTAGAGCTGGAAATCCTCTCTACTTTGCCTGCAGCCTGCTCTAAGTCACTTGGGTCTTTGGAGGCCTGTAGGAACTAGCTTGCATGGTCCCAAGCTGCAGCTGAATTGAAGCCAACATTGCTTCTTCCAGTTCCCCTCCCCAACAGGTGGCTCCTCTTATGTCTCATAATAAGTGCGTATTACTTCTCCCCTGACACATCCCAGGCAACATGGAGCTCCTAGGTTTAGTATTTCCCTTGTGCAATTGTGTTTCTTATGATACTCCCTAAACACGGAAACCAACCTGTCATCCTGGGAAATGTGAGAAACCCTTGTTTTACTTTACCCATCAGCCTGGGGGCTTGGAGGAGGTTAGCATCTCCTTGTTCTCCTTGTTCTTCATTCAAGGTACTTAGCTAACTCAATTGGCGGGAACATTGTGTCCAAAGATGGGGATCTGACACTTGATTTCCTTGTGTTTGGATATTTTGTTCTCCCTCATTTCTTGGTCACCCACAGTAACTTGTAGGGAAGGGGAAATAATTTCCCTCATGCTCTTCTAAGTTCTTAGCTGAGATTCCTGTACCAAAAGACAGATTAAGGCAAGAACAAACAAAAGCTGATTAACATGTATTTGTCATATATAAATGGGAGATAACCAGGAAATGAGGAACTTCTACAGAGGTGGCTTAGAATTCAGTTTGAAATATCATCTTCAGCTAAATCAAAGTTTTTTTTAAAAAAAAAGATAATGCAAGTGAATTATGAGAATAATCAGAGAAAGTACAGAAAGGTAAAGTTTGTCATAGATTTCAGTTGATGCTTCTTGAGATTTAGAACATTTCCTTTTGTCTTGAGGGAGGTATGTTAGTAACACAGAGGACAGGCTTGTGTCTTTCCTTAATGTCAGGGTTTACTGAAAACAATACATTTACCACTATGCCAATTTCATTATCTTTTTAAATTATTTTTATTTTATGTGTATGGGTATATTGCCTGCATGTATGTAAGTGCACCCATGTTGTGCAATGCCTGCAGAGGACAGAAGAGGCTGTCCGACCTCCTGGGACTGGAGTTACGGACAATTGTTAGCTGCCATGTGGGTGCTGGGATTCGAATCCGGTTCTTCTACAAGAACAGTGTTCTTAACCACTGAGCCATCTCTCTAGCCCCACCAATTTCATTATCTTTTTAAAAATATTTTATTACTTTTATTTTATGGGTATGAGTGTATTGTCTGCATGTGTGTGAGTGCACCCGTGTCATGCAATGCCTTCGGAGGTCAGAACAGGACGTTAGATCCCCTGGAACTGGAGTTATGGAGGGCTGTTAGCCACCATGTGGGTGCTGGGCATTGAACCCAGGTCTTCTGCAAGAGCCATCTCTAAACCATCTCTCCAGCCCCCAATTTCATTATCTTTAAGTCACTGAGTGTGCTAGATTCCATTTGACACATGACAACTGGCAAGCATAGCTTCTTTCATTCCATTCCAATCTCAGTTATTAATATGAACTCTCAGTCCATGCATTACTCATCATATCATGATATATAGGTTACAGAATGGCTGAGAGGGGTTAACGTGGCTGCGGGGTCCAAAAGGGCCTTACTGAAGGCAGAGCAGAGAGCTGATGTAGATACAAAAGGAATCACTGCAGGAGGTTAGACAGTAAGAGAATGAACTCAGTGGCAGGGTTCCATTAAGGGGAGGGACTGCCAAAGCACAGAGATGACTCAGGGCACAGTCGGTCTACACAAATGGCAGCTCCAGTGGGCCGTATCAAACTCAGCTGAGGCCCCAGGAACCCCAGGAGTCTGTCTCTGTGACTTCCATGACATATGCACAAAATAACCTGATGACGGGTAGGGAGACAATGTCTCTACTGTTAGATACCCATCCTTTTGTGAGGGTGAGGGTGAGGGTGAGGGTGTTACATCATTTGTTGGTCTAGTGTGTTTGATGAGCTCACAGGCTTGGTTCTTCTGACGCAGTTTTTGGTATGCTGTGTGTCCATGTGCTCCTGATTTAGTTGGATAAGTTTATAGGCGGTGATGTTTTATTGGCATCAGTAAGTTATCAGTCTGTGTCTCACAGTTTGCATTGGGAAGATGGTGGTTGTTCACCTCCACAAATAAGATGCAGAGTCATTCCTACTTCTCTACTTGCACTCCAAATGAGCCAAACTTCTGTCTTATTAAAATGTAGTTGTATGGGTAAGACATAGCATGAAAGCCACTGATTTCTACTATATGGGGTAACTTATAGCAAAGCACAGCTGAATTTCCACACCTACAGATGTAATTTTCTCATCAGTCTTTAAAAAAATCATTTCTTATTACATTATTTGTTTAGTGTGTGCACATGTGCTTTTTGGAGGGCAGAAGACAACTTGCAGGAGCTGATTCTCTCCTTCTGCTATGTGGATTCCAGGGATTGAACTCAGGTCATCAGACTTGGTGGCAAGTGCCTTTACCCTCTGAGCCATCTCCTCAGTCCCTTTTATTCCAGTCTAAATTACTAATAGTAACTCTCAGATTACACATTACACATCACACAATAAATACATTTATATAATATGTAGAGTTTTAAATTTTTATTTTTTATTTATTTATTTTGGTGTTTTTGAGACAGGGTCTCCTTGTAGACCCAGCTGGCCTGGAACTCACTATGTAGACCAGGCTGGCTTGGAACTCACAGAGATCCACCTGCCTCTGCCTCCTGAGTGCTGGGATTAAAGGCATGTGCTACCGGCCTGGTTTTTAAAAAAAAAATTTCTATTTTGTGCATGTGTTTTGCCTGCATGTATGGAAGTGTGTGTCCATGTTGTGTAACGCCCAAGGAAACCAGAAGAGGGCATCAGATCCCCTAAAACTGGAGTTACAGACAACTATTAGCCATCATGTGGGTGCTGGGAACTGAACCTGAGTCCTCTGAAAGAACAGCCAGTGTTCTTAACTGCCTAGCCATCTCTTCCGCCCTAGGGTTGATTTTTTGTTTTTTTGAGAAAGGGTCTTCCTGTAGCCCCAGATGACTTAGAACTCACTATGTAGATCAGGCTGGACTTGATCTCACAGAGACCCACCTCCCTCTGCCTCCCAAGTGCTAGGATCAAACGTGTGCACCACCACGCCATATATTTACATACATGTTGTAGGTACATGGGTTATAGAATGGCTGCAAAGGATTAAAGAGGCAAAGAGTTTCAAAGAAGCCTAAGAGACCAAAGCTTGGAAAGTGGTAGGAATGTAAGATTCTCTGTGTTGATAAGATTATGAAACCAAATGAGTTGGAGAAGCAACTGAAGCTGCTGGCTGCTGGCCATAAGGTTAGGTGTTAGGTTAGAGGTGAGCTGCAGGAATGAGGTAAAGCAAAGGCCAGGAGGAACTGGTAGACAGATGGAAGGTCTAGATGGGTAAAGAGGAGGATATGTAGATAGCCATTTGAGTAGGCCACCACAATGGTGAGGCCAAAGCCAAGCTGAAGCCCCTGGGACAGCCGCTTCCTTCATGTGTATACCAGGTGGTCAGATGACAGGGAGCCATCACTATCACAGTGCTTGTTGTTCACCTCTTTACTGGGTCCAGGTGAAGGAGTTACACCCCTTCCCTGCTCTACGTGTCCAATGTGTTCTTGGGTCTGTTTTTCCTGGTATGATTTTAATACACTCATGTGTTTCCTAAAATCCTAGTTCACCCTGATAAACTTATAGGGAGCATTCTTTGTACTGTGGCCATTAGCCTGTGGCCATATGGATGGTGCCAAAGAGATGGTGTTGTTCACATGTCCACTCAGGTGCAGTCATCCTCCATTCTCAAAATGGAATCAAAAGCTGCTTGTAAAATGGAGTCTCTCAGGGCAAGGCACAGCCTGAAAATCAGTTTTATACAATATGGACTATCTTAAAACAGGGCACAGCCTGATCTCAACATATTTTGGGCTGGGGAGATGGCTCAGTTGTTAAAGTGTTTGTAGTGCAAGCATGAGGACCTGTGTTGAAGCCCCAGCACCTATGTAAAAGGCAGGTGTGGAGGTGTGCATCTGTAACCCCAGCACTGGAGAGGGGTATGGGTGGAGACAGGTGGATCCCTGGGTCTCACTAGTCAGCCAGTCTAGCTGAAACAGTAAGCTCTAGGTTCAGTGAGAGACCCTGTCTCAAAAAATAAGGTGGAGTCAGGCATGGTAGCATATGCCTTTAGTCTCAACACTGGGGAGGCAGAAGCAGGCAGATTGCTGAGATATGTAGACCAGCCTGGTCTCCATAGCGAGTTCCAGGCCAACTGAGGCTAGAGGGAGACCCTGTCAAACAAAACAAAACAAAACAAAACAAACAAAACAAAACAACAAAGCCAGCCTGGGTTACATAGTGAGTTCCATGTCAGCCAGCAATGTACAGTTTTCACAATCAAATGTGGCAGTTAGCTGGTTGTAGTGGTGCACATCGGTAGGATATGCTGAAGAGGCAGAGGCAGGTGGATCACGAGTTCAAATGTGGCAGTTCTTGGGGTTCAGTTGTAGCATCACTCTTGGGAGAAGGAACTCCCAAACTTAAAGTATATACTGTTTAGAACAGGGGAGTTGGCTGGTAATCCCAGCACTCAGGAGGCAGAGGCAGGCAGATCTCTGTGAGTTCAAGACCAGCCTGGTCTACATAGCAAGTTCCAGGTCAGCTGGGGCTAGAAGGAGACCCTGTCTCAAAAAGATTTAAAAAAAAAAAAGAACAGAGGAGTTGGTTCTAGCATATTTATAATTTTCCTCTATCAACTATATAAGCAACTAGGTCTCTAATTGGGTGCCAAATTTATAGTTTACTTGTAACATTTTGAAGTTTTTGTTTGGTTTTTGAAGCAGGCTCTGGCTAGGCAACTTGTGCTGATTTCAAAGTGGTGATCCTTCCACTTCAGTCCCTCAAGTGCTACGGTCATGCCTGATTCAACACAGTTGCTTTGGGAATAACGTTTGGGTGACATTCAAACCATAACAATGGCCATGCCTATTTGTTTGGTGTGTGTGTGCAATATGGTGGCAAAGTAACTTAGCTGTGACAGACAGCTTATGATCCATAGAACTTGAAATATTTACTACCTGTCCTGTTACATAAAACGTTGCTAAGCCCTGTGCTAAGCTTTTATGTAAACATACTCAAGATTTAGTGTGTTATATCTCCTTTTCTATGATATCAAAGCCTGTTTCTCATTTAAAACCCTTTCTCCCCAATTCCTACCTAATTATCCCACCTGGTCACCTAACTCTTATTACTATCTCTCAGTATCAGTTAATGTAGCTCAATACAGCATAGCTGCAATTAAATATCTCTCTCTCTCTCTCTCTCTCTCTCTCTCTCTCTCTCTCTCTGTGTGTGTGTGTGTGTGTGTTCTGTGTGTGTGTGTGTGTGTGTGTGTGTGTGTGTGTGTGTGTGTTGCTGGAGTAAACCCAGGGTCTTGATGGTATTGGTCAAGCACTCTACCACTGAACTGCAACTTTAGCTTCAACTCGGAAATTTTACATTAAAAACAAAATCTTAAGTATATTTTAGTATTTCTCTACTTCACTGTGAAGACAGACACAAAGATTGGGACTGGTCTTTCTGTGTCCCGTATTTCCTTCAATGCACTGAGCAGGGCTCAAGTTTTTGAGTCAGACAGAATTGAATTTTCATTTTTGGTCTACCATTCCCTAGCTGAGCAGCTATGAATTTCTTGAACCTTTTCATTTGCCTAGTGGGTTTGTTATGAGGATTAAAGCGATGGTGTATGATAGAGTCCAAGGCCCAGGAAGTGTTGCACAGCAGTGGTAATCACCAGTGCTTAACTTCTTTACTTGGAATATAAAGAAATTACCTTCTACTCTCCATGAAACTCATGGCAAGGCAGCGAGAACAAGAGGAATAAGGCAGTAGGAAGGAAACTGCATGGTTCAACTGGAGCTCTGCAAAGATCAGCTAGAGAAGCTCAAGACCTTTAATGGGAAGCTAGACTAGTAAGGCTTTGAATAAATTTAACAGATACTTGTTGGCTGCTCACTGAGCTCGAACCTGCCTAGGTCAAGCCTCCTGTGGCTCTAAGAAGACCACGTCTACCCCAGAGATATGGATCTAAATTCAAGGAAGAAAGTGAGGTATGCTCTCACTTGACTGTAAAGTTTCCCTTCTCTCTCTCTGGGTGGATGATTCAGTGTCAGCAATTCACATAAAAAGTATTGCACATGGAAAGTATTACTGTGGCTCTGTGGGGAAATAAGTTTCTAAGTGCAGCAATCTGAAATTAATAACTTTCTCAGTGGAAACTCTCTTGACAACAACTGGAGATGACGCTGGGGTACAATTTTTATGGCCTTAGCTTATCTTCCCTGTCTGCTTGGCTTGTACTAGGCACAGGTCCACGGGACAAGAACCGCAGTTTCCCCCTTCACCGTGCGTTTGCTTGCTAACTGGAGGCCTTACACAGTGGTGACTTAGTTTTTCAGTGTCCAGTTTATCTGCTATTAAATCAAGGTAAATAATCTCAATTAATTTATTAAGAGCTTAGGAAACTTGGGGGGGGGAGAAGAGATCAGAATCTTTGTTATTCAAAACATTTTGGTTGAGGATATGAAAAAAAGCATGAGAAAGGGAGCTAAGAAGTTAAGAGATCAATGTTCTTTGGTTTTTGAGAGATAGTCCTGTAAACAAGGCTATTATTATATTATGCTATATACTTGTGTCCAAATGCAAGCAGTAGACAGATGTCAAAGGAAAAGCAGGAAAGAAATAGGAAGGGCAGCAAGTTCTCTTCCAGAAAAAGCCACAGAGCTGCAGATATGCATAATGATGGCAGTTTTTCCAATAGCCATATGCGACAAGACAGACATATGCTTTTTTATTCTCTCTTACTTATAAATTTAGACAAAGTAGCCTGATTTCTATTTTCCACTGATGGTATATATTTATTTAAATTTCAAATCAGACTTTTTTTCCCCTCCTTATATAAGACCACATGGAAGGACATTGTGTCTGGTTCACTGTGCCTAATAACATTTAAAGGTTGTCTTTCTGAATTTGAGAGGGTGCTCAGAGGTAGAGTGTATGCACAAAGTGCTGGTTTCAGTCTCTAGCACTGAAGGAAAACAAAAACAAAAATCCAGCAACTCAAAGAAAGATTTCACAGCTTAGCATGTTGCTGAGTGTATTTGCTCCCCCAGAATGTAAACATACAATGCTCAAAGTTGGAAACAAGAGGTTGAATGGGGAGAGACCCTGGAATGAGAAAGATACATATCTAGAATTTTTGTTTGTTTTTTTGAGACAGAGTCTCCCTTGTAACCCCAACTAACCTGGAACAGGCTGGCCTCAATCTCATACAGATCTGCCTGCCTCTGCTTCAAGAGTGCTGGAATCAAAGGTGCACAATAGCACACCCAGCTCATATCTAGAATTTTTATTGACTACAATTTGCTCCTATGTGGAAATCAGCATAGTTCAAAACAGTTGTTTTAAAAATACAATACATAAATATATAACGTTAAGTTAAAATTTAGATGCTAAGAGAGTCCTACCATCTGTAGACTACTAACTTGGAAAAACAATCAAGAAGAAATAGGAATTGGATTACACTTCAAAGAGTGAAGGATTCTAACACTACCCCCTCCCCGTGTAGGACATACGCTTAAAAGCAATTCAAGATGGCTGGATGAGATAAAAAGAAGCAGACCCCGAATGCTTGCTCCACAGCTGTGGCAGCTTTGCCAGACGCGGCATAGATCGAAGGCCTGAAAGACAAACCCAGGATTTTTACTTTAAACTGTGTCATAATGGTCAAGAAAGCTGGCTTCGAGGGCTTCCCGCCTGACCCCTTATCAGGTCAGGGTCACTGGGTAAAACCTTGAATCTTCTCAGGCACGTGTGAATCTTCTTCGACACGTGTGAAACTGTTCATTGTGTCTCCTCCCTGGCCTTCCAGTTCTGCAAGGCTCTGCATGTTCCTGTTATCTGGAAAGCTCTTAGGACCTCAAGTTTTGACTTTCACTTCACCTCCAGAGCGTTTTGTTTCAGATAATATGGTTTCTTGATCCACAGATGAGGCTGTTAGATACTAAACAACTGCACTCATGTTAGGCTCTATTATAAAAATTCCCATCTAGGATTTAGGGTCAGCATACTTTTTCTGTAAAGGCTCAAACTGCAAGTTCTTTAGAGTTTGCAGGCCACACTGGACGGAAGTGGCTGAGCTCCAAAAAAGCTTGACTTGTGGACTGTGAATTCTCAAACATCTTCCCGTCGGGATGCCTAGCTGGGCGAGTCCGTAGTTGGCTGACCCCTGACCTCTGGGTATGGCAGTTAAGGAGGGAATGGACGAGAACCTTGGTCTAGCGGGAAGACAACTCCCAGGATTACATCTTCGTTCTGTGACTGCGGCCTGACTGTCCCCGGCCTCCCACAACCTCTGGGGCCCGGCGCTCCGCGGCGGCTCCGGCCCGGCGGCTCAGGGCAGGGCAGAGCGAGTCGGGGGCGGGGCGGCGCAGCGGCGTCGTCGTCGTGGTCGTCCCCGCCTCCTCCCCAGGGGCCGCGGCTGAGCCTCAGCGGCGGCGGCGCTCTGTGCCAGAGAAGAACGTCTTCCCCGGGTGCGGCGGCCCTCCACACGCATCCGCCGCGCGTCCCCCTCGGCCTCCCGGCGACCCCCGGCCGCGACGCCCCCTCAGCTCTCTCGTTCGCTTTCCTTCCTTGCGGCCGGCTGCGCCATGGCCTTGGCGTTGGCGGCGCTGGCGGCGGTGGAGCCGGCCTGCGGTAGCCGGTACCAGCAGGTGAGCTGCGCCCGAGCCCCTCGGGTCCTGGACACCACATCCTGGGCCCTGCCCTTCGCGCACGGGGCCCGGGTCGCCCCGTGCCAGCCCGCGGGCCACTCGACGCCGGCTTGGCAGGCCACTCCAGGCCTGGGCCGCTGTGGGCGCCTGGGCCTGTCGGAGGCCGCCGCGGGCGGGGCGCGGCCCCTGAGACGCGGGCGGGACCTCGGCGGTGGAAATCCAGCGCCCGGCCTCGTTAACCTCTTTTCGGGCTGGTCCTGCTGGCCGAACTCGTGGCAGTCTGGGGGCATCGACCTGAAGGCATTCATTTCTCCTTCCAGCTCTGGTTTGATTTCTTTGGAAAGTCAGGGGGAAAATTAAAGCATGAAGGTGAAGGAAATGGGTACAGAAGAAAATATGAAAATCGCTCGCACTGCCTCAGATGGCTCTCCGCAGGAGATGCGATTAGTCAGGGTTTCAGAGCCTTGTTTTTCTGGATACCCATCCCCCTCACCTTCCTTTTAAGATTGAAGGCAAAGGGGAAAAAAATGAAGCAGAGTACCAGCCGGCAGTCGATTTTGAAGAGGCGATTAGCTGGGGAGATGCCCCAAAATGTAGTTACGGTAAAGCTGCAGGGCGTGTTCCTGGGTGTATGTTGCACGCTTGGAAGTGACATTTTAAGAGCTTTAATAGCATATCTAGGGAGGAAATAGATCGAGGATGATTGGATTATTATCTGGTGTGTGATTTTGTAAATTGAGGCCCCAGGGAAAAAAGATGTTAGTTTTTAACTCCTCGTCTGTAGCAGGTTTTTTTCGGAAATTTAGAGACTTTGCAGAAAATTTAGAGGTATTAATCCAAAACACATCGTAATTGTGGGAGTTGAGCCACATCATAACTGATGTTGATTGAACCGCAAGCAACTGCTTGCGTTTTGTGTTTCACACGTTTTCAGTATAATTTGTGTACAAAAATGTTAATCCTACTTTTATGAAAAAAATGGCGTTGCTTAGATGATCTACGTTTACTATATTATAGAAATAAAACTAGTAAGATTAAAACGTGTTGCAGATTAACCCTGGTTTGTTTTGCTGTTTTGTGCGGTGTGTTGTAATCCACCCGTCCTCCTTTTCTGCCCCCCTCCCTCCCCCGCCTCTGCTTGGACTCCTGAAATGACTAGTTAGGATTTAGCTTCTTGGTTTCCTAAACACACCCAAAATTGTGGCTGCGCAGTCTAATCCTTGTGTCTTTCACAGCCTGGGGTCTAGTACATGCTTTTCTTGGATGACCTTGGACAAGACTTGGAGTTCTTCCCTGCTTTAAATAAAATTCGAATCACCGATGTCGCTTAACTCATCAACCTGTTTGCAAACCACCCGAACCTTATAGTTCATCAGATTCATTCTTTTCATCTTGACTTGGATAGGCAGACAAGCAAAAGAGCTGTGGATTTTCTTTGTACTGCCATCTTACTGAACTATTCGGTAATGCTAGTTGACTACAAGAATACAGAAAATTTGTTGGAGTATCAAAATTATGTATTCATTGGTGCAAATTTAACAGCGTTTTTTAGGAGGGGGGGGGGGTGGAGGGGTGGGGGGGTGTTGTTGACTGTTTTTTGACAGGGTGTCCCCTAGTCACAGCCCACCTGAAGTCATGATATGAGCCAGGGTGGCCTCGATCTTAAAGACATCCACCTTCCTCTGCCTCCCGAAGGCTGGGATTAAAGGCACACGCCAACACCCTGTGTTTAATTATGCAGAATTGAGGCATGTCAGGGATGGACTAGCCTTAATGTCATTCCTTTAAAAAGTAATTATTTTTCTGGCCATGGTGGCTCATGCCTGTAATTTCAGCAGTTGGGAAGCTGAGGCAGGAAAATTGCAAGTTTGAGGCCAGCCTGGGCTACATAATGCATTTCAAGATAGCCCAAAGTATAAGAAGACTCTGCCTTAACAACAAAATTAATTTGAAGAAATAATCTTAAAAGCATGAAAAAATAATCTTCCTAGAAGAAAATATAAAATGAAACCCAAAAAAGTCCCCCAGTAAAAATCTGTTACCCATAGATAACCAAAGTTAATATTTGATGTGTATTTTTGTGCGTTTACAGCTATGTAAATATATAAAGTATAATCAGAATGCATATGTACAGATAAGGAATGCTGGGTATTGACCAGTCTAGCTAGTGAATGCTAGTGGACCAGTCTCAGCACTAAGTGGTTTACATCCACTCTTCCATTTCATCCTTACTAAAACCTATGAGCCAAGGTTTGTTTTCATTTTAATTAATTATTTATTTGAGGCAGGAGATCCCTGTAGCTTCAGCTGGCCTGGAACTCACTACATAGACCAGGCTATCCTCAATCTCCTAGAGTTCTGCCTTCTGCTTTCCTAGTACTGGGATTAAAGGTCTCTGCCATCATGCCTGGCTTGTTCTCATCATTTTATTGATAATAAAGTCAAGTCTCAAACTTGCTCAAGGTCACAGAGCTGCTAAGTTATTGCAAGAATATATGTACACACACACTCAGGCTCTTGATCATACTTTTGTGTCTATGTGTATCATGTTCTCAGACATGTGCATTCACAAACGTGTGGTCTTCCATAAATGTATGTCAGAAGGTACCCAATCTCTATTAATGGGCTCATTTTAATATTTTTTGTCTTGTTTCATACAGTTATTTTTTTTTAAATTCTGGGTTCAATTCCCAGCACCCACATGGCAGCTACAAACTGTCCTTAACTCTAGTCCCAGGGGTGTCTGACGCCCTCTTCTGACCTCCACAGCATTTCACAACATGGGTACACTCAGTCCCATACATGCAGGCATTATACACTCATACACATAAAAATAATAAAATATACTTTTTAAAAATTTTTATGTGTATGAGTGTATTGCCTGCATGTATGTAAGTATACCTCTGTCATGCAATGCCTGTGGAGATCAGAAGAGAGCATCAAGGGCATCAGATCCTCTGGAACTGGAGTTAGGACAATTGATAGCTTCCATGTGGGTGCTGGGAATCAAACCCGGGTCTTCGGCAAGAGCAGCCAGTGCTCTTAACTGCTGAGCCATATCTCTAGCCCCCATAATTATGTTTTGAATATCATTTGTATCTTTTTCTTTCTTTTTTTCTTTTCTTTTTTTTTTTTCTTTTTTGGTCTTTTTGAGACACAGTCCTCCTGTATCCATAGCTGGCCTGAAAACCAGGCTGGCCTCAATTTCACAGAGATCAACCTGCCTCTTCCTCCCCAGTGCTGGGATCAAAGGTGTGTACCACCATGCCCAGCTTGTATTTTATAGGCAATCCCTCTACCACTGGACTATATTCCTAGCCCCTGTATCATTCCTAACTCCTGTATCAAATATTTTTAATGTTTGTGTGGCATGTAATTGTATGGCTCAACCATAGTTTAATGTTACCTGTTGGTAGTCACTAAGAATGTTTATATTTTTGTTCATTTACTTGTTTGTTTTACACCTGTAACTGTTCTTTATAAATGTCTAGGTGTGGCAGGGAATATACATATTTAAAAGGTTTTTGAATTATAGAATGTTGGTGAATTGTCCAGGCAACGTGATAGGAGCACGGTACTCTTGTTGTCACAGAAGGCTGCCCTGACTTCTATTTGATCTGGTTAATAAACTGCAGTGGTCCTCCAGCCAAGTTTATATAATGGAAAACTTTATGATTTATTCATAAATGTTAACGTTGCTGGCTTTCTTTGCCTTTGAACACAACTTTAGTATAATGATAGATTTTTATAGATGGACTGGCTTGGTTCCCTATAGCATGATTTTATTTTTACCTTTTTACAGTGATTTTTTTTTTTTTTTTTTTTGGTTTTTTTTTTTTGGGGAGTAGCCCCAGCTGGAACTTGCTCTCTGGACCAGATTGGCCTTGAGCTCAGAGATCCACCTGCCTTCTGCCTCCTGAGTACTGGGATTAAAAGTGTGTGCCACCACACCCAGCTCCTTTTTGCAGTTTTGAAAAGAGACTATATCTAGATATATGGAGCTCTGCTTCAGAGGTCTAGTTGGGTGCATACCCCATGTTGAGAACTGTTGTGGGTTGCTCACAGAGGACATTAACTACTGTCTTCTATCTATTCTAAACTCTCTTCTTATTTGCAACAGATATTTGCTGATATGAATTTTGCTACCTTATACTATAGGTTCTGAGATACTTGAATTTGAATCCAATCTAAATAGACAGTGCTGCCTTATGAAAAAGTGTAAAATGTTCTGTTTTGGACATAACTCATTGCCTGCTGAGGAAGTTGCTCATTTGTAATCATCAGCAAGTTTGTGTAACAGTCAGATAACATCATAAAGTGGGGTCTGGGAATGATAGCTTTTTGAGTTAAGTTCTATGGATTATGGAAGGGCATTGTGACAGATCAGGGAAACAATTTCACATCTTGAACAGGTGAGACAACAATGTTAGATGAAGTTATGGCCTTGGAAGAAGGGCTGTATTGTGCCTGTGTGGTTGTTTTTTATGAGTTTGTTTTAGAGTTTCAAAAATCATATCACAGAATGCCTCTTACAACTTCTTGTTGATTTTAAAGATTACTTGCTGTATTGTTTAGTCAAATGCTGATTGTGGTCAGTCATCAAAGAAAACTTCATTTGTTGTTCTTTCTTTTTTTGGTCTTTTTTTTTTTTTTTTTTTTTTTTTTTTTTTTTGTCTTTTTGAGACAGGGTCTCCTTGTAGCCCCAGCTGTCCTGGAACTCACTGTGTAGACCAGCCTGGCCTCAAACTCACAAAGATCTGCCTGCCTCTGCCTCTCAAGTGCTGTAATAAAAGGCGTGCACCACCATGCCTGGCCCTTTTTTGGTCTTTTTGAGACAGGGTCTCCCTGTAGCCCCAGCTGGCCTGGAACTCACTATGTAGACCAGGCTGGCCTTGAACTCACAGAGATCCGCCTGCCTCTGCCTCCTGAGTGCTGAGACTAAAGGTAATCACCACCACGCCCAGCTTCTTTGTTATTTTAAATTTAGAAATTTATGTATATGAGTGTATTGCCTAGATGTATATAAGTGTGCCAGTATTGTGCAATGCCCATGGAGGCCAGAAGAGGGCACTGGATCCACTGAAACTGGAGTTAAGGATGGTTGTTAGCCACCATGTGGGTACTGAGAACTGAACCTGGGTCCTCTGCAAGAGTAGCCAGTGCTCTTAATTGCTGAGCCAACTCACCAGCCTTTGTTTATAGTTTTTTTTTCTTTTGAGACAGGGTCTCCCTGTAGCCCAAGCTGGCTTGTAACTTGCTATGTAGATCAGGCTGGCCTCCATCTTACAAAAATCTGCCCAACTCTTGCCTCCTGAGTGCTGGAATTGAAGGTATGTCCTGACATGTCCAGTGGCAAAGAAAATTTAAAGAAGATCTTGAGGCTGGACATAGTAGTGCACACAAGTGATGTCAGTGTTCTGGAGGCTGAGGCAGGAAGATCACGGGCTCAAGGCTTGCATGGGCTACAGGGTGAAGATGCTGTCTTAAACAACAAAAGAAAACAAACATGGGTAGACTTTGGAAGGTGGGTGAATTGTTCCTTTGAAAACATTTTAGAATTATGTAAAATAAATACATGCAATTCTTTTTTTTGTTTTGTTTTTGTTTTTGTTTTTTTGAGGCAGGGTCTCCTTGTAGCCCAAGCTGTCCTGGAACTCACTATGTAGACCAGGCTGTCCTTGAACTCACAAAGATCTGCCTGCCTCTGCCTCCTAAGTGCTGGGATTAAAGGCATGTATCACCATGCCCGGCTTTCATTTTTATTTTCCTTTTTGGTGCTGGGATTGAACCCAGAGCTTTATACCTGCTAACCGTGTGCTCTACTATTGAGCACATCTCTTCTCTAACCATTTTTAAGGGTATGATACCTTGGTGTTATGTATATTCACATACTTACGTAACCAGTCTGTCTCTAGATTTTTCTTATTTTTTTATTTTTTGCCTTATAAAACTGAAACTCTGCACTACCATTCTACTCTAGATACCACTATAAATGGAATCAGCTATTTGTCCTTTTGTGACTTGTTTCATGTAGCACAATATCATCAAGGTTCATCCTTATAGTAGGTGTTAGAATTTCTTTCTTAGGCTAAATATTTTGTTGTATGTTTGTTTATACTTATTTTCTTTTTGTTTTCTGAGACAGGATCTCATGCAGTGAAATCTGGCCTCTAATTCCCTATATAACCAAGGCTGGCCTTGAACTCCTGATCCTCCTGCCTCCACTTTACCTTCTAAATGGCTGGGTCACAGACATATGCCTCTATGCCTTCTTATACTGCATTTTCTTTATCCATTCATTTGCTGATAGATTTTGGCCATTGTGCATAATATGCTAAGAACATGGGTGTACAAATATCTCACTCCTTTTAGTTCTTTTGAGAATGTACCCAGAAGTGGAATTCCTGGATCATTTGGTAATTCTATTTTTAAGTTTTCTAAGAACCACCACTCCATTTCCATAGCAGACACAGCATTGTACATTCTTGCCAACATGCACAAGGATTCCAATTTCTCCATATTCTTAACAACAGTTTTCTGATTTTGTTTTGTTGGGTTTTTTGCAGTGCTGAGGATGAAACACAGGGCCTTGTGTGCCATTGGCAAGCACCCTACACTGAGCTGCACTCCAGCCATCTTCTGGTTTTTTGATAGTAGCATCCTTTGGCTATGAAGTACTATCTCTGTGCAGTATTGATTTGTTTCCTGATTAGTGATATACATTGGCTGTCTGTATATCTTCTTTGGAGATATAGCTATTCAAATTCTTTGCCCATTTTTCATTTGGGCTTTTGTAGTGGAAATAAATTTTTTTTTTTTTTTTTGGTCTTTTTGAGACAGGGTCTCCCTGTAGCCCCAGCTGTCCTGGAACTCACTATGTAGACCAGGCTGGCCTTGAACTCACAGAGATCCAACTGCCTCTGCCTCCGCCTCTCTAGCTCTGGGATTAAAGGCGTGCGCCACCACACCCAGCCGGAATGTTTTCTTTTTAAGGTGGAGGTCTTGCTTATTATGTTGCTCAGACTAGCCTCAAATTTGTGACCTTCCCACCTCAACCCCTCCCAGGAAGCTGGGGTTACAGGCTTGCCCCAGTGTACCTGGGATTGAAGTTATTTATTTCATTTTAAAATTTTTTAAAAAATTTTATATGTATCAATGTTTTGCTACATGTTAAGTACACTAGCATGCAATGCCTACATAGGCCAGAAGAGGGCATCAAATCCCCTGGAACTGAAGTTACAGATGGTAGCCACCATGTGAGTGTTAGGAATCAAACCTAGGTCCTCTACAAGAGCAGCCAGTACCCTTCACCACTGAGCCATCTCCAGCCCCTTTAAATTTTTTTTATTACATTTATGTGTGTGTATACATATGTATTTGTATATATGTATATGCATGTATGTCTGGGTGCCTGTGGAGGCCAGAAGAGAGCTGGAGTTACAGGAAGTTTTGAACTACCCAACATAGGTGCTGAAATCTGAGCCTAGGTCCTCTACAAGAGCAACCAGTGCTCTTAATCCCTGAACCATCTCTCCAACACAGAAGTTTGTTTGTTCTTCCTTTCTTTCTAGCTTTCTAGCTTGCTTGCCTTCCTTCCTCCCTCCCTCGTTCCCTCCTTCCCTCTCTCGCTTCCTTCCTTCCTTTTGAAATGTTTTGCCAGGATGTGTGTAAGTGCACCCTTGTTAAATGATCCCCATAGAAACCAGAAGAAGGTGTCAGAACCCCTGGAACTGCCATGTGGGTTCTGGGAACTGAAGGTGGGACCTCAGCAAGAGAGTACTTTTAACCACTGAGCCATCCCTCTAGCCCCTAGATGTTATTTCTTACTAGTATTGGTTTTTGGGTTTGGTTTGGTTTGGTTTGGTTTGGTTTGGGGTTTGTTTTTTTTTTGTCTTTTTTAAAAAAATACTTTATTTTTATTTTATGTGTATGAGTGTATTGTCTGCATGTATGTGAGTGCACCCGTGTTGTGCAATACCTTGGAGGTCAGAAGAGGGCGTTGGATTCCCCTGGAACTGGAGTTAAGGATGGTTCATAGCCATGTGGGTGTTGGGAATCGAACCCAGGTTCTCTGCAAGAGCAGTCAGTGCTCTTAACTGCTAAGCCATCTTTCCAGCCCCTTTCTTTGGCTTTTTGAGACAGGGTCTCCCTCTAGCCCCAGCTGGTCTGGAACGTGCTATGTAGACCAGGCTGGCCTTGAACTCACAGAGATCTGCCTGCCTCTGCCTCCTAAATTCTGAGATTAAAGGCGTGCACCACCATGCCCAGCACTGGTATTGTATTTTCAACAAAATAGAGTAGTGTGGGTCCTGGGAATCAAATTCAGATTGTCAGACTTGATGGCAAGCGCTTTTACATCCCAAACCATCTTGCTGTCCCCAAGAACTCTTTTTAATCTGTTAGAACTATGGAAACAAGGTTTGTAAATGTCAGGAGCCACAGATCTGTAACTGTGCTTTGTGTTTGAATTGACTCACTCTTGACAAGCCTTGTTCTTTGTGGGGTTTTTTTTTTTTTTTGTAGTACTGTGGAGTCTTAATCCATTCTTACTTCTGACCCAAGCCCACTGGTGAGCTCTTGTTCCCAAGATTTATTAGGCTTACTCCTCTATCTGTGCCCTGTAAACATGGCAGAACTTCCTGGTTTGGTCAGAAACCAGGACCCAATTGAGCTGCCCTTAGAGAATCCTGTCCGGAGGATGTATCACCATTGATCTAGTACATAATTTAAAATTACTTTATCCTAAAGATCAGTTACAGTACACCACTCTATATTACAGTATAAAATAAATCTTACTATGAGAATGACTTCACTGTTTTTATTTTGCTTTGTTATATAGCATAAGCTTGCCTTGAATTTGGGATCCTCATGTTTTAGCCTTCATAGTGCTGGTTATACAAAGGCTTTAAATGAATTTTTTAACTTCCCACCCTCCCTCTGTCTTTGTTTCTTTTTTGCTTTTTTTGAGACATGGTATCTCTGTAGCCCTAACTGGGCTGGAACAGTTTATGTAAACCATGCTGGGACTAAAGGTGTGCACCACCACATTTGGCTTCCTTTAATTGTTACCCCTCCCTGCTTAGTTGTCTTTGAATAAGTACTGCTTAGTGAGAACCATATTTTTGTAGTAGTAGGCAGTGTGTATTTAGATTAAAAAATTTAGGGGCTGGAGAGATGGCTCAGCAGTTGAGAACACTTGCTGTTCTTCCAGAGGACACAGGTTCATATCCCAGCACCCACATGGTGGCTAACAACCATCCATAACTCCAGTTCCAGGGGATCCAACACTCTCCTGGTCTCTGCGGGCATTGTACAACAGGGGTGCCCTTGCATACATGCAGGCAAAACACTCATACACATAAAATAAAAAGAATATTTGGAAAAAAATTTTAATTGTAGATTAATGCTTAAGGTCTATATATATAATATTTGAATAATCTTTTTCTGTGTAAGACAGGGTCTCACTGTGTAGCCCTGACTGGCCTGGAACTTGTTATATAGATCAGGCTGGCCTCAAACTCAGAGCTATCTGCGTACCTCTACCCCCCCGAGTGCTAGAATTAGAGGCATGAGCCACCACACCCCTCTGCTTTACCGACTTTTTAGTTATAGCTGCTTCTAGTAACTGGCTAGGTAGAAAGAAGCAGGGTTTGTATCCTTAGTTTCAAGTGTAATGATAAAGTAATTGTAACCAGACATCAGCTAGTATACCTGCCTGTGTAGTTATCTCTGGCTTCATTTTTTTGAATTGACAGATTTATGTTAAAAGTTCTAGCTTTGCTGAGGTTACAGAACATTTCGTGAAACCTTTCTTACTGGTTATAGTGGTTCCTTTGACATGTGTTATTTCTTACTCCAACAATTTGGTGTTTTTATTTGACAGTTTTTCTGCTGTTGCTATCTAGATATTGGAATCAAAGGATTAAATGCTACTTGCACATTTTTTTTGGATATTGCCTATAGGACACTTTATGAAGAGACACCTAAGGGTTTAGGGTCTGGCTTCTCTTTGATAATGACTGTTTTCTTTGTCGTTCAGTGCTTAACTGTAGCACAAAATTAAACACTTCATTGTGTTCAAGATTCAGCCAGCAACTTCCTAAAGGAAAACTTGAGTTTCCTTTTTCCTCCCATCCTTTCCCCAGATGTGGAACAACTCGAGTTTGATGTGCATGCTTTCAGCTTTCTTACCTTCCCTTTGCTTTTACAAAAACATCTATTATAGCCAGGTGTGGTGGTGCATGCTTGTAGTCCCAGCACTTGGGAGGCAGAGGCAGGCAGATCTCTGTGAGTTCAAGGCCAGCCTGGTCTACGTAGGGAGTTCCACGACACCTGGGGCTATAGGGAGACCCTGCTTCAAAAAGACGAAAAACAAAAAAAACACATCTGTTATGGTACTCGAGAGATGGCTCAGTGAGATGGCACTAGCTGCTCTTCCAGAGGACCTGGTTCGATCCCCAGCACCCACATGGCAACTAGTAAACATCTCAAACTCCAGTTGCAGGGGAATCCAAGGCCCTCTTCTACCTTCCGAGGGCATTACACGACACAGGTACACCTATGTACATGCAGACATACACATTAAATAAAAATAACAAAATTTAATTTTTTTTATTACTGTTATTATTCTTGATGCCAGGATTGAGTCTCTAGTCCCTTTTCTTTTTCTTTTTTTTTTTTTTAGCCTTTTGAGACAGAGTCTCCCTGTAGCCCTAGCTGACCTGGAACTCACTGTGTAGACCAGGCTGGCCTTGAACTCACAGAGGTGCACCTGCCTCTGCCTCCCAAGTACTGGGATTAAAGGCATGTAAATTGCCCCTTTACATATTTTAAATGTACTTTTTGGAACATTTGATGTTTCAGAAGCATTGAAAAGACAGTTTCCATATACCCCACACCTGGTTCCTACTGTTAATATCTTATACATTAGTATGGTATAGTTTTCATATTTAATAAATAAATATTGATACCTAATATTAAAGTCAACTCCTTATTCAGGTTTTCTTAATTTTGGTCGTGTCTTTTTTTCTGTTTCAATATCCTGATACTACCTTGCATTTAGTCACCATGACTCTTGGCTGTGACAGTTTCTCAAACTTTTGTTTTTGGTGATCTCAGTGTTTTGAGTGGTATTTGTCAGATACTTGTATCCCTCCGTTATTTGCCTGATGTTTTGGGGGTGTGGCTTTTGTGAAGATGATCATAGAGAAGGAAAGTGCTATTCTCATCGCATTAAGAATGCATACTCAGGGACTGGAAAGATGATGGCTCAGTGGTTAAGAGCACTCTGGCTTCTCTTGCAGAGGACCTGGGTTCAGTTCCCAGCACCCACACGGCAGCTAATAATCATCTGGAACTGTAACTCCAGTTCCAGGGGATCTGATGCCCTCTTCTAATATTGGCGTTGCATGACATGGGTACACTTAAAACACATGCAAAATATACTCATACACATGAAATAAAAATTTTAAAAATTAAAAAAAACCCCACATACTTAGGTTGGAGAGATGGGTCAGTGGTAAAGAACCTGTAGGCACGAGGACCTACCTTTAGGTCTCCAGCAGCCATGTAAAAGCCAGTCTGGCAGTGCATGGCTGTAACTCCAGGGCTGGGGGCGTGCATCAGGAGAATCCCTAGGGTTTGCTGGCCAGGCAGCCTCGCTGGATCAGTGAGCTCCAGGTTCAATGAGAGACTCTGTCTCAGAAAGTAAGATGGAGAGCCAGGTGTGGTAGTGTATGCTTTTAATCCCAGCACTCAGGGAGGCAGAGGCAGCCAGATAACTGTGAGACTGAGGCCAGCCTGGTCTCCATAGTGGTTTCTAGGCCAGCTGTGGCTACAGGGAGACCCTGTCTCCAAAAAAAAGTAAGATGGAAAGTAGAAAGTGATCAAGGAAGGTATTCTATCTTTGGCCTCCATGTGCGTGTGCATGAGTGAGCACACATACACTCATGTGCACGCAGAATATATACAGCTGCTGTGACTTAATGTTATGTTGAACTTCATTACCTGGCTGAAGTAATGTCTACCAGGTTCTCTTCTGCCCCTCTTTCCATTCTGTACTCTGAGAAAAAGCACCCCCTACACACACACCGCTCAACGTAAGGGGTGGGAGCTAACACTGCAAGCGGAGTATTAATAGTATTTGGAATTTTTCTGAGCATGACATTTTTTTCTCTATTTAGTCATTTATATCTGTGTGGATTCATAATTATTTTGAGACATAATTCCAATTCCACTGTATTTTTTTGCTGAAGTTATCCTGGTCTTGGTCATTAGGAACTCTCTCAGTTGGCTCTGTCCTATGTCTCTCACGTACCTACATCACTGTTTTGTTTCTGTGCCCTGTGTCCCTTTAGCATACCTGTATCATTGTTTTGTTTTTCTAGCACTTGCTTTTTGGTGCCAGGCTCATCTTGCACATTCCCTACACCATCTTAGCACCAGCCATTTCTCCCAAGGAGCCTTGGTTTCTTTCATCCCAGCACTCGGGATGAGTGTACACACATCTTCTTTTTTTTTTTTCTAAGTGTTGGGCACTGAACCCAGGGTCTTTCATGTGCTGCATGTGTGCTTTATCACTGAACTACACCTGCAGCCCCATAAACATTTGTATATATAAATCTATCTAAATAGGTATCTATTTAAATATCTATCTAAATATATCTCTAATTCTTTAGCATGTAGATCACATCAACTTACTCATCTATAACAGTGAGAAATCATCTGGCATCTAATTCTCCAGTTCTAATATGCATGTACAGTGGTACCAGAATTGCTAACTCATACACATGTGGGAAACTAGCTTAGCTTCTTGTTTTCCAGAGGGCAAGCTATATGTACAGTTGTAGACTACTCGTTTCCAGAGTCACTTAGCCAGCACCTTGCCCCCACCCTCTGGAGGCAGGTTGTTTCCTATGATTATAATAGGGTTACATTGTTTTGTCATATTCTGAATATCATCCTGTGGAGTCCTAACCTTCTAAATGGGTTTTAACATTTGTACACAATTAAGATTCATTCTTTGCTGGAAAGTTCTGTATTTTTTAAAGTAAAATATTAAGAATGGTTTTTCTTTTCTAGTTTTTCTGCCAGTGCTCATGTTTGCTTTTTCTTTTTTTTTTTTTTTTAGAATAAATGCTTTAAAATTTTTACTTACCTTTGTCAAATTTGGAGAAGTTTTGTGGACTTGGGAATCAGCAACGGTGTTTAGATTTTCTAATCTTTCTTGGTGGGTGCTTTGTGTTAATGGTATCCAACCTTCACATAAAACTTTTCCTTAATGAGTAAATTCCCTCTTCCCCCACCTTCCTGCTGGGGCTCTACACCAGGACCTACTCTTCGAGGCATGTTCTTATCACTGAGCTGCATCCAGTTTTTGAAGCTTGTGTTATAGACTTCTGTATCTAGAAGGTTTACCTTGAGCCTTATCTAAGAAGGGAATAACTGAGGAGAATGTAGAAAAACTATTAAAACGTTTAATCTGTCCAGCTTCTGTCTGAAATAAGAAGCTAAGAATCTTAGCAACTGTCTAGCTTTTTATGAAATGAAGAAGTTGGATTTATTTCATGTCGTTTTTGTGTATAGAAAGTAGAAACAAGTGACTTTTATCTAGAGAGATAGCATTATATTGATGTAGTTTCCTTCCTTCCTTCCTTCCTTCCTTCCTTCCTTCCTTCCTTCCTTCCTTCCGTCCTTCCGTCCTTCCGTCCTTCCGTCCTTCCATCCCAGCCAGCCTTGAACTCACAGAGATCCACCTGTTTCTGCCTCCCCAGTGCTGGGATTAAAGGTGTGAGCCACCATACCTGACTAGTAAATTTCTTTACATACATTCACACACACACACACACAGGCACGCACGCACGCACATTTTTTTTTTTTCTGTGCCAGGAATGAAACCCAGGTCCTTGTGCTAGGGAATGTTCTACCACTCAGCTACACCCTCAGCCCTGATGAGTATGTTTTAAACTGATGTCACTAAAGTATACAGAGATAAGTTTATAATGAAATGTAAAAAATTGGTGCATGGTTTCAGACACCGAGAACACCTTTTTTTTTAAAAAAAATCTTTTTTTAAAAAAATTTTATTATTTTTATTTTATGTGTATGAGTGTATTGCCTGCATGTATATAAGTGCACCTGTGTCATGCAGTGCCAGGGAGGTCAGAAGAGGGCTTCAGAGTCCCCTGGAACTGGAGTTAAGGATGGTTAGCCACCATGTGGATGCTGGGAATTGAACCCAGGTCCTCTGCAAGAGCAGTCAGTGCTCTTAACCCCTGAGCCATCTCTCCAGCCCCCTCCCCCAAAAATATTTAAATTTTTTTAATTTAAAAATTAAAAAAACAAAAAAAAAATCACTATTGGTTCCAGGGATCAAACTCAAGGTAAACGTGGAAGGAGATGGCTCAACAGAGTGTCCTCCAGTCTCCACACATGTTCTGTGGGACACACTAATAAATGTAAAACTAATATTTTATGTTCTATGTTTCAGATTGTATTTTGGTTTGTGAGTGTGTTGTTTTGTTTTGAGACAAGTCTTGCTCTGATTGGTTGGCATTTTCTTATAGCCCAGGCTGGTTTCAAACTTGCAGCAACTCTGAATCAGCCAGTCTCCTGAGTGCTGGGATTACCAAGTACATGGGCCACCATGCTGGCTTTCAGATAGATTTATTGTAGTCCAAATGCCATTTTTAGATTTAAGTTTTCACATTTCAGTGAAAATATATAGACAAGAATCTCTAATTATGATGGAAAGGCTCTTAGTGGTGATTAGGGCATACTTTTTTTTTTTTTTTTGGTCTTTTGAGACAGGGTCTCCCTGTAGCCCCAGCTGTCCAGGAACTCACTGTGTAGACCAGGCTGACCTCATTCACAGGAGGCCTATGCCTCCCAAGTGCTGGGATTAAAGGCGTGCCCCACCACGCCCAGCATGGCATACTTCTAAAACTGATTATTTTTTCTTAGTGTGTTGGTGTAACTGCTGTATCTAGCTATCCCTAATTAAGGCTGTAGTTTAGATCTTTAAAAGTCTATTTCTGATAAATGAACTTTGACTTTGAGACATGATAGTGATATTATAAAATAACATTTATTTACTGGTGAAGAAAAATTCCTCCATGCACTGAGAGCTTCTCAAAGAGATTGGAAGGGTAGCTAAAAGAATTATAGTTTTTATTTTATTCTTTATTTTTTTCTGTATTTGATAAATTTTCTTCTACATATAAATTTTATAATGTAGAAAAGATTTTAAAACCTTCCTATGCTTTTACAATTAAAAAGTTTTTTTTAATTATCCTTTTCTTAGAATATATGTAAAATCCAAAGTATTTTTTTCTTTTGAGAAAGACTCTCACTCTACAAGCCCCAGCTGACCTCACACTGAATCCTCTTGCCTCAGCCTGCTCTGAAATTACAGAATGTGCCACCATGCCCACCTTGGTTTTACTTTTTAATTTAGTATTTTGTTTTTATCATTTTGTTTTTGTGGTGCTGGGGAACCCCAGGACTTTGTGGATGTTAAGAATTGTGTTCTGCAGAGCTATATCATTCTAGCCCTCATTTAGTTTTTGTTTATGTGAAAGTTATATTAGATGCATATAGTTCAGCTTCAAATGCATCATCATTATCATCATCATCATTAATTTTGTGTGTAAATGTGGGAAATGCACACGTGGCGATCTGTACTTTTCAGGAGTCAGTTCCTTCTACCACATGGGATCTGGAAGATTGAACTCAGGTTGTCAGGCTTTGTGGCAGGCTTTCCTAGCCAAATGGTTTTCATAGTCTGTCAAATATATAAGTTTTTAACCCAAAACAGCAATCTTTACTGTTTTTTAGTTTTGGGTTTTTTTTGTTTTTTTGTTTTTTTTTTTTCTTTTTGAAACTATAGCTCAGGCTGGCTTAGAACTATTACAGTACAGGATGGTATTAAACTTATGATCTTCCTGCCTCTACCTCTTGAGTGCTAGGATTATAGGCACAGCTACTATACCAGGCTTTTGTGTTGTGTGGTCCTCCTCCCTCCCACTAACCTCAGGGGTCTCGCTCATGCTAGGCAAGTGCTCTACTACTAAGCTGTATCCCCAAGCCTTCTTTTCACATTTTATTTTGAGATACTGTTGCTGAGTTGCCCTCACTGGCTTTAAACTCACCCTATAGCAGAAGGGAGACCTTGAACTTTTGATCCTCCTGCCTTACTTAGCCTTCTGAATAGCTAGGATCCTGGCCTGTACCACTAAGTCTGGCAAGGATACTCATTTTCATCACTTTTTGGTGCGTGTTGTACTAGAATCAAACCCAAGGCCGCCGAATGTCGGGCAAGCCCTCTGCCTCATCCTTAGCCACACCAGGCTTTCCTTAGTTTTTGTGTTTTGTTTTGCTCTTTGTTTTTTTCTTTCTTTCTTAAAATGATTTTTATTTTATGTGTATGAGTACATTGTCTGCATGTATGTAAGTACACCCATGTCATGCAATGCCCATGGCGGTCAGAAGAGGGCGTTGGATCCCCTGGACCTGGAGTTATGGATTGTTAGCTGCCATGTGAGTGCTGGAAATTGAACCCAGGCCCTCTGCAATTGCAGCCGGTGCTCTTAACTGCTGAGTCAACTCTCCAGCCTCTGCTGTTTTCTTTGAACTAGGCCTCTTGTAGTCCAGGCTTGCCTGGAACTCCCTTTTTTGCTGAGGAGGACCTTGAACCCTTGATCTTCCTGCCTCTATAGTGTGTTCCACCAAAGCCTGGCTTTTAAAAATGTTTTAGTTTTTCGGTTAAGAATACTGGCTGTTCTTTCAGAAGACCCAGGTTTGAATCCCAGCACCCACATGGCAGTTAACAAACTTCAGTTCCAGGGGATCCAACAGCCTCTTCTGACCACCGAAGGCATTGCACAACATGGGTACACTTACCTACAAGCAGGCAATACATGCATACACATAAAATAAAAATAATAAATAAAATATTTAAAAAATGTTTTAGTTGGGATGTTGAGACATAGGAGGTGTTTTGTTTATTTCATTTGGGGTGGTCCTGGTGGTGTGGGATCTTTCTGGAAGGCCTACTCTCCATTGGTTGAAAGGTATTTCCTTTCACAGTTGCTTTTGAATTGAAATCCCTTTCTGTATTCTTTCTTGATTTACCCTACCTAATTAGAGAGCTTTCTAAGAAAGTACAAGTGATTAACCTCCCTGCCTTTTTAAAGGGCTTTGCCTATCTAAAATACTTTTATTCAATTTGACACATCTGATTTGTAGGCATTTTCCTTTATAAGTTTGAAGGAATTTGCTCCATTGTGTTTTGGATTTTGTGGGTTTTTTTTATTTTGGTTCGGGTAGTGTCCCCATTGTTTAGGATTTTTCTCCCTGTCTCCAGTGTTCTGAAATTTCACTATGTTGCACCTTGGTGTAAATGGTTCTGTTTTCATCCATGTGTCAGATATCCGTAGTCCCTATCCTCCCTCAGTACTAGATTACAGGTGAGTGCCTCCAAGCCTGGCTTCTGACCTTGTTTGAATTAAAGGTTTGTTCTCCCCCACCCTACCCCCTGAATTTGTTGAGGGATTCTTCTCTATTGCTTCTCTTTCCTTTAAATTCTCTTTCCTGTATACTTGCTTGTTCCGTGTTGCTTTTCCTCCTCTTTACTTCGGTCTTTTGTTTGTTTTGTTTTGTTTTTTGTTTTGTTTTGTTTGTTGAGACAGTCTCCCTATAGCCCCAGCTGCCCCGGAATTTGATATTCATTAGACCAGACTGACCTTGATCTCACAGAGCTCCGCCTACCTCTGCCTCCTGAGTGCTGGATTGAAGACTGTCAACGACATTGATCTTGTATTACTTTTGAACGTTAGCAGCTTTTTGTAGTGATCTTGGCCTTCTCATTAAGAGAGTGCATCACCAGTAAAGCACTTTAGAAGCTCTTTATGTTTGAAGATGTCTATTTCTATTTCCATTTCTAGTTCTTTTTTTGCCATTTCTTTTAAAATTGCTAAAATAATCTCTTCCCCTTTGTGATGAACAGTTTGTTGCATAGGAGAGTACAGGATGCCTAAGTCCCTAGGAAGCATGGTTAAGTCAGGTATCTATGGCTTTATGCCCAGATCATAGCAGTTGTTTGGAAGGTTGTTTCTCACACCTTCTTACTTTTACACAACATGGTAACAGAGAACCTGCTCTGCTTCATGAGGCTCCATTTCTCCAGCTTCTTCCATGGTCATGTTTGCCACAGTAAGTACTGATGGAGATGGCACCTGTGTATAGGTCACTTCAGGGGACATAGTGTCCCTTCCACAGCTGTGACATAGTTAGCTAAAAATTTTAATTTACTGGGTTTTTTTTTTTAATTATTTTTATTTTAGTTGTATGAATGTATTGCCTGCATGTGTGTAAATGCACCTGTGTGGTACAATGCCCATGGAGGTCAGAAGAAGGTGTTGGATTCCCCTGGAACTGGAGTTATGAATGGTTGTTAGCTGCCATGTGGGTTCTGGGAATCGAGCCCCGGTCCTCTGCAAGAGCAGCCAACGCTCTTAACCAGCCATCTCTCCAGCCCCTTCATTAAATTTTAATTAAAATTGTTTTGCACTGCTGGGAGTTGAACTCAGAGCCTTGTGTGTTAGACAAGCGCTCCACTGAGCTGCATTCCCAGCCTCGGTCTGTACATTTACTTGGTGATTTGTAAGGTAAACATTGTCATATATTACTTAACAATAGAGACGTGTCCTGACAAATGTGTTTGGGCATTTCACCACTGTGTGAACACCATACAGCATGCTCATACAGACCAGGCAGCATAGTGGCCTACTCACACCTACACTGGATGATCTGAGCTGCTGTGGCACTGTCAGATGGTGAGACACTAAGGTGTGATGCATTACTATACTTTGCTCACTGTTGAGTGCTAGGGTGAGTGAACTAAGACACCCGGCAAAAAGGTCCCAGTTCACAGAAGGCCCTCATCACTAATTACCTGATGGGCTCCTTTTCTGCCTCTCTGAATTGTAGTAGAGTATGGTTTACTTACATAGGTAATAAATGTACAGTTCCATGAGTTTTCTCAAAGTGAACATGCAAATTATTAGCCAGTATTCTGGTCAAGAAACAGCAGCCCTGGCCCTCCAGGGCACCCATCAGTGCCCTTCTATAATTGCCCTTCTATAGTTATCCCCTCTCACAGTGACCACTTGCTGCTAGGTGAAGTTTGTCAGTTTTTCTTTCTTTCTTTTTTTTTGGTCTTTTTGAGACAGTGTCTCCCTGTAGCCCCAGCTGTCCTGGAACTCACTATGTAGACCAGGCTGGCCTTGAACTCACAGGGATCTGCCTGCCTCTGCCTCCCAAGTGCTGGGACTACAGGCATGCGCCACCACGCCCGGCTTCTTTCTTTCTTTTTGTTTTTTTCCCTGTTAGGGGTCAAACCGTGGGCCTAGTACATGCTAGGCAGGCAAGTACTCTGCCCCTGAGCTACACCTCACCTGATTTATCTGTTTTAAACAAATTCTTTACCTAAATATAATCATAATAATATAGTACACATTCTTTTGTGTCTGGCTTATTTTGCTCAGCATTTTGTTTATATGTTGTTAACAACATATAGTTACCCATTCTTCTACTGACAGATGCTTGGATAATTTACAATTATTTATTGCATGTGTGTGTGTGTTTGCATGTATGGGCACATGAGTGTATAGGTGTATGTGTGGGGGCCAGAGACTGATATAAGAGGTCTTCATTCTTTCTTTACCTTATATACAGAGGCAAGGTCTTTCACTTGAGCCCAGAGCTTGCCAATTTGGCCAGTCTAGCCATTCAGCTTTCTCTGGAGACCCCATCCCTACCTCCTGAATGCTGGGCTTCAGGCAGGCCTCAGTGTCTGCCTGGAATTTACATGGGGTGCTGGGGATCTGAACTCTGGTCCTGGGACATGTGCAACAAGCGCTTTCCTCACGGAGCCCTCTCCCCAGCTCCTGCAGTGTACAATTTTATCAGTGGCATTGCTTTGTATGGTTCGCTGTTCAGTTTTTGAGATAGCCCAGCCTGTTCTCAACCTCATGATCTTCTGGCCTCAGCTTTTCAAGTACTGGAATTACAGTCCTGTGCTCCCAGACCCAGCTCCAGATGCCACTTCTTAAAAGGTACTGTTTGGGGACATCAGGACCTGCTGTTACCTATCTGAAAAGATTGGGTGGTTGTCCCTCCTTTTAGCTCCAGAGTTTGTTAAGTTAAATCCTGGCCCACTGAGGGTGAGCCATTAACCTGGAGGACTCTCTTGACTCTTTTACTGAAGTTAGGTGCCTGAAAACTCAAGGGAACCGTTGCTTAACTCTTGTCTTGGTGGAAGTGTTGGTACTGGAAGTCGTTTGGACATAAGACTGATTCCAAGGATCACTAAGCAGCTGGCCAATTTCTACTTCTCAGAAGTCTGGCTGCTTGCACGTGGCCAGAGCTGGCTGATTTACCACCTTTGTGGATTAGCAGTGGCTTTGTCCAGTACCCTGGCTTCTTGGGTGGGCTGAACTTGGAGATGAGTGCCTACTGTGTTGCCACCTTTTCCCTCTTGTTAATAGGACCTAAGGTGGAGAATGGAAAGTTGAAGGGAACGTGTAATGTCGGTGATCACAGTTTGCAGTATTTGCTCTCTCATTTCTAAGGATTAGATACTGAAAGCATTTTCTTTCTTGACAAACTAGTGTTTGCTAGCTGTATGTATGCTACTAGGGACACATCTTTAAATAGAAAGTTCTATAGACCGATGGCCTCTAGGAGGATGGACTGCAGTATTGGAGCATTCTTCACCTGTTACACCTTTTATTTGTTTATTTATTTTTATTTTATGAGTATGAGTATATTGCCTGTATGTGTGTTAGTGCACCAGTGTCATGCTGTACCTGAAGAAGAAAGAAGAGGGCATCGGCTCCTCTGGAACTGGAGTTAGGATGGTTGTTAGCAGCCATGTGGGTGTTGGGATTTAAACCTAGCTCTTCTGCAAGAACAGCCAGTGCTCTTAATTGCTGAGCCATCTCTCCAGCCCATGACTTTTAAGATCACTGTTCTGATCACTTGATTTTCATTTGCTTTGGTAAATTTTTATTTTTAATTGTGCTTTTCATTTTGGTAACAGAGGACTTACCTATCTTTTCCTTCGGATACTATTGGATAGTCTTAAATTCAGCAGTTGGTTTGCTGTTTTTAAGTTATTTTTATGTCAACCCTTGAAGTAGAAAACCGTTATTTGTTAAGGATGTTCATCTTCAGCTTTTAGAATAGGATGTTAGCCTAAATGTCTTTTGATCTCTTGATTGAAATGTTGCTCTGTCAGAAAAGCACTGGATATTAAGGAAAAGTTCTTACTGTGATAAATTGTGCTTGGTTTTCCTCTAGTCACAAACTCATGTTCTCTGGTGACTTTTGGGGGTGTTAATGGGATCAGAATCTGTCCTTTTCTTTGAGGGACACAGATATTGGCAAGAAAATAATGATTTAAAGTAGTTAATTTGTGGAGGTTTTTTGTTGGTTGGTGGGTTGTTTTTTGGGGGTTATTTTTGCTTGTTTGGGTTTGTTGGGGGGTTTTTGTTGTTGTTGTTGTCTTTTTGAGACAGAATCTCCCTGTAGCCTCAGCTGCCTGGAATTTACCATGTAGACCTGGCTGGCCCCAATCTCACAAAAATCTGGCTCTCTGCCTTCCAAGTGCTGAGATTAAAGGTGTGTGCCACCACACTTGGCCTAGAGTTATCCCTTTTAAAATTATTTTATTTTATTTTGGTTTTTTTGGGGGGAGGGTTGAGACAGGGTCTCCCTGTAGCCTCAGCTGGCCTGGAACTCACTAGGTAGACAAGGCTGGCCTTGAACTCACAGAGATCTGCCTGCCTCTGCCTCTCAGGTGCTGGGATTAAAGATGTGTGCCACCACACTTGGCTTTATTTTGTTTTTGTTTTATTTTTTAAATATTTTATTTATTATGTTTATTTTATGTATATGCATGTATTGCCTGCATGTAGGTAAGTGCACCCATGTCATACAGTGCCCGAGGAGCACAGAAGAGTCTGTTGGATCCCCTGGGACTGGAGTTATGGACAGTTGTTAGCTGCCATGTGGGTGCTGGGAATCGAACCTGGGTCTTCTGCAAGAACAGTCAGTGTTCTTAACTGCTGAACTATCTCACCAGCCCCTTATTTTGCTTTTTAAAAATATTTTATTTTATGTGTATGAGTGTATTGCCTGCATGTAGGTAGGTGCACCCATATTGTGCAGTACCCAAGGAGGTCAGAAGAGCGCGTCTGATCCCCTGGAACGAGATAGGTATGGTTGTTAGCCACCATGTGGGTGCTGGGAATTGAACCCAGGTCCTCTGCAAGAGCAGCCAGTGCTCTTAACTAGTGAGCCATCTCTCCAGTCCCAAGTTATCTTTTTTAAAAGAATTATTATTTTTTTAATTGTGTCTATGTCTGTGTCTTTGTACAGGTATTCTTGCCTATGCAGGCACCTGTGGAAGCCTGAGGTTGACATCAGGATGTGTTAGCTTCTTTTACCTTGTCAGAATTACTTAAAATATCAGTGCTAATAATTAATATCAAGTTAGTAGAGAGTTCTTGAAAGTGAAACTGTGGTGAAGTTAGAGTAACACAGTTTGTGCTTGCATCAGGTAAAGTAACAAGAATTTACACTCTTCCACTCTCCATCTATTTCTGAATAACAGAGTAAATGCCAATATTCAGTTGTTTATCTATAGAAATGTGTTTATTTGCTTCCTGGTAATTATACTGTCTAGTCTGGTAGGATTTAGAGCCTGCAGAAGTAGTGGGTTGGTAATGAAAGGTTTAGAAATTGGATTTTAAGATAAAAGGGTTTTTGTTTTTTTTTTTTTAAGTGAGAAATAGCATTTAGAGTTTAAGCACTGGTTCAGTGTTTTTGAGAATGAATGTTAATAACATAAAGAGGTAGGGCTGGAGAGATGGCTCAGTGGTTAAGAGCACTAGCTGCTCTTGTAGAAGACTCAGGTTCAGTTACCAGCACCCACATGGTGGCTAACAACCATCCATAACCCCAATTCCAGGGGATCCAATGCCCTCTTCTGACCTCTGAGGGAATTGCATGACATGGGTGTACCCAACATTCAAGCAATATATTCATACACATCAAATAAAAATATAAGTAACATAAAAAAGAGCTTTTTTACTTTTTAAATAGGACTCAACAACAAAATTAAGTGGTGCAGATACACTAACTTTATGTATTGTAACTTTATGATTTTTTGGATAGTTTGGTATTGTTTGTCATGTATTTTTTAAATTTGTTTGAGATATAAATTGAGACCCTATCTCCTTGAGTATAAAGATTTGTGAGGTTTCTGTTGGGTTTGTTTCGGTTTAGTTTTGTGAGATGGAGTATCACTCTGTATCCCTGGATAGCCTAGAACTCAGTATATAGAGTTGAGCTTGTTGATGTTGAGATTCTCAGCAAGGCTGTTGAGCTTTCAGATTCTCCTATGTCTGCTTCCCAAGTTCTGGGGTTACAAGTGGATACCACCACACCTCACCCATTTATAAGTTTGACTTAGGATGTTTGTCATTGTTTTCTCAGCCTTTAGAGAATGTCAGTGCCTTTGGGTTGTACCATTCAATGCAATTTTAAACTTACCTCTTAATGAACCTTAATCCTAACCCTGCTGTTGCTTAAAATTTTTAAACTGAAAATCATCTTTAGAACTACTTAGGGGAGGGCAGTGATGACACCTGCTTTTGTGTCTTAAATTTTTTTTGAATTCCGTGTGCGTGCGTGCGTGCGTGCGTGCGTGCGTGCGTGCGTGTGTGTGTGTGTGTGTGTGTAGCATTACATGTGGGGGTTAGAGGACAGCTTGCAGAAGTCAATTCTTTCCTTGCCATGTGGGTACTGGGGATCAAACTCAGGTCATCAGGCTTGGTGGCAAGGACTTTTACCCACTAAGCCATCTCACTAGCCCATAACTGTTTTTATGAGGTGTGTGTGTGTGTGTGTGTGTGTACTTGTATGCCAAGGTGTGCTTTTTTTTTTGGTCCTTTTGAGACAGGGTCTCCCTGTAGCTCCAGCTAGTCTGGAGCTCACTATGTACACTAGGCTGACCTCGAACTTGCAGAGATCCGCCTGCGTCTGCCTTCCAGGTGCTGGGACTAAAGACGAGTGCCACCACCCCCAGCCAGAGGACAACTTTTAAAATTTTTTAAATTTATTTTTATTTTTATGTGTATGAGTGTTATGCTGGCATTCGTGTTAGTGCACCCGTGTTGTGCAGTGCCCACAGAGGTCAGAAGAGGAGGTCGAATCCCCCCTCTTCTGGAGTTATGGATGGTTACTAGCCACCATGTGGGTGCTAGGATTCAAACTTAGGTCTTCTGCAAGAACCACCAATGCTCTTAACTGCTAAGCCATCTCTCCAGCCCAGAGGACAACTTTTGAGAGTCAGTTCTCTCCTTCCACTTTGTTTGAGACAGGGCTTTTCCTTGGGTCTGCTGTGCTGTGTACTCTAGGGTACCTGGCCCAAGAGCTTCTGGGCAATTTTCCTGTCTCTGCCTTTCATCTCACTGTAAGAGTGCTGGAATTACATGTGCACAGCATCGCATTGGGCTTTTTTTTAAATGTATGTTCTGAGGTTGAGCTCCAGTTGTCAGGCTTTTGTGGCAAGTGCTTTTACCTGCTGAACCATTTTGCCAGACCCATTCTGTGATAGTTAAGCTGGAGCTGGGCTCACTTGATCTAGTTCATAGAACACTGGACTCCAGTTCCAGGGAGTTAAGCCTTTCCAACATTAACCCCAAAGTGATGATGACACTTATTCTCTGTGAGAAATTCCAGAAATAGCCTGCACATCTCTGAGTTGCAGGGACACGGCTGGGAGGGCTGTACAGAAAAGGGTCCCAGGAAAGGAATGGAAAGATCTACTTGGACACCAAACAGTTTCTAGCCCGCTCTAGTTGTAATGAGTGCCAAGTATAAGAATATCAGGGTTTAAGATTCTGTTGTCCAGCAAATTATTACTCATCATAGATGATAATCAGCACATACATCCATTTGAAGGTGTTTGCCACAGTGTAGTGTCTTGATTTTAAAACAGCTTTCCTGAACCTAATCTTACCACCAGCAGTGTGGAAGCAATTGTAATTCTACATGAGTAGGAGGCTGTAAGTACTGTTAGTGGGGGTCGGCCCAGCACGGGGAACCTCTGAGGTCATAATGGTTTGGGGGTGGGGGTTGTTCTTGCTTTTCCTTTTTAAATTTTTTCCTTCTTAAGTTGTAAATACACAATTCTAAAATACTGAATTTTAATGGAATAAAAAAAATATTGACCTGGTAATGTTTCTTTTTTTCTCACCAAAGAAAAGATGAGTGTTTCTGAGAAGGTTGGAATTTCTTTGTTATCTGTTACTGTGGTAGGGGATGATCACAGTTCACATTTCCAGGTTGCTAGGAGACAGGCAGCCTATCTTACAGATCCTGGCATGTGAGACCTCTTTACCTCCTTATTCTTTGAATGTCTGCATTTCTTAGAACTGCCAAGCTTCCTTTCTGAAACCTGTGTTATACAGAGAAAACATACTTGCTTTGACCAAGCTCCAGAAATATAAGCAGGGTAGAAATGTCAAGAGAGGCTGAAGTACAGACTGTTACAGGCTGCCACAGGAAGACAGGATTCTTCAGTAATCAGTTTTGCCTCTCACTGCTGTCTCCTGCTTTGTGCCATCTTCCCTTGTTTAAGAGTGGTTAGTTGGGAGGAGGCTGAGAATACTCTTCTAGTGCTTCAGATAATGTTAAGACCAGTAATGTAGGTGAACCATGGTCTCAGGAACTATTCATCAAATAGTTCACTTTGATATCACTGGAACATCTTTCCTATAGCTATTTTGGTTTTAGTTTTAAAAATTACTATTTTTATTTTATTTGTACGACTGTATTGCCTGCATATGTGTAAGTGCACCATATGCATACAATGCCCACAGAGGCCAGAAGAGGGTGCCTGGGTTCCCTAGACCTGGAGTTACAGACAGTTGTTAGCCACCATGTGGGTGCTGGGAACTGAACCTAGGTCCTCTGCAAAAGGAGCCAGTGCTTTTAACCACTGAGCCATTTCTCCAGCCCCCCTATAGCTATTTTGTCTATATACTTTAATTTTTCTTGCAAGAAAAATAAATATCTTAGGTTACAATGCAATTATTTTGGGAATTCCTTAAGTTTAAGATTAGATTGCTAGGGCTAAGAAAACATGCCCAAGCCAGACATGGTGACATACCTGTAATCCAGTGCTTGAGATAGGGGAACAGAAAGTGCCCAGATGGTCAGTGCTAAAAATGTGGCACTATGGCCCAAGAGTTATGTGAAGTTGAATACTTTCCAATACTCTGCTTTTAGATAGCACAGGATTGGAGATTAATATGGTCAATTAAAAATATCTGCTTCATGTTAGGACCTCAGGCCCTCTGTTCTGTCTCATCCATGATAGACTTCTTTCTAACAGTGTGGTTTGGAGGTGATTTGTTTGACCAGTACCTCATTTGGCTTTATTTATTTTAACACTGAGACAGGGTCAGACGTCCTAATTAGTTACATAAATAAATACTCTTTATAGTTTAACTTGTCTCAGCTCAATTCAAAATATGTGCAGTTTATTGAGATAGCTTTGTTTTCTGACAGTTGCTTGGGTGGACTGACCATAGAAGTATCAGTAGGTAGACACATTCATTGTGAGCTACTTAAAATGACTGGAGGGACTGGAGATTCACCTCTGCTATAGAACACTTTCCCAGTATCCCTGAAACCCAGAGTTTGATTCCCAACTCCAGAAACTTAAAGTAACTAGGCCATCAAGAAAGTTACTGAGGCCAGGTGTGGTGGTGCACACCTGTGGTCCCAGCACTTGGGAGGCAGAGGCAGGCAGATCTCTGTGAGTTTCAAGGCCTGCCTGGTCTACATAGTGAGTTTCAGGCCAGCTGGAGCTACAGGGAGACCCTGTCTCAAAAAGACGAAAAAAAAAAAAAAAAAAAAAAAAGTTACTGAGGACTGGAGAGATGGCTCAGCAGTTAGGAGCACCAGCTGTTCTTACAGAGAATTTGGGTTTGGTTCCCAGCACCTACATGGCAACTAACAACGAACCATAACTCCAGTTCCAGGGGATCCGGCACCCTCTTCTGGTCTCTGAGGACACTGTGTATATGTGGTACAGTTGCATGCAGGCAAAACACTCATACACATATTATAAAAATAAATCAGGCCAGGCATGGTGACACATGCTATTAGTCCCAGCACTTGCGAGGAAGAGGCAGGCAGATCTCTGTGAGTTGGAGGCCAGCCTGGTCTACATAGTGAGTTCCAGGCCAGTTGGAGACCCTGTCTCAAAAAGATAAATAAATAAATAAATAAATAGATAAATAAATCAGGCAAGGTGTGGTGGCTCACACCTTTAATCCCAGCACTTGGGAGGCAGAGGCAGGCAGATCTCTGAGTTTAAGGCCAGCCTATCTATATAGTGAGCTCCAGGCCAGCCAAGGCTACAGGGAGACCCTGTCTCAAAAAGACAAAAAAAAAAGTCAGAAAAAAAAATTTTTTTTAAAGAAAGTTGCTGAGATAGGAAAGACAAAGGTATATTGACAGAGGTTAGGATTTTATGCTTGCATAATTCTCAATTATTTAGAATTAAATGCTTCTGTACACAAACTGAATATGATAGTGGGCCTTGGTTTGCCTGTCATTTTTCTTTATCCTAATTGCTTTGCTAACTTTAAAGGAATTATGCAAAGGATAATGTTCAGTATAGAAAATTAAAGTATGTATATAAACAACAGGGAAAATCCTATATTTCCATTATTACTTAGAAATAACAGTGCTAAATTGCTATATCTGTCATTCTAGATCTTTCCATCATGTAACTATCATTTTACAAATACAATTACATGATGTATGCTATTTGGTAAATTTAACTTTTTTCATGTAATAGTTAAATATCCAAGTCATCAAGTTTTCTACATTTATGTTTTTTTACTTTTTTAATGTTATTTTTGACAGCCAGGCATGGTGGCACACATCTGTAATCCTAGCACTTTGGAAAATAGAGGCATAAAGATCAGGAGTTCAAGGTCGTCCTCAGCTACATAGCAAGTTTTGAGTCCAGCTTGGGCCAGATAAGATAGGTTTTTTTTTTTTTTTTTTAATGTTTATTCATGTATTGCCTTCATGTAGGTAAGTGCATCCATGTCGTGCAGTGCCCACGGAGGTCAGAAGAAACTGTCAGATCCCCTGCGACGGAGTTACAGATGGTTGTTAGCTGCCATGTGGGTGCTGGGATTCAAACCCAGGTCTTCTGCAAGAACAACCAGTATTCTTAACAACTGAGCCATCTCTCCAGCCCTACAACTCTTTTTCTTTTCTTTCTTTTTTTTTTTTTTTTTGAGACAGGGTCTCCCTGTAGCCCCAGCTGGCCTGGATCTTGCTATGAAGACCATGCTGGCCTCGATCTCATAGAGATCTCCAGCCTCTGCTTTCCGAATGCTAGGATTAAAAGGCCTATGCCACTATGCCTGGCCTTGATTGCCTAAAACTCTTGATCTTTTGGCTTCAGCTTATCAAGTGCTGGGACGACATGTGTGTGCCACCGTACCTGCTTACAGTAGCATTTTTATGTAACTTTTTTTGTCTGGTTACTTCTATAACTTCCAGGGAGTAGGCTGCCTTTTGAAAGGGTTTGTACATCTTGAGGCTTTGGAAACAAACACATTGTAAGATGGCCTTTCAGCAATGCTACTCAGGTTCTCATCTTTTTAATTAGCCTTATACATGCATTGATATCTGATATTTTTATTCAGTTGCAGAATGAAGAGGAGCCTGGGCAACCTGAACAGGCTGCAGGTGATGCTCCTCCACCGTACAGCAGCATCTCTGCAGAGAGTGCAGGTGGGTAGTCGGCCAGTGCCACCATACTCCTTAAATAACACTTACTTGGAGACTTTTCCAGAAGACTTTTGTTGGTCTTTGAATAAGCTCTCCATAAGTTGTCTTTGGCCTGGAGGTTTTCATTCTTTTTTTTTTTTTTTTTTTTAATATGCTTGAGTGTTTGGGCTGCACATTTGCAGTGCCCCTGGAGGCCAGAAGAGGGTATCAGATCCCCTGGAGCTGGAGTTATGACTAGCTGTTCACTGACATGGAGGTGCTAAAAACTGAATCCAGGTCCATCTCACCAACACCAGGCCTGAGGTTTTGTTTCACGTTCTCTGTGTGTGTGTGTGTGTGTGTGTGTGTGTGTGTTGTGTTTTTGTTTCTAAGTTTTTTGAGATAGGGTCTCCCTGTAGCCCCAGTGGTCCTGAAACTCTACATAGACCAGACTGGCCTGGATCTCGTAGAGATCCACCTGACTCTGCCTCCTGAGGGCTGGAAGATGTGTGCCTCCATGCCTAGCTTTTAGTTTATTTTGATATTTTATTTTATTTATTATTTTTATTTTACATGTATGGGTGTATTGCCTGCATGTATGTAAATGCAGTGGTGTCATTCAGTGCTTGCATAGGTCAGAAGAAAGTGTCAAATTTCCCTGGCACTGGAGTTGTTAGCTGCCATGTGGGTGCTGGGAATTGAACCAAGGTTCCCTGCAAGAGCAGCAAGCCATCTCTCCAGGCCACTTTTTGTTTATTTTGAAACAAGATTTCATTGCGTAGCCTAGGCTACCCCCTCAATCCTCTTGCTTCCTCGATCCTCTTGTGACCATATCCCACCTGTGCTTTGTAATCTTGATCTCTGCTTCTGGGTCCTGCAGAGGATTTTGTTGTTCTCAGTTGCTTTGACTGTTCTTAGATCTTTGTATTTCTGTATAAATTTATATAAATTAAAATTAGCTTGTCATTTTTCACAAAACTGGACAAAACAAAAAAATTGATGGGGTTAATTATAACTAGAGAATAAAAGAAAGGAAAATGTCAGTTTTGATGAACTGTAGTATCATATTTTTTTTTGAATTTTTTTTTTGTGTGTGTATGAGTATATTGCCTACATGGATATGAGTGCAGTGCCACGGAGATCAGAAGAGGGCTTCAGATTCCCCTGGAACTGGAGTTAAGGATGGTTCATGGGTGCCGTGTGGGTGCTGGGAATCGAACCCAAGTCCCCTGCAAGAGCAGTCAAGTGCTCTTAACCCCTGAGCCATCTCTCCAGCCCCTGAACTGTAGTATTTTTTAGTGTTAAAAAATTGCATAGAAGTTTAATCTACTTATAAATACGTCTTTCCTGATTATAGCAAATCTTTTTTTTTTTTTTTCAATGAGTATGTGTGTATTGCCTGAATGTTTGTATGTAAGTGCACCCATGTCACGCAGTGCCCTGGGAGTCCAGAAGAGACCATCTGATCCTCTGGAAATGGAGTTATGGAAAGTTGTTAGCTGCCATATAGGCACTGGGATTTGAACCTAGGTCTTCTGCAAGAAACACCCAGTGCTCTTAACCAGTGAGCCACCTCTCCAGCTCCATATTGAATCTTTTATAGTAGACGTCAATGAGAATGAAATACAGTGTCCAAAAGAGGAAATGAAAGATTTCATAGAGATAAATTATTCTATAAGCAAATTGGTTACTGTAAGTACATCAGAAAACACAGTATTCAGTAAAAATAATGAGTCTAAGGTTCATAACCCTGAACAAAACAACCTGAAGAAAACTTTTTTTTTTTTCTTAAAGCTGATTTTCATGCTTGTTAATAAGAGGAACCACAGTGGAAATTGAAATGCACATGTGAAGTTTTTTTTTAATCTTTTGAGAGGAGGTCTTGCTATGTTCCTCTGGGGATGGGGGGTGATTTGAACTTGTGTGATCCTCTAGCATCAGTCTCCCATCTGAGATTAGAGCATGTGCCACCATGCTTGGCTCATGCCTGGCTCATTTTTAGTTTGTGTTTTTCATACTTTATTGAAATTGCCAGGTCTGGTGGTATCCCCCTGTAATGTTAGCTACTTAGAAGTCTAAGGCAAGAAATGTCAAGTTCAAGGATAGCCTGGGCAAAATGAAAAGTAGAAACAGGGTTGGAGATGTGGCTCAGTGGAGACTGTTTGCTTGTTGTGCCTGTGTGTGATCCCCAGTACCATAGAAATAAAAATAAATAAAATGAATGCCTCTTAAATTCGTAGTGGTCTAAAATATCAGTGTTTCAAAAACAATTGGAAGTAAGGATAAAGGAAGTTTTGGTTTTTGTTTTTTTGGTCTTTTGAGACAGGGTCTCCCTGTAGCCCCAGCTGACCAGGAACTCACTATATAGACCAAGCTGGCCTTGAACTCACAGAGATCCTCATGCCTCTGCCTCCAAGTGTTGGGATTAAAGGCATGTACCACCACCCCTGGCAAGTCTTTTTTTTAAATAACTGAGAAGATACACTTTAAAATTATCCCAGGTGTTACATTCACTTATGAATGCCTTTTGTTTCAGATAGTTTTTTTCCCCACAATTAATGGTATATCATCAGTTAATTGTGACTTCCTTTTGTCTGCAGCATATTTTGACTACAAAGATGAATCTGGGTTTCCAAAACCCCCATCTTACAATGTGGCTACAACACTGCCCAGTTATGATGAAGCTGAGAGAACCAAGGCCGAAGCCACCATCCCTTTGGTTCCTGGACGAGTAAATACAGTTTGCTATTCATGTTACTTTGGGGCCTGCTTAATGGAAATTAAGTTATTTTTATTATCCAATAGTAAGTTATTATTTAGGGTTGTATTGGTTAGTTAAGCAAATACATTTTCTTTTGAAATAATAAACTCTTCTTGAAGATGAGCTACAGAATTGTAAAATGGGCAGAAAACCACTAACCCTGTTCATTTTCCCTGTATCTCTAAGAGTGCTACCACCACCCCCTTTTTAAGTCTCCTAGGGTGGCAGGAGTTGACTTAGGGAATAACTATAAGGACTTTGCCTTGATTCTGCACGCTTAATATTTTGGTATTATTAGCTCGGTAGCTGTTAGGGAGGTCTATGGAGAGAACTTAAACATACAGCTTCATCAAGTCACACTCACAAAGGAATCTAGCAATTACCTAGACAAACCTTGTGCCTCTACCATTCGGTATCATGCCATTTGTACAGTTATAGTAAGTTCAGATTCCATCTGACCTGCTAGGGATGCAAGTGGGGTGCAATGTAAGCTAGCAGAAACTTGAAATTGATGCAAGTAAGGGTAGGGATGTAGCTTGGTTGATAGAGAGCTTGCCTCACATGCAGGAAGCCCTGGGTTCAATACCAGCACTGCGTATAGCAGACATGGTGGCACATACGGATCAGAAATTCATGGTCATCCTCAGCTACATACTGAATTTGGAGCCAGCCTGGGATATATGAGACCCTGTCTCAAAGAAGGAAAATAAAGAAGCCAATGAGTCAATCATGGATAAGTAAAGAGAAACTCTTCATGTGCTGATCTTTGGCTGTTCTTGTACCCTTAAGCGTTTGACATCAGCAAGCGGCAGTTGCAGACAGTGCCCTCTAGTGTTTCAGCTCTGTGCAGCCTTGAGAACTGTCCTTCAAAGTAGGGAAGACCACTTGAGAGAATCCTTTTCTTGGGTTTAATGCTGCAGTCCTAAGAAGAGCTTGTCTCTAGCTGAATTACCAAGCGGGCCAAACAGCCTACTCATAGAGCCAGGCAAAGGACAGCTAGAACTTACCAACTCTTGTGATAGTAAAAAATCCAGAGCCAACTATCTGAACAGTTGTGGCTGGAACTGTAAGCAAGCAGTGGCAGTGGCCATGTATCTTCAAGGTATCAATGGAGTGTTTAAAGTAGCAGATGCTGTGGTAGAGGTGGTTCAGCTGGCTGCCTGACCAACAGACCAAGGCAGCCAGAGCCCAACAGCTATCAATTAGGGTATCAAATTGTCTCATCTCCCAACATCAGAAGGAATGGTTACAATAAAAATGTATTAACATTGGTTTTATTTTATTTTATGTATTTATTTATTTAGTCTTTTTTTGTCCCTGTAGCCTCAGCTGTCCTGGAACTCACTATGTAGACCAGGCTGGCCTTGAACTCACAGAGATCCGCCTGCCTCTGCCTCCTGAGTGCTGGGATTAAAGGCGTGCGCCACCACACCCGGTCTTAACATTGGTTTTAATAGCACTTTTTACAATGCTCAACTCCTGCGGTACCCTACCTAGAGGTGGGTCTCCCTCATCTACCTTACATGGCTGTGTCACTGTGCTTTGCAGACCCTTTGGAATCTGCAGAGATCTGCCTGCCTCTGCCTCCCGAGTGCTGGGATTAAAGGTACGCGCTACCACACCCGGCTGAATGAGGTTTTAACCTTTAAAAAAGATCTCCATTTCATTTTAAAATATACTGTTTCATTTTTTTTAAAAAAACCTCTTTTTTACGTTTTGATTGTTAGCCTTAGCCTTTAATGGCTGCACTATCCCTCCAGGTCTGTGAGTTCAAGGCCAGCCTGGTCTACATAGTGAGTTCTAGGACAGCTGGGGTTACAGGGAGACCCTGTCTCAAAAAGACCAAAAAAAACCTCTTTTTGAATAGTACTAACACTTAGATGTTTGCACATGTGTCTCTAATCTCTATGTATCTGATTATTACTAGTCACAGTCATTTACACTCAGATCCTTGGCACCTGAGTATGGATATAAAGTCATCAAGTAGATTTCAATGGTAATGTTTTTCACGTCTACTAATTATTACGGGGCAAATTTTTATGCTTTGAAGAATTATTATTTTTTTAAATTAAAAAATTTAA
>NW_008340429.1:2015392-2015781 GCF_000622305.1 Nannospalax galili
CAAACCATCTTATTCGACTATACACCCACTTCCCAGATGGCACCCTCCCATAGCCTCCTTCCCTCCACTAGAGTCCTTATACTCTGATATCCTTGCTGCTCTCTGCTCTGTTGTCGGCACCCCCAGCCATTCCCCACTACTTGTCCATCTGGTGAATCTAGTCAGCCTACCTAGAGGTCTTTGTTTTAGGAAGGTCAGCTGTTCCTCATCTAGCAGCAATCAGTTGTCTATATTCCTTTAGATAAGACTGGGGTCTGCTGTTCATTTTGCCAGTTCTATGCTGGGTTATGATCTGGGAGTCCGTTTGGCCACCCTGGCCAACAACTCAAAAGAAGGTATTGCCTGTCTGGCATTGTTACTTGTTATGTAGCCTTTAGCAATACATATGA
>NW_008340429.1:2016255-2017753 GCF_000622305.1 Nannospalax galili
GAGATGCTCATAGTTCCCTGGAACTAGTTGACCTAGCAAAAACTGTCCTTAATGTCCCTCTTACCAAATTAGTATAGGCCTCAAAGTATGTCTGTTAAACATCCAAGAAGGTTAGTTCCACCAGTCTGGTACTTTTAATTACTGTGTGTCATATAGATAAATCTTGGGCAAAGCACAGTTGTTCTCAGATAAAGCTTACCTAGACATATATTTCTTGATCTGCTGTGTATAATTTGTCAGTAGGTTGTTGGAGTAATATGGTTCCCCCTGGTTTTTAAAACTAGGCATTATTTATCTCTCGCATTATCTTACCCCTCCATCATGGTTTTCCCACTTAAGGTGCCCCCATTTCCCCCCTTTCTCCCTTAATAATACCCTTTTTTGTCTTTTTGAGACAGGGTTTCCCTGTACCCCAGCTGGCCTAGAACTCACGATATAGACCAGGCTGGCCTTGAACTCACAGAGATCTGCCTGCCTCTGCCTTCCAAGTACTGCAATTAAAGGCGTGGGCCACCAGGCCCAGCTGGACCTAGAGTTTTGATGGGTAAGAGCATTCCTGATGGAAGGGCCCAGAACACAGACATGTATTCAGCCAAGTGCAGAGCAATTCTGTGTGTATAATGATTAATATTGCATGAGCAAGGAGTTTATTATGAAGGGAGTCTGTAGGTGTGACCTGAACCATTATTTGAGAATCCTTGGACCTCTAGGCTGAGGCATCTAAAGTTGGTATACAGCTCATACAGATGTGTTTGAGAAGGAGAAGGAAAGCACTGGTGGTGTTTTGAAAACAGTTTATGGGAGGGATCATGACAGAAGATACACCAATGGGACAGGACGAAGAATTAGAAGAATTATTGCATTCTTAGAAGTTATTTCAATGTATTTTTAGAGTACATCTTTGAGTAGTTGTGCACAAAACAGAATTAGTTTCTAATTTGGCAACACCTTATTCTGGTAATAATTAAGTCAGAATACTAGATACTTACTGTTTAAAAATTATGAAACAAATGATTTATTATAAAAAGTGTTGAACAAACCGGGCATGGTGATGCTTGCCTTCAATCCCAGCACTCGGGAGGCAGAGGCAGGCAGATGTCTGTGAGTTCGAGGTCAGCCTGGTCTCCATAGTGAATCCAGGACAGCTGGGGCTACGGGGAGACCCTGTCTCAAAAAGACCAAAAAAAAAAAAAAAAAAAAAAGTGTTGAACAATGAAGTAGTTAATTTAAAAATGGAAGGCTGGGCCAGGCTTGGTGGTGCACCCCTTTAGTCCCAGCATTTGGGAGGCAGAGGCAGGTGGATCTCTGTGAGAGTGAAGCCAACCTGGTCTACATAGTGAATTCCTGGCCAGCTGGAGCTACAGGGAGACCCTGTCTCAAAAAAAAAAAAAAAAAAAAAAAAAAGGGGCCGAGAGCCACATCACACACCTTTAATCCCAGCACTTAGGAGGCAAAGGCAAGTGGATCTCTGTGAGATTGAGGCCAGCCTGGTCAATAT
>NW_008340429.1:2018921-2039786 GCF_000622305.1 Nannospalax galili
AAGGAAAACCCCTTTTAAAAAAAACAAAAAAAAAAAAAAAGAGGATGGGAGAGATGCCGCAGCTGTTGAAGGCTCAGGCTCACAACCAAAAAAAACAAATTAGGAAACAAATCTGCCACTGCATTCTTGTTTGTAGATCCCTTGCTCTAAACCACTGGTAGCAGTTTGGTAGGGGTCATCCCAACTCGTTTTCCAGATAGAACAAATTCTGATTGTCCCCAAAACATTTTGTTTCCATTTGGGGAGTCCTCATTGAACTCTGTAGAAGTCTTGTCAGTTTTACTTTGAAGTTATATTCAGTACTTTTAAATACTTCAATTTGTAATCTACATCATTTGGAAAGGTAGGCCACATACATTGGTGTTGGTCAGGATGATGTTCATTCTAGACTGCAATAGTGTGTTTTCTGATGAGGATGAAAAGATCTTATCTACCAGGAAGGAGGTAAGTTATGTCAGACCTGTATTCAAATGCAAGTAAATGCTTCTGTTGATGAGCGGTGGACAGCTGTGACCTCTTCATGCATGAATGTTCTGTCCTTCTCCCCTTGGGTCTATGTCAGCACTTGAACTGGTCCATTTTATCTCCTCAGTAGACCCTAGATTACAAATATAGCCTGAAACAGACCCCAGGTTACTGATATTCTAGAATTTAAGTCACATGTGTAATTTTTTCTTTTCTTGAGATAGATCTTTTGGAAGAAAAATTAGAATTTATTAAAAAGCAGTTTGAAGCATGGGCGCTGAGGAACAGTACGCACTCAAGACAAGGGTGCAGGCTACTCAAGAGAGCCTTTGAGATATGTTCTTTAGAAGGAAGAGTAAACAGTTCTTTGTAAGCTTTGATTCGAAGCCCTTTCTTAAAAGAATTTGGCGTAGAAATGTAGCTCAATGTCAGAGTTCCTGTTTAGCATGTGTGAAGTCCTAGATGCAGTCCCTAGCACAGACAGTATCAGTGAGAAGAACACTAATTTGGGTTTTTAAAATGAAAAGTTTGTTTAGAAAGCTATGGCAGTATTTAAAAAATGATTTGTTTCTGCTCCAGTTATATCTTTTACTTAGAATGCAAAATACAAAAATTTTTAAATATGCTGAGCTTTTAATGCTTATAGTGTTTGTATTTGCTCCTTTTATTTTTCCTGATGTTATTCCTTTGTCTAGAAATAATTTATTATGACTTTACCTTATTCTTTTTTCCTTCATTTAGGATGAGGATTTTGTGGGTCGGGATGATTTTGATGATGCTGACCAGCTAAGGATAGGAAACGATGGGATTTTTATGTTAACTTTTTTCAGTAAGTATATACACAACAGAGTCACTTCCTACAACCCAAGTTCTCTGAATTAATCCATGGAAGGTATAATTAAAACAGTTAATTGGGTGCTGCATTTTTACACAAGCCTCACCTCATCTTCAGGCCCATAGGGCCCGCTGCTATCCCATTGGCTCATACTCAACCTGCTGAGTAGGAAGAAAATTATTTTGATGAATTTTGTTTTATGAACTTTTATCTTCTGATACCAAAATCAACTTGATTTTTCCCTTTCTGTTATTTTGTATTAATCTTTTTATGTACCTCACTTTAAAGTGAATACTTACTTGTTCTATTAAAAGCACAGAAAATTAGAATTAGCAATTAGAAATGATGTTATGAACTGTCAGAACACAAAGCAGGAAGATGAATAACTTGAATCAGATTATTTGGGGACTCTAATTTAATACCTGTCCTAGTTTCTATTGTTGTGATTAAAAACACTGACCAAAACCAACTTGGGGAGGAAAGGGTTTATTTAATCTGACATCTCCCAGGTCATGGAGGGAAGTCAGGGCAGAAACCTAGAAGCAGGAACTCAAGCACACACCTTGGAGAAACCCGCTTACTGGCTTGCTCCCCAGGCCTGTGCTTTGCCTGCTTCCTTATATAACCCAAGACCACCTGCCCACGGATACCATCACTCATGATGGGCTGGACCCTCCTATATCAACTCAGTAATCTAGAAAATACCACACAGATATGGCTACAGGCCAATACAGTGGAGGCAGTTCCTCAGTTTAAATTCCCTCAAGTGTGGCAAGTTGACAGCTGAAGCTATCCAGTGTAATACCTAAGGTATTTAGTTTACTTAAGTATATTAACAGCAAAGAGCACAGGTACAGGTTAGTGGCATTTTTGACAGTGAATAGCAATACATATAAAGGCTAAAGCATGATATTCAGAGAGAGCTTTCCTTATTTTGGGGGAAGTTAGGAGAAGGATGTTTGGGGGGAGAATGAGATGTGTTGTGAAGGGCAGGCTGTCTTTTATCCCTGGGAAAGTCATCTAAGCAGAGGCTGGGATGGAGGATGCTATTGTGGTTCCTTGGCTAACACATCTTCCCCTTCTGCTCCTACAGTGGCATTCCTCTTCAACTGGATTGGGTTTTTCTTGTCTTTTTGCCTGACCACCTCAGCTGCAGGAAGGTATGGGGCCATCTCAGGATTTGGTCTCTCTCTAATTAAGTGGATCCTGATTGTCAGGGTAAGTTATATAACGGAGAAGATAGATTGATAGATTATGTAGAGAGACAGTAATTAGAATGCTTCTGAATATTTGATTTTTCATCTGTAGTTTTTGTTACTTCAACATTTAAAGTGATAATCTGGTTTGTTTTAGGTCTCATTTCATGATGAAGTGAACCAAAATCACTTGCACACATTTCCTGCCTTAGGGTTTTATGGTCAGATCTAGCAAATGTTGATCTGTCTTACACACATTTTGAGCCAGGTGTGATGGCACAAGCTTGTTATCTCAATACTTGGGAGACTTGAGGCAGAAGGAACAAGACTTTGAGGCCAGCCTGAACTATATAGCCAAGTCTGTCTCAACAAAAGCAGTTCTTTTTGTATAGTTTGAAAATGAGTCTATAACAAAGCAGATGACTTTAAAGATTGCTTTTTCATGTAAGGAAGTAGATTTGCATTTGTTGGAGCAATTTCAAGTCACTAATATATAGACTTGTATTTTTTTTTAATGTTTTATTTTATGTGTATGAGTGATTTGCCTACATGCATGTAAGTGCACTGTGTCATGCCATGCCCACAGAGGCCAGAAGAACAGAAGAAGGTGTTAGTTACAGATGGTTGTTAGCCAACATGTGGGTGCTGGGAACCAGACTTGGGTCCTCTGCAAGAGCAGCCAGTGAGTGTTCTTAACTGTTAAGCCATCATTCCAGTCCCTAGACTTGTATTTTTAAAATTATTGTGTGGTCTAAATGACAGTAATGTTTTGTGTGCCCTTGAATTAGTATGCGAAATCATGTCTGTTAGATGCAATAAAGTATTTACCTTTTTTTTTTTTCCCTTCAGTTTTCCACTTATTTCCCTGGATACTTTGATGGTCAGTACTGGCTCTGGTGGGTGTTCTTGGTTTTGGGTAAGTGCTTTTAACATAAAACAAGGAGGTAAAACGTTATCTTAAATCATATAACTAAAATTACTTTAGTAAACCCTCATCTTAATATATAGTATTAACCATCAATTTAATATGTAACTTTTAAAAATATTTTATTATTTTTATTTTTATGTGTATGAGTGTTATGCCTGCTTGTAGGTAAGTACACCTGTGTTGTGCAGTGCCCAAAGACAACAGAAGAGGTTGTTGGATCCCCTGGGACTGGAATTACAGACAGTTGTTAGCTGCTGTGTGGATGTGGGATTTGAACCCAGGTCTTCTGCAAGAACAGTCAGTGTTCTTAACCTCTGAGCATTCTCTCCAGCCCCTAATATGTAACTTTTAAATGTTTCTGTTTTAAAAAATTTTATTGAATGCTTGAGATTTTTATACAATATAATTTGATAGTATTTAGATCCCTTCCCCTATCCACACTTACCCCTTACTGACCCTTGCCCAATTTAATGTACTCTGTTATATATGTGTTCACACACACACACACATAATATGGCCTATAAAGTCAGATTTGTGTCCTCAAATGTCCCTCTACTAGAGCCTGGTTAACCTATCAAGAGTCCCTGTAAGAGGCTGTCTCTCCCCTTCCCTGCCAAAAGTTCCTTAGGTTGAGTTGTGATTTCTTACCCACTTCCCCATGTCTGCTGGAATTTTGTCTGGTTTGAGTTTACCTGAGACTTGTGCATGCTGTCCTCATTGCCCTGAGTTCATATGAGTAACTGACCAGCTGCCTGGAAAACTCCGTATCCTTATGGTCATCTACCACCTCTGGCTCTTCTCCCTCTTCCACAAAGACCTCTGAGCCTTGGGAGGCAGAAATTTGAAATAAATGCCCTATTCGGCCTTTTGTTCTCTGAATATTGGCCAGTTGTGGGTGTCTATATTAATTGCCATTTGCTGCACAAGGAAGCATCTCTGGTGAGATAAAATGTTTCTTAAAGATTAGACAGTTTGCACCAATAGAGTAACATACATGTTAGTAAAGTCTCTTTGAATTTGAAGTGCTAGATTTTTCCTAGCCTATTCATATATGATCAGCAGAGCATACTAATGACTCTACAGTCTGTGGCTTTTTTCTACTAGTGAGTTATTGCCACAGAGGATTTGCACACTCAACCCTGAGTTGCTTGTAGGTGTACCTGTTGTTGTATATATGACCCATCTTTGGCTAGATCTGTAACTTCTGAAAGAAATTATGGGTTTCCAGAATTCTTTAGTTTACCATTGATAAGAATGTTATTTTATAGTAAAGTGAGAGAAAGTTATTTTATAGTAAAGTGAGACTTTAAAAATATTTAAATGTTGGGGGTTGGAGAGATGGCTCTGTGGTTAAGAGCATTGGTTGTTCTTCAGAGGATCAAGATTGGGTCCCAGATCCCACATGGCAGCTAACAACTGTCTGTAACTCCAATTCCAGGGGATCCTATGTCCTCTTCTAACCTCCTTAGGCATTACATGCACATGATGCACCTACATACATGTAGACAAAACACTCATATATAATATGTGTATATATACATCTATATATACATACATATATTTCTGTGTGTATCTCTGTATGTGTATGCAGACAGATCTGTTACTCTATAAATTATATTTTTTACTCTTCATGTTTATTTTAAATTCTTTGTTGCTGATCATTAAAGAAATGAACATTTGAACATTAGGGTGAATTATTTTAATGTGGCTTCTTTGTTATTTATGAAGAAATGTATGTGATACAGTAGTGGAGATCACTCTTATTACTACTGTCACTTCTACAAAACAATAGCAGAGCCTCCTGGTAGCTTTTAAAGATAATGTGATTGGCTCACTATACATCTGCAGCGTCATCACTGTCTAATCATAAGCTTGGCACTGGTGGCTTTTGGTTATTGTCAGAAGTCTTCTATCTAACTACAAAGAACTTTTCATCACTGAATGTATTTAAAAATTACTTCCAGGTCAGGCGTGGTGGCGCACGCCTTTAATCCCAGCACTTGGGAGGCAGAGGCAGGTGGATCTTTGTGAGTTCGAGGCCAGCCTGCTCTACATAGTGAGTTCCAGGACAGCTGGGGCTACAGGGAGACCCTGTCTCAAAAAGACAAAAAAAAGAAAGAAAAAAAAATTACTTCCAAAACAAAATAGGTTAATGATTACCTGGGGCTGGGGAAAGAGAGGAGCAAGCAGGTAAGTGGAGAGGAACAACTGAAGTTCCAGGGTTGTGGGGAGTGAAGAACATGCTCTGAAATCAGGTTATAATTATGGTTGTACAAGACAGTAAATACACAAAAACTCAGTTTATTGTACACAATGAGCTTTATATATCATATGCAAATTGTAGCTCAATAAAGGTATTAAAAACCATGTTTAAAAGCATCTCAGAAGGAGGGTTAAGAGTGTATTTTCATTGGAGGAGTCAGGGCATTGCCTGGCAGACTGTTTGAGAAGTGAATGTAGATTCTGGTACTAGCTTTAAGAGTAGAGAACTACTGTGAGTTCCAGGCCAGGGGTACATAGTTAAAACCTTTTGGAGACAGAAACACTAGACAGAGAACACACTAGAGGGGATGCTGACATCTAGTGGACAACAGTATGTAATGCTGGCCAAAAAAAATTCAAAAAACGGAATTATGCTTAAAAAAAGCAAAGTTCTGGTTGTACAGGTAGATCAGGAGTTGAAGGCTAGCCTTGCCTACATTGGAGGCCAATCTAGTAGCAGGAGCCCTTATCCCCAAAAAACAACCAGTTTTTCTGTTTTCGAGTCAGGGTCTCTCAGTAGCCATAGCTGGCCTGGAACTCACATAGACCAGGCTGGTCTCGATCTCACAGAGATTTGCCTCTTCTGCTGAGATTAAAGCTGTGCACCACCATGCTAGGCTTAATCCCACCAGTTGTAACCTCCCCCTTTTTGGATTCATCATGTAGGATGCTGTTTTGGAACTCAGGAAATTCCCATGCATCTCCCAGTGAGGCCTCCAAATATAAATGTTTGGTCCCATCTTAGATTTGATTTCCTTTTGAGACCAATTAAATCCTGAAAGAACAAGAGGCTTTTACTCCTGAGATCATGTCTTCTCCTTGAGAAATGAATCATTTGACAGGAAAGTCCTTTGGAGACCCTGGAGGAAACTGCTCCTGTTAATAGTCTTTAGCAGGAAAATGGCATCTTCCTTCTTGGAGGGGTAATTCTGGGGAAGGGATTTAATGTCGAAATTATAAACTCATTCCTGACTTTTTTTTTTTTTTAATTAGGCTTTCTCCTGTTTCTCAGAGGATTTATCAATTATGCAAAAGTTCGGAAGATGCCAGAAACTTTCTCAAATCTCCCCAGGACCAGAGTTCTCTTTATTTATTAAAGGTACTATGGGGATCCCATTGTGATCGTGTGCTCCATTGCAGAGTTCTACTCTGTTTTAGAGTAAGGCTCTATGATGGGCTACAGAGAGGATAAGGAAGGCACAGCCTTTTCACAGTTTTTTTTGGGGGGGGGTGCAAAAAACTGTTGATAAGGACAAATGAGAAAAACTTCCATAAGAGAAAATGTTTTGACAAAGAAAAGGAGGAAGGGTCTTAGGGTAATCAGGGGCTACGATATTGATAGTGGGGGCTGAACCCAGTGTTCTGAGGCTACTGCTTACCATTGCACCAGTGTTACGGGGTGCTTCACCAGAGAAGACCACTCAGACAAAGTTTTGCCTAATGAAAGTCATTACTGGCTAGGGCTACTAAACAAGGGTGTCGGAACCCAAGTGTGTAGCACCAAGCCATCTCTAGGGTAAGCTTCTATTCAGAGAAACCATAGCCAGGGGTGAAAAGTTTAACTTCCCAAGCTTACAGGTGGAGAGCCCCCTTAACAATTTCTATCCTATTAAGTGACAATTACTATTTTGTAGAAGCAAGCCAAGCATAACCTATAGAAATCATAACTCTGCAGTTAGCAGGTGCACTCTGAGACGCTCTGACCTGTTCCCAAGACAGCTGGGGTCCAGCTGACATGTGTTCCCATACCCTGGGCCAACTGCCTGATAATTTCAGAGACTAGAGTCAGCCTAAACTTTAACATGGCATAGCTATGGTCAAGAAGGTGCCCTGTTACACCAGTTCCATAAGAAACATTCAGAGGGAACCCTTCAGGCCTAGTCACACAGAGTGAGGAGTCAGACGAGTACATTAGGAACCGTTAGTCCTTTTCCTTGAGCTACTAATAAGCCTGCTAAGGCTTCTGCCTCTTAAAAGTAGTCATTGAAAAAACAAACAAAAAGTAGTCATTGAACCTTTCCTGCTGCCTTCCTTTAGGTTCGTATCCCGAGATCATCACTGTGGTGGTGAGGAGAGTCAAATCCAAGAGAGGAAAGGGAAACACTTTTCCCCTTGCCTGGAATGGGAGACTATATCAGTTACTTTTCTGTTGCTGTGATAGAAACACTGACCAAAGCAACTTAGAAAAGGAAGAATTTATTTGAGCTTACAGCTCCAAGAGTCCATCCTGGCGGAGAGGCATGGCAACAGAGGTGGCTGGAGGAGGAGTGGAAGCTAAGGTCCACATCTTCAAGCAGGCATAGGAAACAAGAGTGTGACTGGAGATTGGGCAAGGCTTAAGAACTCTCTAAGCCCACCCCCACTGATGTGCTTCCTCCAGCATAGCCACACTTCTAAGACTTCCCAAAACAGTGCCCCCAGCTGGGGACAAAATGTTCGACTACTTCGAGCCTATGAGGGACATTCTCATTCAAACCATCACAGAGACTAAGCCCAGCCAAGGTGGTTTTTCCCAGAAGCTGGTTCCACCTTTTACCAACAGCTCCCTGAGGAGTGAGATAGCTTAAGAAAAGAATATTCTAGAGAGCTCTCTGACAAGACAGTTTACTCCTTCTTGGACGTGGCTCTTTGCTCCTTGGGGAACTATGTAGGTGATAGAATAACGTCCTTTCAGGCCATGCTGATTGAAGGCCCCAGGAAAGGCTTTGTGACACGTGGTTAGCAGTTGTAACAAACATTAAGTGGTAAGAAGAATTCAACTGGTGAAAGTCCGTTAATAAGGGCAAGACTTTCAGAATCACTTGAGGCAGCTACAGAGTTTACATCACTGTGGTAGAGGCAGTACTGGAGCACTATTTCACAGCCCACTTGGGCTCTAGGGAGAAAACAGTATGCTGGTATAATAACCAGATGTAGTTGCTCACACCTGTCATCTCAATACTCAGGAGAGTGAAACAGGAGGATGATGAGTTTGAGGCCCTTCTGGTACCATACTGAGTTCCAGACCAGCTTTTGGCTATGTCTCAAAGACAAAACAAACAAAGAAAAGTACACTAATAACAAGGCAAGAAGAATTGGTAAGGGGTGGGCACAGAGGCTGGGGAGGCAGAAGAAAAAGAAGTGTACCTTTTTGTATTATTCAAAACAATTATGTCTTTCCTTCACTGAAAAGTACACCTATAGAATACCTGATTCTGGTAGGGAAACAAGGTGGTAATTACTGAAATGGAAAGGGGGTGGGTCTAACTGTAACTAGTGTTGTACCAAAAACACCTGTGCCAGTGAGTCACGATATATTCAAAAGCCTTATTTTAACCACATTTTTTCCTTCTGAACTGGAGAGGCAAGGGGGGGGTCATTGTTTCATGATTTTTTTTGTTGTTGTTTCTTTTTTGAGACAGTGTCTACATAGTTCAGGCTGGCCTTGAACTCACCTTTCTTCTTCAACATCCTGAGACTGTGATTACAGGCAGGCACCATCTCACCCACTGTTTTACTTTTTTCATTGCTGTGACAAAATACCTGGCAAGAAGTGACTTAAAGGGAGGGTTTATTTTGGTGCATTTGGAGAATCCGGTCCTTTGTGATGGGGAAGGCATGGTGGCAGGCAGCAGGAACCTGGGGCAGCTGCTCACACTGCATCCGCAGTCAAGAAGCAGAGATAGACAAATGCCACTGCTCAGCTTGCTTTCTCATTTTTATTCAGTCTGCCTCCCCAGCCCATGGAAATATGTCACCCACATCCAGGTGGGTCTTCCCTCTCAGTTAAACCTGTCTAGAAATACCCTCTTAGACACAAACAAATATATGTTTCCAAGGTGATTCTAAGTCCAGTCAGGTCGATGATGAAGATTAACCATCAGACCCAATTCCTTAGAAAATATTTATTTTAATTTTTAATTTTATGTGTATGAGCATTACGCTTGCATATAGGTAGGTGCACCCATGTGGTGTAGTGCCCACAGAGGTCAGAAGAGGGCATCAGATCCTTTAGAACTGGAGTTACAGGCAGTTGTTAGCCACCATGTGGGTGCTGGGATTCAAACCTGGGTCTTCTGTAAGACTAGCCAGTGCTCTTAACCATTAAGCCCTCTCTCCAGTCCCAGAGCACTAATGAGCTCAAACACTTTAAAAAATTTTTTATGTGTATGTGTGTATTGTTTGCACGCATGTAAGTGCACCCATGTTGTGCAATGCCCTAGGAGGTCGGAACAGCTAGACAGATCCCCTGGGACTGGAGTTAGGGACCATTGTTAGCCACCATGTGGGCCCTGGGAATCAAACCTAGGTCCTCTGTAACAGCAGTCAATGTTCTTAACCACTGAGCCATCTCTCCAGCCCCTTAATGTATTTTCATTTTGTGTGTACGTGTGTATTGCCTGCATGTATGTAAGTGTACCATGTCATGTAATGCCCGCAGAGGTCAGAAGAGGTAGTAGGATCCCCTGGAACTTACTAACCACCATGTGGGTATTAGGAACCAAACCTGGGTCCTCTGCAAGAGCAGTCAGTGCTCTTTACTGCTGAACCATCCATCTCTCCAGCCCTTGAGCACTTAATTAAAAACTTTCTTAGTATTGTGAGCTCTGTCTTTAAAGATCAATTATTTTTTTTCCTGCATGATGACAAATGCTTTATTCTTCCTTCCTGTAGCCTTCTCCCAGTTCTTTGATTCCTCTCTTATTACAGGAAATCTGTCTCAAGGTAAAAGTTTGATTTAGCAGATATGTAAAATAGCGAGACAGTTGAAATGGTGTTTCCAGTAGACAGTTGGCTTAAAAAGAAACCACAAAGCATTCAAGAAGACTGTTGGCCTGTTTTTTTTTTTTTTCAATTAAACGGTCTATGGGCTTCTGGATCCCCAAAATAATCTGATTCCTAGCCTACCAGTGGTGTCCAGAGTCCCAGAGATCTGTGTGTCCACCAGCACACACATACCATTTCTGTGGCACTCGACTTCAAGTCTCTGCAGACAGCCTTCCAAGTCTGAGGCAGCAGTCTCTCTAGAACTGTCTCATCTGGAGCTTGTATGGTGATTAAGAGTTTACTATTGTAGCCTGTCTAGGTCCTTCTGTTGATTTTAAATGATTAGTGGGTAGCAGGTTCTGACTCATAAATTAAGTGACCCGGTAGGACATGTTCCTACAGGCTAGTTTTGACTTCTAGTCCTTGATTCATCAGTTTTCATCTGTTATTCAAAACTATAAAAATAAAATGACGTAGGTTTGTTAGGCCTCCTTAGAAAACCCTCCATTTGGCTGCAGTGTTCCAGCTTTCCTTCTGCTTCTGCTGTTTGTGGTCTGGTCATCCTCTCTAATGTGATGCTTGTGCTGAGGTCTCTTGGTCCCTTTTGTCATCTCAGTGTAAACAAAAGTTGCCCTTGTATCATGTCAGTGGTCTGCTAAGCATAACTGAATCTGAAGTTTAGGAAATGTTGACAGTTTTAAATTAATAAGTTAATTTCCTCTGATACTGGGTACCAAAAAGTAGATCCTCATCCTCGTTAAATAGTGAATGTGCGTCTTTAGTGCTTCCTCTTTTAGCATTGCAATAGGAGCTACTTGTAGTTTTCCTCCAAGTTATTTCCATGAGAGCTAAAGCAGTAACAGATGTACAGGGCTGGGACTGTGGCTCAGAGGCATGGCCATGACATTAACCTGCCTAGCATGGGAGGTTCAATTCACAGCTCAAGAGATGGAGTGGGGACACATTAGACACAAACATCATTTGAAAAGCATATATATTACTTTCTTTAAATTAGTTAGGAACGGGGCTGGCGAGATGGCTCAGTGGTTAAAAACACCGACTGTTCTTGCAGAAGACCTGGGTTTGAATCCCAGCACCCACATGGCAGCTAACAACTGTCCTTAACTCCAGTTCCAGGGGAATCCAAAGCCCTCTTCTGACCTCCGCAGCATTGCAGGAGAGTGTACTCACTTACATGCAGGCATAATACTCATACACATAAAATAAAAAATAATAAATAAAATATATTTTTTTAATTAGGAATGGCATATATTATCTTCAGAAAAACCTGCTTCCCAAAGACATTGACTCTTGAAGAACATCCTAAACATTTTTGTGGGGATAAGTTTACAGTTTCTTTTAACTTTGCCACAATTTAAGTAGAGGGTGACATCCTCAGCATCCCTGGAAATCTTCCCTGAGTGAGAGCTGGCAGAATTGTTGAGTGAATGAAGGCAACAGGCATATAAGGAAAATTACCTGTGCACTTGAATTCTGTCCTGTGCTTCAGTCACTCCTGGTAAGGAGTGCTGGAATAAGACAGAGGAGAGTGAGAAATTCGGTGCCTTGCTTTTTAAAGAGAATATACCAGTTATTTCTAGTTTGAGGCTTTTATGTTAAGAATAGGAAATGTTAATGTTTATTGACTACTATGATGTTAGTGTATAGTAATCTTAAAACTATGTTGAAATGTACCTCTTGTATCTCCAAACATCCTGTCTTCTATGACTACATTCTCCTCTTAGCTAAAATAACAAGCTAACTAGAGTTTCACTATTCAATCTCCTTCTCTGGCAGATGTTTTCTGGCAAAGGCCTTCCTGCATTTATGAATTCCCCCTCAAGAAGCAAGAGAACACCTGCAGGAAGTGAATCAAGATGCAGAACACAGAGGAGTAATCACCTGCTTTAAAAAATAAAGTACTGTTAAAAAAGATCATTTCTCTATTTGTTCCTAGGTGTAAAATTTTAATAGTTAATGCAAAATTCTGTAATCATCGAATCATTAGTGGTTAATGTTTGAAAAAGCTCTTGCAATCAAGTCTGTGATGTATTAATAATAATGCCTTATATATATTGTTTGTAGTCATTTCAAATAGCATGAGCCATGTCCCTGTAGTCAGTAGGGGGCAATCTTGCTTTATTCATCCTCCATCTCAGAGCAAATTTGGAATTACAGACTTTAGTGTAAAATATGTATAAGGCTGGCTGTTCGAAAAGGGGTTTTCTCAAAAGTTATAACTTGGTTATGACTGCATTTCTGCACATAATCCATATTTACTGTTAAAATTAACCTAGAAACATGTTCAGTTGTACTGTGTGTGAACACCTGGAAGCAAAACCATAGTGCAGATACATTTAAGGTGTGATCAAAAAATGTTCTCATTTGGTAAATAAGCATTAATTTTTTGTAGTCTATATTCAGAAATTACCTTTTTTGTTCTGTGGTGTGTACTGAGAAAATCTAAAAGTGTCATGCATAAAATATAAAGGGCAAAGACGGATGCAGAATAATTACAAAAATGTCATTCTGGAAACTAGCTGCTTATAGAATCCCAGAAGGTCAGATACTAGGAAGCAGAGAATTAGCTTCGAACTTTTGAGAGGATCCCTAACATACTGTACTACTTGCTTTTACAATGTGTTAGCAGAAACCTATGCGTTACAATTGTAGGGTGATGTGCTTGCTGCCCAAGTGGTAATTCACTTTGGTTGCTTTATTAAAACTGTAAATACAATAGAACATTAATAAATGTCTCTTGTGTAGCACCTCTTACTGTAGATTAATGTTTCATTTTTTTGGTTTACATTTGTTGATTGGGAAAACCAATTTTTCTACTCTTACATAAGCATTCAGTATATATTTTTTTAAATGAATCTCTTAAAAATTAAAACTTTTGCAGGACACGGTGGTACACACCTTTAATCCCAGCACTTGGGAGACAGAGGCAGGCAAATCTCTTTGATTTCTTTGAGGTTGAGGTCAACCTGGCCTACATAGTGAGTTCCAGGCTAGCTGGGGCTACAGGGAGACTGTGTCTCAAAAAGAAAATAATAATAATAACACTTGCTATGACTGTACTTCTGCACACAATCATATTTGTGTACTCACAGATTTGATTGGGAACGCTCTTCTTTCATATTGTACTTAGTACACTCCTATAAATAGGTTAATGTTGGTTCTACAAAAGAGAATGAACCAAAATAGGGAGAAGTTGTGGCAATCTTGCCCAAGCCATTCTGGAATTCCCAGTTCCTCTTCGTTCTTTAGGTGTGATCATAGAAACCTTTCCTGGAGCATTGCCCCTTTTCTGCGCTGAACACAGCATGTTATTTACGTCCTACTAGGTGTCTTCATTCCTCTGGGTCTTTATTCCTGTTTTAATGGGTAGAGACCACTGGTTTGTTGTTTGGGGGGGGTATATTATTTTTATTTTATGTGCATGGGTGTATTGCCTGCATGTGTGTAAGCTCACCCATGTCATGCAATGCCTGCAGAGGTGAGAAGGCAGCATTGGATACCCTGACTGGAGTTACAGACAGTTGTTAGCCACCATGTGGGTGCTGGGAATCACACCTGGGTCCTCTGTAAGAGCAGTCAGTGCTCTTAACCTCTGAGCCATCTCTTCAGCCCTAAGACCAGTGGTTCTCATATCACCCACTTGATTTTTTTTTTCCATATTCTACTCAAATTAAATACAAAGGAAAAATGCCACAAAGTCGTCAAACTGCCCCACAAACCAGCCCAGTGTAATAGTTATAAATGTGTAATCATCTGCTGCCATTGAACATCTGCAAGGAACACAGGAAGTCTGTAGGGGTGTCAGTGTATAATGCACAGAAACATGGCTGATTTACAGGCCAAACAGGAATGCAGAGCCTCTTGGAATCCCTTGTTGGTGTGAGAGTGTGTGTGTGTGTATTTTGTTTTTGTTTTGTTTTGAGACAGGCTCACTATGTAGCCTTGGCTGACCTGGAACTCACTATGTAGACCAAGCTGGCCTCAAACTATCTATCCTCGTGCTTCTGCCTTCTGAGTGCTGGGATTACAGGTATGTACCTGTAAATGTGTACACACGCTGCCTGGATTGATACTTCAATAGTTGCTCTAACCGATTTATCAATTACTATACTATAGTGTGCATTCTTGTTCTGTTTTGTTTTGGGGGTCTTCCTATATAGCCTGAACTGACTTGAATTCGCAGTTCTCTTGCCTCAGCCTCCTAGAGTGCAGGGATGCCAGATGTGTACCACCATGCCCAGCTGTATATTCTTATTTAAAGTTTATAATCTCTGAAAAAATTTCTGGATTAAATTGTACCAAGAGTTGACTTTAGAAGTTTTTAGAAGTTTTTATGACTGTTAAGTTCCAGAATGAAAGGTTTCTAACCATCTGAAAAAAATGTGAAAACACAGCAGAGAGGACTATTTATATTGTCTTGACAACAAAATAGAAGAGCGGGCCCTAATTCCCAGTCACTCACACACCAGAGGCCAACTTTGTGTTTATTCCTTAGGTCCTTGTGCCTGATTTGACTTTGTATATTTTGGATTCCTGCTGCATATTTGGAGGTCTATAAGGTGTTAAATTAGGGACTGGAGAGATGGCTCAGCTGTTGAGAACACTTGCTGTTCTCTTCCAGAGGACCTAGATTCAGTTCCCAGCACCCACATGGAGGCTAGTAATTGTTCATAATTCCAGTTCCAAGGGATTCGACACCCTCTTCTGGCCTTGGCAGGGCATTGCACATACAAGGAGGCAAAACAGACCCATATAAAAAAAATGATTAGAAAAAAAGATGTTAAATTAAACCTATGCTTCATTATGCTTTTAAAACAGGGCTAATTATTTATTCTTGGAAATCTTTTGGGGAGGGAGAGGATTGAGACAAGGTCTCATATAGCTGAGGCTAACCTCAAACTCACTGTGTAGCCAAGATTGGCCTAAAGTTCCTGATCAGCCTCTGTCCGCCTCCCAAAGATGAAAATTTTATTTATTTTTATGTGTCTAAAATATAAGACTGCATGTATGTAAGTTTTTCCTGCATGTATGTAAGTACACTCATGTAATGCAATACCTACAGAAGTCAGAAGAGAGTATCAGATGCCCTGGAACTGAAAGAACCAAACCCCTGTCCTCTGCCAAGAGCAGCCAGTGCTCTTAACCATTGAGCCATCTCTTTAATCCCTTAAATATTCTTAAAAACCTTTGAGGTTGGGGCTGGAAAGATAGCTTAGCAGTTAAGAACACTGACTGTGCTTGCAGAAGACCCGGGTTTGAATTCCAGCACCCACATGGCAGCTAACAACTGTGTATAACTCCAGTTCCAGAGGATCCAACAGTCTCCTGTCCTCCACAGGCATTGCATGACACGGGTGCACTTACCTATATGCAGGTAATGCATGCATACACATAAACTAAAAATAATAAATAAAATATTTTTTTTAAAAATTTCAGGTATGGAAAATTGGTACCAGTGCTGTCTAGGGTCCTTGCTGTTGAGGGTGAAAATGTTTGTGCCACATTCTTTCTTGTTATAATCCTCATTTTCTTTCTTTGGTTGATTCACTGTTGTGATTAAGAGGAGGTTCTGGTATGTTCCTGAGGGTGCCCTTGAACTTGGCTTCAGTGATCTTCCTGTCCAGCTTCCTGAGAGCCAGACTATGAGCATGCACCACTGCACTTAGCCATGATTCATTATTGAGACTACCCTTTTTGGATAAAGGGCGGGTCTTTATTTTTGAGACAGGGTCTCCCTGTGATCCCAACTGGGCTAGAACTCACTATGTAGACCAGGTTGGCCTCAAACTCACAGATATCTGCCTGCCTCTGCCTCCTGAGTGCTGGGATTAAAGGCATGTGTCACCATGCCTGGCTTGTTTACTATTTTTCTTTTTTAAAAAATATTTGTCTTTTGCCAGGCATGGTGGCACTAAGCACTCAGGAGGCAGAGGCAGGTGGATCTCTGAGATTGAGGCCAGCCTGGTCTACATATTGAGTTTCAGGCCAGCTGGGGCTACAGGGAGACCCTGTCTTTTTTTAAAATATTTTTATTTTATGTGTATGAGTGTATTGCCTGCATGTATGTGAATGCACCCGTGTCGTGCAGTGTCACGGAGGTCAGAAGAGGGCTTCAGATTCCCCTGGAACTGGAGTTAAGGATGGTTTGTAGCTGCCATATGAGTGCTGAGAATCGAACCCAGGTTCTCTGCAAGAGCAGTCAGTGCTCTTAACTGCTGAATCTCTCCAGCCCTGACCCTGTCTTTTAAAAAAAAAAAAAAAAAAAGCTAGGTGTGGTGGCGCACACCTTTAATCCCAGCACTCTGGAGGCAGAGGCAGGCGGATCTCTGTGAGTTCAAGGCCAGCCTGGTCTACATAGTGAGTTTCAGGACAGCTGGTTGCTACAGGGAGACCCTGTCTCAAAAAGACCAAAGAAAAAGAAAAGAGGGAGGGAAGGAGGAAGGAGAAGGAGGGGAGAAAGATGGAAACACAGCTGGCAAGATGGCTCAACAGGTAAGTTGCTGCCAAGCCTGACAACTTAAGTTCTATCCCCAGAACCTTCCTGGTAAAAAGGACTCCAATCACAAACCTTTTTAGTGAGGTATATATAACTGTATCCTTTTGTTTTTTGTTTTTTGTTTCTTTCTACTTTCCTGTTAATATTTATCTGATTTGAGGACTAGAGATACAGGTCTGTGGAAGAACTTGTGCCTTCCATGTGCAAGGGCCCTGGGTTCAGTACCCACTACCACTGTGCAAAATTGGTAGGTAGCACAGGTGGAATTTCTTTTGGCTTTCACTGTGGTCTTATACTACAATATACTCAAGTTGTTTCTATTTAATGGGGAAAATCAAATAATTACTGACAAGGAGTACCAGGGCCAATAAAAGTGAAAAATTCAGGCTGGGCATGGTGGCACATGCCTTTAGTCCCAGCACTCGGGAGGCAGAGGCAGGCGGATCTCTGTGAGTTCAAGGCCAGCCTGGTCTACATAGTGAGTTCCAGGACAGCTGGGGCTACAGGGAGACCCTGCCTCAGAAAGACAAAAACAATTTTTAAAAAAAAGTGAAAATTCAATTTGAATGGTTGGTTGCCTGAGGTAGTGAGACCTGGGGTACCACAGGAGAGAAGCCCTGGCCTCAGCTTTGAATCCATCTCTTCTTCCCACTGGCCCAACCTTCTTGAGGATGGCACAGTAGATGATGACATAAATGAAAAAAACATTTAGTTCTGATTTTCTTCATTGTTTTTTATTTATGTGTTTGTGTGTGCACCTGTGTTGGTGTGCCATGTTTGTGCTGGTGCCCTCAAGGGCCAGAAGATCCCTTGGCGTTTTAGTGAGCCATCCAACATGTGTGCTGGGAATTGAACTCTGGTTGTCTGAAAGAGCAGCAAGTGCTCTTAACTGCGAGCCATCTCTTCAGCCCTGGTCTTGATTCTTGTAAACATCGGTAATCAAATTTTAATTTAAAGCATGCCAAGATTAAACAGAACTGTGCATTTGTGTAAATTAGGAGAGTATAGTTTATGAAAAAGTAATTGTGATCCGGGTTGCTAACTGAACCTGGTTCTTGGCAAACTCAGTGGGGAGTCTAGGTAAATCATGTGCAAAATGTAGCTTAATAATTTGTCACTTCTGGTGTCTGATCAGTCTTCTCTTTCAGACAGAATTTTCACCTTTCAAACTTACTGAAGGTGATTTGGGGAGTAAAGAAGGGGTAACATTAATGTATTTTTAACATTTTTCTTTTGCCTGTTTTGACACCCACATAGTATTTATATTGGGTGCAGGAGGTAAGGTGGGTTAAGGGGATCATTTACTAAGACAGTATTAAAGGACTCTTGCTTTAACTTACCTCGGCATCTACCTGTATGCTGATGTGTGGTAGCTGTGCTCCTAAGTCACCCACAGGAAGTACTTTTCAACAGGCAGCCTCTGAATATTGTTCTGTGTAGCCCAAACTACTAAAGGAGAGACATCTTAGAAAAATGCACCAGGAATTCCTGATGGGAAAAGGAAGTGGAGGTCGAAAGGAAAAGAAAAGGTGGTTATGATCTTGATCTTGTATCACCCATTCTTTGGTTGTTTTTGCAGAAGATTTGTGTGTAATGTGTATGTGTCTGTTTGCATATATGTGTACATGTATATGTGTGCAGGTACCCTAAGAGGCCATAAGAGGAATCAGATCCCTTGTAGCTGAAGGTACAGGTGTTTGTGAGCTGCCTGATTTCGGTGTAGGATCCAAATTCAGGTCCTCATGATTGAGCAGCAAGCACTTTTTAAAAATTTTTTTTAATTAATTTATTTTTGTTTTATGTGTACGAGTGCTATGCCTGCATGTGTACAAGTGCAATTGTGTCATTGCCTGTGGAAGACAGAAGAGGGCATTAGATTCCCCCGGAACTGGAGTTTCAGATGGTTGTTCCCCACCATGTGGGGTGCTGGGATTCGAACCTGGGTCTTCTACAAGAATAGCCAGTGCTCTTAACCACTGAGCCATGTCACTAGCTCCTCAGGAAGCACTCTTAACTGGTGAGCCATCTCCAGCCTTGTTTGTGGTTGTATGAAACAGTCTTGAAATTTACTAATAGCCTAGGCTGACCTCAAACTCAACAGTGATCCCCCTGTGTCAGTCTTCCAAGTGCAGAAGATTACAGGTGTGCACCACCACCCAGTCTCCTCATTCTAAGAGGCTATTTTATAACCCAGTTCATTGTCACATACAATTTTATGGGTTATGACAAAAGCTGCTTTGGGGACTGGGGAGATGGCTCAGCGGTTAATAACACTGGCTATTCTTGCAGAAGACCTGAGTTTGAATCCCAGCACCCACATGGCAGCTAACAACCATCTGTAACTCCAGTTCCAGGGGATCTGTCTGATGGCCTCTTCTGTCCTTTGCAGGCATTGCACGTCATGGGTGCACTTTACAAACATGTAGGCAATAAACACATACACATAAAATAAAAATAATAAAACACTAAAAGAGCTGCTTTCATGTAAAATAGGTGAATGGAGGGCTGGCCTCCTGAAGCCAGTTTCCCTGCTGATAAAATCTGAAACAGTCCATCTGCATACTGTATTAATTCCTTCACACATCCAATTCTCAGTTTTCCCCTTGAATGATGTTTCTTACACTAAGGTTTCAGTTTAATTTGATCTCTGATCTTAAAAGCCTGTTTTGTTTTCATTTATCCTTTTGTCAAAAAGCATTATCTTCGGATTTTGAGTTTTAATCCTAAACCCATCAATTGATAAAGTAGTGGGGCTGGGGAAGGCTCAATGTAGACTACTGCCTAGCATGCACAAGGCCCTAGGCATAATCTCCAGCACAGCCTCTTCCACCCCCCGTGCCTCCCACCTGCAAAAAATAAATTAGACTGGGGAGATGGCTCAGTATGCAAGCTTGAGGACATGAGTTCAAATCCCTAGAACCTATTAGATGGTAGTATGTGTCTACAATCCCAGTGCTTCTAGGAAGATGGAGGGTAGAAACAGGAAGAATCCTGGAGCCTTTCATGGGCCAGCCGGTCTGTCATACCCAGTGGAGAAAAGCAAGAGATCCTGTCTCAAAGTAAAAGACAAAGACTGTCACTGAGGTTGGCCTCTGACCTCTACACATGTACGCTGCAGCAAGCGTGCCAGCATTCATACACACACAAATGTGCACACATGCTGTATTAGTCACTTTTCTGTTGCTGTGCTAGAAACACTGACCCAAGCAATTTATAGAAGGAAGAGTTTATTTGAGCTTATGGTACCAGGAGAATTACAGTCCATCATGGCAGGGAGACATGGTGGCTGGAGCAGGAGCAGCAGAAGCTAAGCTCTCACATAATCATGCAGGCACAGGAAGTAAGCAAGAGAACAACCGGAGATCTGGCAAGGCTTAAGAACTCTAAGCTCACCCCCAGTGGCGTGCTTCCTCCAGGATAGCCACACCTTCTAAAACCTCCCAAAACAGTGCCATCATCTGGGGACAGAATGTCCAAATACTTGGAGCCTATGGGGACATTTTCATTCAAACCATCACACACACACATATACAAAGATAAGAATAAATAAACATTTCTAAAAAGCATGCCTAGAGAGATGGTTCAGAGGTTAGGAGCACCTGTGTGATCCTGAGGCCCAGAGTTCAGGTCCCAGCATCCATGTAACAAGGGAGCTAGGTGTTCATTGCCTGTCTGTAACTCTGGCTCTGAGGGAGACGGAAATAGGATTGCTGGGGCTTGTTGGCTTTCAAAGTAGCTAAGAAAAAAATGAGAGCTAGGTTCAGGGAAAGACTGCCTCAAAGGAAAAAGAGTGATGGAGGAGGAAGACTTCTTCTGGCTTCCACATGCATGCCCATACACATACACTCAGAGGCACATACACAAATCTTTTTTTTTATTTTATTTATTTATTTATTTATTTATTTATTTATTTATT
>NW_008340429.1:2039796-2041196 GCF_000622305.1 Nannospalax galili
TTTATTTGAGACAGGGTCTCCTTGTAGCCCCAGCTGTCCTGGAACTCACTATGTAGACCAGGCTGGCCTTGAACTCACAAAGATCCACCTGCCTCTGCCTCCCAAGTGCTGGGATTAAAGGTGTGCACCACCAGGCACACAAATCTTTTTTAAAAAGACAAATTAGTAAAATTTCAATATAGATCTCTTTTTTATATTGTTTTTTATTCTTAGATATGTGCATGTGTGTAGGTATGTGTATGTGACTGCAGTGCCCACAGAGGCCAGAGGTGTTGATTCCCCTGTAGTTGGAGTTACAAGCAGTTGTGAGTTGCCTGTCACAGGAGCTGGGAACTGAACTTGGGTCCTCTGCATGAACAGTATGCACTCTTAATCAGAGCTATCTCTAGCCCTCAATGCAAATCTCTCTTTTTTTATTTATTATTTTTATATTATGTGTAGTATGAGTGTATTGCTTGCATGTATGTAAGTGCATCCATGTTGTGCAGTGCCTGCTAACTGAGCTTGGAGTGCTGGTTTACTTACAGAAGAGTGGGCGCCTCCCCATTCGTGGCTGTGCTAGAAAGTCCACACCCACACATAAATCCTGTGGCTTCCTGACTGCCACACAAAATGGTAAGAGACCAGCCTCATGGCTTTCTTGGCTTATATATCCTACAGTTCTGTAGCCAGCCCACAGAGCTTCCGAATGAAAAGAATGGGTACCCACTCCTCATCAATCTTCACTCTCCACAGAAGAAAGCTGAGTAGCTTGCAGAATACGAGTTAATTTTTCATTAAATATTATAATATTGATTGATTAATAAGCTTAGGGCTTATTTTGTATGGGGCTGGGGTATGATCTTCAACATCATAATTCATAAATAAATACTTATGATAAATTACTTTGTCTTTATATAGGTCTCAAGTGCATGGCTATATTATTTTTCTCTCCTTCATGACAGGACTATGGGTAAGAGGGTGTGCCCAGAGTAATGGGGAAAGGCCACAGGTAAATCATTCTAAATATTGGGCTGAGTGACTTTGGACCCTTCTTTGGAGGTCTCTAACAGAATAAGGGCGGGTGAGATGGCTCATCAGGTGAAAGCATAACTACTCAAGCATTATGACTTGAGTTCAATCCTGGGTTCTCACATGGTGGAAGGAGAGAACTGACTCCCCCAAGTTGTCCTCTAACTTCCACATGCACCGAAGCATGCATGCCCACATAGATACACACATGGACACATACATAATAAAAAAATTATTTTAAAAGGCCAGGCATGGAGGTGCACACCTTTAATCCCAGCACTTGGGAGGCAGAGGCAGGCAGATCTCTGTAAATTCAAGGCCAACCTGGTCTACATAGTGAGTTCCAGACCAGCTGGGGCTACAGGGAGACCCTGTCTCAAAAACACCAA
>NW_008340429.1:2041222-2048267 GCF_000622305.1 Nannospalax galili
GAGTTCAAGGCCAGCCTGGTCTACATAGTGAGTTCCAGGACACCGCGGGGGGAAGGGGGAGCCCCTTTCAAAAAAACCAAAAAAAAAAAAAAAAAAAAAAAAAAAAAATTAAAAACCAGGGTAGCACCTCCTCTGTTTGAAATGGTTTAAATGTAAAGGAGAAAGGAATGGATTGGCAGGCCTCGCCAAGACCTGAATTCTGGAATTTGTATGGGCCGTGTCAATGACGGATGGGATGGTAAGTTCAATAGCTGTCCTGCCAGCCGCACCCAAGCTGTGCTTCCTTTGACGTGGTGATCCTATGGGAGCTTTGTCCTAAGTCGTGTACAGGAGGGAAGGAAGTTTCTGGTAAACTGATCTGGGGTGGCTTATTACCCACGGCTAATTCATCTTTAAAGAGTCAATGATCCAGAAAAGTTGGACTTTGCCCAGAATTATTATTTCTTAATTTGTGTGTAATGTTTGTGTGTGAGTATACAGACACATGCCACAGTGCATGTGTAGAGGTCTAGGACAATTTTCAGTGGCAGGTTCTCCCACCGTGGGATGTGGGGATCAGACTCAGGTCATTAGGTTTTTGAGGGCAAGAGCTTTTACCCCCTGAGCCATCTCACTGACTCTTTGCCCAAAATACTAACAAAATCATTTTCTAGATCTTAAAGCGATTCTCAAACGTGAAGCAATTTTATTGATGTGTCATTGCTTAGTGTTATCTTTAGGATACTTCCCCTAAGGGACTATGGGTAGAGAAAACAGTGATGTTATGGGAGGGGAGCTGAGGAAATGAAGCCTGATGGGTGAGAAAGAACTGGGGTAGACGCAGCAAAGGGATACCATTTGTTCTCTCCCCCTGCTGTGCTGCTATAGACCCGCAGGGTACACTGCCAGCTGATTGTTAGCTGATGGCCAGAAGCCACTCAACCCCCATAAAAGGGAGTAGACATGAATTAAAGACAGGATTTGAAAAAAGTCCTTTATTCGGGTCACTTTACTTATGCTTAGGTCTCCAGGAAGTGCTGGATACCTCCTTAGATGGTCTCTTTACCTGCTGCCCCTGCTGCACTTACAGGAGAATGTGAGGGCTTAAGATCACCAGACTGCAGTTTAAACTTAATAAACAAAACAAAACCCAAAAAGTCTAATGTGTTTTCCCATGGCATTTTTACACAAGTGACTCATTGCTACAAGTATATTGGCCATTTTAACAGGCAATCTGATCTTTCAGAGGGAGAAACTGAAACTCTCAGGACAGACAATGGACTTGGACAGATGACTGTGTGACTCGGTGCTAATCTCAAGCACATCCTCATTGGGTGTTTGTTTTTAAGTAATATCTGATCCATCCCAAAACAGTATATTAAAACTCGTCAGTGAAAATATATCAAGTTTAAGAGCAAGCCATGTATATTTTTATTGCCTTTTATGTATCTCTGAGTATATTTTATTAGAAGGAAAGGCACATAAGTACTTTGCAGGAAATATATAGTCTAAGCACCAGTAGCAGTTACTATTTTTTAACTGGATGGCAGAGCATTTACACACTAAGTTTATTAGTGACCTTCCCATAAAAGGGGAACCCAGGACCAAAGAGAGGTCATAAGTATCCAAGCCTGCTCTCTGGTAGACTTTGTTGGTGCCATCAGATGACTAAAACGAGGCCGAAAAATGTTGCCTACATTTTCAAATTCCAAATCACTGCGGCTTCCTCCCCACCTGTTAGTATTTTACTCCCCCAGAAAGAATATTGATGAGTCAGGCATGGCGATACACACATTTAGTTCCAGCACTCGAGAGACAAAGGCAGACAAGCTCTGTGAGTTTGAGGTCAATCTAGTCTACATATTAAGTTCCAGGCCAGCCAGGGTACATAGTGAGACCCTGTCTCAAAATTTTTAAAGATCCAAAGAATGACTATAGATGAAATTTGGGTAGTCCCTTGTGTTAGTAGTGACCATGTTTTACTTTTTTTAAAAAACATGTATAAATGTATTGCCTGCATGTGTGTAAGTGCACCCATGTTGTACAGTGCCAGAGGAGGTCAGAAGAGGGCATCGAGTTCCCCAGGAACTAGAGTTATGGATGGCTGTCCGCTACCATGTGGGTGCTGGGAATCAAACCCGGGTCCTCTGCAAGAGCAACCAATGCTCTTAACTGAGGAGTCATCTCTCTAGCCCCTACTTTGTTACTTCTTAAAGATTCATTTTTATTTATGCGTGTCTGTATGTGTATGTCACATGAGTGTAGGTGCCTGTGGATGCCAGAAGAGGGCATTGGGTTCCCTGGAGCTGGAATTACAGGTGGTCGTAAGCTGTCCAGCATGGGTGCTGGGAACTGATTTCAGGTCCTCTATCACAGCAAGAAGCACACCTAACTTCTGAACCAGTCTCTGGCCCCAAGTTCTACCTTTGAAAAAAAATAGTTTCTATATGTTAAAAAAAATTGCACTCTGGCTTTTTTTTTTTTTTTTCTTTTTTTAAGAGACGGTCTTGGGGCTGGAGAGATGGCTCAGAGGTTAAGAACACTGGTTGTTCTTGCAGAAGACCTGGATTCGAATCCCAACACCTACATGGCAGCTAACAACTGTCCATAACTCCAGTTCCAGGAGATCTGACAGTCTCTTCTGTCCTCCACCGGCATTGCACAACATGGGTACACATACCTACATGCAGGCAATACATGCTTACACATAAAAATAATAAATAAAATATTTTTTTAAAAAAGAGAGGGTCTCATGTAGCCCAGGCTGGTCTCAAAAGAGAGAGAAGTGACTGCCCACTGAAAAGACCACCCCAGAAGGGGTACAGGGGGACACAAAAAATGAAATACCCAGGGCTGGGAGGCTGGGACCTTAGAATTAGCTACTGAGGGAAGATGCCACAGAGGAGTGTCACGAGCCGGGACTCTGTCCAGCAGAGCCGAGGAAAAACGACACAGACACCAAGGTGAGGTTCAAGCTTCTGTTTCTCTTTCTTCCTTTATTCTCTCTTATTCTTTCTCATATTCTCTTCACTATGATGCTGTCTCTGTCTCCTTTGTCTGTCTCTGTCTGTCTGTCTGTGTCTCTGTCTGTCTCCTATTACACACTTCAGCTCTTTATATAGCGTTTCCAACAGCCCTCCCCCCAGCCGGTACCAATCAGGGCTCACACACGTGCAGCGGCTGTTCTCTTCTGTTCTCTTCTATTACACACCTCAGCTGTTCATATAGCGTTTCCAACAGCCCTCCCTCTAGCCAGGACCAATCAGGGCACACACACGTGCAGCGGGCAGGCAGAGTGCAGCTCATTAGCCATGTAGCAAGATCATCAGGCTGGCAGCACCTGTTTTTGGGCTCACCATACTTCAGAGTTGGGGTAAACAAGCGGGATTCACGAGCCTTGGCAATCAGCCAAGAGTTGAAGTAAACAGCACGAGGTTTGGCAGCCAGCCAGGGCTCCATCTTTGGCTGGCTCGGCTGTGCTCGCTTCCCACAGAGGAGTTGTTAGTTGAGGCCTGGACCCCTTTTCTCCCCAGTTACTACCCATGGAATCCAAGCTCATTTGCTTGTCCTGGCCAAGATTTAGTGTTTCTACCCAGGTGGTAATGTAGTTTCTTTTGGGGTATTTTTTAAATTTTATTTTATTAATTATCTTTTGAGACAGGGTCTCATGCAGCCTAGGCTATCTTCAAACTCACCATGTAGCAGGAGATGACCTTGAACTTCTGATTCCCCTGTCTCTACCTCCTGAGTTCTGGGATTATAGGTACAGATCATCACACTGGGTTTATGTGGTATGCTGGGGATCAAACCCAGGGCTCTGTGCACTCTACTAACTAAGCTACATTTTTCAGGGCCATTTTTAGTTCTAAATAAGATAATGCAGGTAGGAGCAAGAGATATGGATCAATGGTTAAGAGTGTTTGCTACTCTCACAGAAGACCTGAGTTTGGCTCCCAGCACCCAGTTTAGCTGGCTCACAACCTCCTGTAACTCCAGCTCTAGGGAATCTGACATTTTCTGGTCACTGCAGTTGTACACACACACACACACACACACACACACACACATAATTTTAAAAAATAGCTGGGTGTTATACATACCTTTAATCCCAGCTCTTGAGAGGCAGAGGCAAGTGAATATCTAGAGTTTGAAACCAGCCTGGTCGACATAGCAAGTTTGAGGTCAGTCAGGGCTACATAATGAGATCCTCTCTCAATAATAAAATTTAAAAAAAATAATAAAATTTTTAAAATTAATCTTAAAAAAAAAAAGATGAAGTAAGTGAAACTGCCCTGCACACAGAGGACAGCTCTTACGGCACTCTTACCTGCCACAGCATTAATCCGGGGGCAGGACATTAAAAAACTGAATATACTATAATTCAAACTCAGGGTGTTCATTTCCTTCCCAGACCACAGAGCTTCAGAGACCCTCCCTTTCCTCGTTCCTTCAGTCCTGAAGGCTGTCATTAGACCATCCCTGATAAATCAAACCATTCTTTCCCTCCCAAATTCCTGCAGCCCAGATGAATATATATGCATTACTCTTGTTTTACTGGTAATACCATCTGTATTTATGTAGGAACTCACATACCTGTTTATTTGATCCTCACAGATTACTAGAAAAGGTGTTCTTTTGCATTCTTTACCCCCAAGCAAGCAAAGTCTCCCTCCTTGTATGGATTTAGATCTTCATCCACACAGTGTCCAAAAGACCCAATTTCTCTATTGGTCTGAAATTCACATTAAATGACTTCACGTGAGGTATTAAACCTTCGGTAAATGTGTGATGACTGTTAAGAGTGCTTGGCACAGGTGCTCTTTGTTATTTATTATGTGCTCAGTACCTTGTTTCATTCTTCATGGGCCTTACCTCATTTAGTCACCTCACCAGTGCTTTGAGCTAGTATTGATGAGGCTCAAACCCAGGGCTTTGTGTGTGGTAGGCAAGTGCTCTACCACTGAACTGTACTCTCAGCCCCATCCCCATTTTATACTTTAAAAAAAAATAAGGCTCAAATCGGGGGTGATGGCGCATGCCTTTAATCCCATAAGCAGGCAGATCTCTTGAGTTCCAGGCCAGCCTGGTCCATATAGTGAGTATGAGTCCAGGTAGGGCTACAGGGAGACTCTCTCAAAAAGACCAAATAAATAAATAAATAAATAAATAAATAAATAAATAAATAAATAAATAAATAAATAAATGCATGCTCAGAAAAGTTAACTGACTTGCCCCTTTCTGCTCTGAAACTAAAAGGCTGAGAATAATTTGGTTCCTGTGGTGGATGATTGGACTCTGAGCATCCATGCAGCCTTTAGCTTTCCTCGAAGCACCTGCTTCTGTCTCCTCTTCATTCTCTTGCCTCTTCTCTATCCACCCTCCCTCCCTCCTTTCCTTCTCTCCTTCCTTCCTTTTCCTTCCTCCCTCCCTCCCTCCCTTTCTTCCTTCCTTCCTTCCTTCCTTCCTTCCTTCCTTCTTCGTTCCTTTCTACTGTCCTTTTACTTTTTCCTTTTCTTTTTTGAGACAGGCTCTCATGTAGTCCAGGCTACATGCTGTGTAGCCCAGGATGACCTTGAATTCCTAATTCTCCTGCCTCTTTCTCCCGAGTGCTGATATTAAAGGCATTCACCTCTCTGCTGGGCTCTCCATCTACTCTTTAACAAGCTTGTTCTTCCTCCAAGATTACCTCTATGGAAGGCAGGAAGGGACATTCCAAACTAGAGACACAGTGTTCACTGTTCAGAGCTGCTGAAGTGTCCTCCTCACCTCGCTGACCATCTGAATGGTCTTTCCACCTGAGGCTCAGAACAAGTGATTAAAGGTTCTTAGAGCTAGCACTTAGAGACAGCCAAGGGCACTGGACAGAGATGGGGCAAAGCCCAGGGATCACCAAAGGTTAGTTCGCTGTCTCTCAATTAAGCAAAATGGCATCTTGAGATAGGATTCAATAGCAATTTCAGAATAGTAGCTGACACTGGATTTATTGTGTTCTAATGCAGCAAAAGTTCCTTTCCTGTCTACAGTTCAACAGCAGTAAGACTTGTTAGCTCCATTTTACACCCAAAGGGCAGGCTCTCTCAGAGGTCCAGGAACTTGAGTAAGGTCACACTGGATAGGGGAAGAATCCAAAGCCTAGGCACTCCTGACCACTAATTAGTACTTCTCTGCCCCCTCCCCCTGGCTTAAAAAAACAAACAAACAAACAAATAATAACAACAAAAAAGTGTTCTTTATGGAAACATTTTAATTCTGATTTTTAAAAGTCTGTGTAACAACAAAATTAAATTTAGAGCACTTTTGTGTATGTGCATGTTTGTGTGCAGATGAACATGTGTGGGTGTAGGTGTGTGCACATATGTGGAGGCCAGAGAGCAACCTTGGGTGTCATTCCAAGGTGCTATTACTTTGCTTTTTCTTTCTTTCTCCTTTAAAAATTTTATGTTTGGGCTGGAAAGATGGTTCAGCAGTTAAGAGCACTGGCTGTTCTTGCAGAGGACCCGGGTTCGATTCCTAGCACCCACATGGCAACTACTAACCACCTGCAACTCCAGTTTCAGGGCATCCAACACCCTCTCTGGCCTCCATGGGCACTGCACAACACTGGTGCACTTGGCATGCTGGCAAAGCACTCATACACATAAAATAAATGTTAAAATTTCTATTTTTATTTATTGTGTATGTGTATGTGTGCACACATGCATGTGTGCACCTTGGGAGAGGAAAGTGCCCATGTCACAGCCCATGATGGAGGTCAGAGGACAAATTTGCAGAGTCAGTCCTATGCTTGTACCTTTACATGGTTTCTCAGAATGGAACTCAGGTTGTCAGACTTGCATCTTCAGACAGCAAGCACCATTACCTGCCTGGTCATCTCATTCCACCTTTTCTTTCATTTTTTTAAAAAATATTTTAGCCGGGTGGGGTGGCGCATGCCTGTAGTCCCAGCAAGCACTTGGGAGGCAGAGGCAGGCGGATCTCTGTGAGTTCAAGGCCAGCCTGATCTACATAGTGAGTTCCAGGACAGCTGGGGATACAGGGAGACCCTGTCTCAAAAAGACCAAAAAAG
>NW_008340429.1:2048465-2076509 GCF_000622305.1 Nannospalax galili
CCTTAGAACTGAAGTTACGGACAGTTGTTAGCTGCCATGTGGGTGCTGGGATTTGAACCTGGGTCTTGTGCAAGAACAACCAGTGTTCTTAACCACTGAGCCATCTCTCCAGCCCCTCTTTCATTTTTCAAAGACAGTATGTTTGAGCCTGGAGCTCATCAGGTAGGTTAGACTGGGTGTCCAGCAAGCCCTAGGGGACCTGCCTGTCTCTGCTTTCCCAGTGCTGGGGTTACAAGTATGTACCACCATGCCTAGCTCTGTTTACATGGGTTCTGGGGATTGAACTCAGACCTCATACTTGCAAGGCAAGCACTTTACCAACTGAGTTATCTCTCAGTACATAGAATACTTTTTTTTAATGTCTCAAAAATGCCACCTACTGCTGGGCCTGGTGGCACACACCTTTAATTCCAGTACTTCGGAGGCAGAGGCAGGTGGATCTCTGTGAGTTCGAGGCCAGCCTGGTCTACATAGTGAGTTCCAGGCCAGCTGGAGCTACAGAGAAACCCTGTCTCAAAACAAACAACAAAAAACAAAAAAACAAAACAAAAAACCAACTCTAATGTATTCAAGAAGATCCTTCATGTAAAGAACACACAGCCTTTAGACCACTAAGAACTCTCCAATCTTCCTGTTTGAAAAGACTCAAGCTGTTGAAATGACCCAGGTATACTGTTATTTGCAGGAAAGAATTCATTTACATTTAGAGAACTCGTGGTTATTAGTCTCACCCCTTTAAACTGAACTCTGTGTGTGTGTGTGTGTGTGTGTGTGTGTGTGTGTGTGTGTGTGTGTCATTTTATAAGAACAAATGAATTGGGCTGGAGAGATGGATCAGTGGTTAAGAGCAGACTGCTCTTGCAGAGGATCCAGGTTCCACTCCCAGTACTTACATGGATGTGGGTGCTAGAAATCGAACCTGGGTCCTCTGCAAGAGCAGTTAGTCATCTCTCCACTGAGTCATCTCTCCAGCCCTAAACTGAAGTGTTTTATAGCCAATATTTAGGGTGACGTCTACTGCAAACTTGAAACAATTCACAGCCTCTTACTCCCCTTCCTCATATCTTCCTGAATGCCCCAGCCTGCCCTTCTCAGATTTGAACTTGGTTGAGGAGGGGAGATCACAGCCTGTGATTCTGCATCTTAGCCAGCAAGCCTTCAGGAAAGCCTAGACTGCTTTGCTAGCAGTCACACCAGAACACAGAACTTTCCAAGAGCTGTAGGTACTCAGCAGTTGGGTAACTAACAAACACAAACAAAACAAAAACCGTTCAAAGGTATTCTGATTTCCATGGAGCTTTTCTGGGCTTCATCTTGACTGAAGCATGCAAGTAAACTCACCAGGTCTCCTGACACCCCCTATTCCTCACCCTACCCCCACCCCTGCTTCTTTTGTGAGCTAAGCCATGCCTCTCTTTCCAGTGTAATGTTGGCTAGTCCTGGCCTGAGCTGGCCACATGTCCTGCTTGAATAATCTGCAGAAAATTTTCTAGAAATCTCTTTCTAAATGTCCATTGTTGAGAGAAAGTGAGTGAGTGAGTGAGTGAGTGAGTGAGAGAGAGAGAGAGAGATCTGTGAGGTGGTAGGTATAGAAAGAGCCAAAGCCCCAAGACTAAAGGCCTGCTTGCATACATTTATTTATCTGATAAAGTACAGGAAACTCTGCCTCTCTCTCACCACACTTCCACCACTGTGAGCCACGGCATGTCCAGATTGAACCCCAGATGGCAGCTGTGGATGCTCAGAGCACAAAAGGTTTTCTGTTTGCCCAAGGGTCTATCAGTGTTTAAACAGAAATGGCGGAAGCGCGCGAGCACCGTATCAGTGGCTTATCAGGCCCAGGCTTTTCCATGTGCACTTGCCAGTCACTTGAATTTACCAGCCTCCTCGGCACCATACTGCACTGAGGCAGAGCAGGAAGAACAGGATGGTTTCTGGAGTTGGGTGTGTATGGGTCCTTATGGCATTATTTGCCTTCCAAAGCCCCGTGGTGGCCTGGGTGGTGAGAGGCTCCTAGAAACAACCAAAGTCAGGCTCAGGAATGCACCCAGGAGGCAAGATGAAATAAGTCTTAGTGAGTGTGGAAGTAGACAGAGACAGCTCTTGTTCCCTGGGTCACCAGGTCTGTAGTCAGCACAGGATGTGGTCAAAGGGGGTGTTAACTGGAAGTTGGAGATTTGTGAACACTTTAAGACTGGAAGCAACCTTGTAGATGTGCCTTTGTATATATTTCTCAGGAAGCAATTCTTTGACAAAGATGCTCCTGTACAATACATCTGGGTTACATCTTCTGGAAGATGATCTTCGGGGCACAGTGATGGATGGGTAGCCTATTTTAGAAATGATTCTTTGAGGTCAGGCCTGGGGTTATAAGCCTGTAGCTCCATCTGGCACTCAAGAAGTTGAGGCAGGAGGTTCTTTGTGAGTTTGAAGCTGGCTTGGGTTACCTAGTGAAAACCTGTTTCAAAAACCAAATAATAATAAAAGCCAAGCAAAAGAAAAACAGGGCTGAGCAGGTGAGTTTGCTCAGCAGGTAAAGGTGCCTGCTGCCAAGCCTGACAACCTGAGTTTAATCCTTGGGACCCACTGGTAGAAGGAAAGAAATGATTCCCATGAGTTGTCCTCTGACCTCCACACATCTACCATGGCATGAGCGCGTGCACACACGCACACACACACACACACACACACACACACACACACACACACTAAATGAATAAAACAAATTTCTTAAATAAATTAGAAAAAAAAAGGGCGACTCGAATTTATAATTACCTCTGCTTTCCAAATTCTTATTATATACCAGCTAAGCACCTTATAAATACTATCTCAATTAATTCTCAGAATAATCTTCAGAGGTAGGAATTTTAATTTCTATCTTACAGATGAAGAAACTGAAGCTTAAAGAGTTGTAATTGCTGGGCATGGTGGTACATGCCTTTAATCCCAGCACTTGGGAGGCAGAGGCAGGTGGATCTCTGTGTGTTCAAGTCCAGCCTGGTCTACATAGTGAGTTCCAGGACAGCTGGGGCTACAGAGAGACCCTGTCTCAAAAAAAAAAAAAAAAAAAAGTTGTAATTTAGCTAGGTGTGGTGGTGCATATCTGTAATCCCACCAGCACTTGGGGGCTGGGAGGTAAAGGCAGGAAGATCAGGAGTTCAAGATCATCTTTGGCTATACATTGAATTTGAGTTCAGCTTGCCTGGGATACATGAGACCTATGTAAAAAATCTGCCCCACAAACAAAGGAAAAGTTGTGATATAGCCTGCATTGGTGGCACATGCCTGCAATCTTAGCACTTGAGAGGCAGAGGCAGGATGGTCAGGAGTTCAAGGTCAGCCTTAGCTACACAGAGTTTGAGGCCAGCCTGGGGTAAATGAGACCTTGCTTCAAAAAAACGGAGTTCTGATTTGCCCTGAGTTACAGCTAAGCAAACAATACAGCTAGTGTCTGAACCTGGGCTTTTCTGGTTTGCTTGGCTTGGTGTTGTTTGAGACAGGGTCTTGCTCTTTAGCCCAGCCTAAGCACAAACTCTTGATCCTTCTGCCTCAGTCTCATTGGTGCTGAGAGTACAGGCGTGTAGTACCATCCAACTCAGAACCTGGGTGTTCTAACCCCACAGCTCTTGGGGTAAGCAGTCTCTACTGTTCTATGCCTTGAAGGATTCGAGGAACAGGCAAGAATAGCATTAACCACTGGGGGATATCACTGGGACCCCAGGGGGGTATGGAAGGTTAGTCTTGCTTGGGGTCCCAGTCCAGGATGAAAGGAACTACGGACTAAATTTCCCTATGTTCCCCATTTCCATTCTTACCTAGTGTTCCTTCCTAAATCCCATCTCCTCTTGGGCAAAAACTAAAGGGAAATGTAGAGTCCTATTGTCTGAAACGGTGCATTTGACCTACTCTGCTGTCTTTAACAGGAACAGCTAGAGATTAATTTCTTATTTCCTGTCTTCACTGTTATTCCAACATGTGACAAAATAACTGACAGAAGCAACTTCAGGGAAAAAAGACATATTTTGGCCCCCAGTTTAAGTCCTGGAGGCAGGGAAGGCGACTGCAGAGTAAGGCCATCCCGAGTAGCCAGAGGATGACTCAGCAGCTTCTCACCTCTTAAAGGAGGAAGCACAGAGCTCAAGCTGCAACCAGAAGCCAATATCACCTTCAAGACCCACCCCCAGCGACCCACTTCTGCTAGCTAGATTGCAGTCCCCAAAATTCCACAACCCCTCAAAACGGCACCATCAGCTGGGAAGCACATGCCCAGACACGAGTCTGTGGGCAACACTTCTCATCAGGAAGATCACAGTGACTGGACATCCTCAGCCAAACCCTCATGCCCACCACCCCTAACACATACACGCCCCTCCAATAAAGCTGTATTTTACATGTTAAACTTTCTGGGCTTGGACCTTAAGCAACTTTATAATTTGGCAAGTTGAAATCAGGACAGCAACATACTTGTGCTATGGGGATGGATCCCTGAAGCCTGTAGAAATTCAGAGTGGGAACGGTTTTCTGAGGACCAGCTGGTAGTCTGACCTCTGACCGGGCCCTATTTGTAGCAGAAGATGGCTTTTGACTGCTCCATAGGGGAGGTGTCTACATGGCCTGTCCCAGGGTCAGCCATCACCCACCCATGGGGCTTGGACTGTTGCTGTTTCAATGTTAAGATATAAAATAAATCTGCAAAGATAGAAGACAGGCTCAAGAAGGAGGGAGGCACTAAGGTTGGAGGGAGGTCTGGTTAGGAGCCTTCTGACTGTCTGAAGCCAGAAGCTGACCCAGTGTCCTTCCCAAAACAAAACAATCCAGCTTCATGTGGGTGCAGTCCTTAGTCTTCTTCTACTGTCTTCACCCCCAAATGTCCTGGCCAAGGACTCACCAGTCTATGCTTTTGAAACTGCTCTTCACCAGCTCGGAACACCCTATTCCAACCGGCCCCAGCCCTCCTCCCTGCCAGGCCTCCGCTGCAGTTCACAGGCACTCCAGGCACACGTGGAATGCTGCCAGTCACAGGAGATCCCAGGGGAGATAAAAATGCACATCTTTGACCACTTCTTTACCAAACAGACCCAAGATGTGTAATTAAAGGCCCGGGGACTCTGCTGGAAATAGGTTTAAACTTGAGATAATCCCTTCTGGCACTTCCTCTTCCTAATAACCATCAACAAAAATCAAACAAATCCACCTGGCTCCAGTCAGTAAGTCTGTAACCAGCAAAGGTCAAGGAGGAGCGATAAGAACAAGAAAGCGGCCACAAACCGCGTTACTGGAAACACATGTTGGGACGCGTTGGAAAGCGACTCCAGCCAGGCCCGAGCTAGGACTACGACAGCAACGCTCAGGAGCTGTGTGTGCCTCCTGCTTCTGCCTCTGTGCCGTGCCAGCCAGCGCTCACTCCCAGGCTGCCTGGCTGTCTTGAGACTAGACTCAGGAAGCAAGGATGTAAAAGTGATGTAAAAGGTGTAAAAGGGTAAGAGGTGACTTGCCTTAATTTCCCCCACTCTTTCCCAAAGAAAGGCCTGGTCACTATTGAGCTGCCCATGAGCAAATCACCCCTCATTCCTGCAGACTACCTGGCTGGTCTGTTTCCAGGCTCCTCAGTACCTGCATGTGCATATAGCTTGAAACACACAAACACACCCGTGCATGGGAAAGTGTTTCTTCAAACTTTCAGGCTGCAGTGTGTTGTTTTATTAGGCAGCTTGGGCTGCAGCAACACTGTGCCTTGCCAGCTTGCCTTAAGCAATGCAAGGATATTTTCTCACTGATCTGGAGGCTGGGGAGTTCAAGGGCAAGGTCCTTATTTGGTTCCTGATGAGGATTTCCCTTCTGGCATCTTTGCCTCTTCCCCATCTTAAAAAGATGTCAGTCAATGACAGCATTTTAACCTGTCACCTACTCGTAGGCTGTGTCTCCAAACAGTTAAACAGGGGGCTACAGTGTTCACTTAGAAGCCTTTAGGAGGACACAACTCATCCCATGGCATTCAGGTGTGATTGGGCTGTGGGGAACAGGACCATGACATGGTGGGTCCTCAAGCCCCAGGAGGGGTCAGGGTAGAGAGACAGGAGGGGACCTGGGTGCTCTCTCCACACTGCAGATGCCTTTTCTATGGACAGCCTCCATGCTGTGCATCACAGGCACTCACTCAGCTGAGCTGCAGGAGCCTGTTTCCACTGACAGAGAACCCGTCAGGTGACAGTAGCCTGCAGCTAGGGTATCATCTCTAGTGATCTCTGCTTCAGAGTTTTCACAAGGGGATGGAAAGCACTTTTAGGACAGAAACCTGGTTTGGACTCTGACACCCAACAAGTCTTACTGGTTCAGTTTATGGTTAAGTAGTGATCGGTGCTTTTAAAACTGACCAACTAGCTTTGAACCCTGTAGCCAGGTTGGGGGCGGGGTGAGTGATATTTTGAGGAGTATAGCTCTGAAGACCTTTAAAGGCAGGAAGCAGAGAAATTTCACTTCAAGGACTATTAACTGCTGTTTCTCTAACCTTAAGAGTGGGCTTCAAGGATCTGAAGGGCTTACCTTGGAATTGTGCCTGGCTTTAGCAAGTGATCAGAATATGGTTTGCCTCAGAACCAGGGAACCCACCTTCTCCATTCTACAGATGCTCTAGAGATCCAGAAAAGGAACTAGTAAGATTTGCTTTTTTTTTAATTTAGATTTTTTTTTTTGTCTTTTGTCTTTTTGAGACAGGGTCTCCCTATAGTGTATTGCCTGCATGTATGTGAGTGCACCCGTGTTGGGCAATGCCATGGAGGTCAGAAGAGGGCATCGGATTACCCTGGAACTGGAGTTAAGGATGGTTTGTAGCTGCCAAGTGGGTGCTGGGAATCGAACCCAGGTCCTCTGCAAGAGCAGTCAGAGCTCTTAACTGCTGAGCCATCTCTCCCGCCCCAAGGTTTGCTTTTAAGACACAAAGAAGGCCTGCGTGTGTGTGTGTGTGTGTGTGTGTGTGTGTGTGTGTGTGTGTGTAAGCCAGAGGTAGATACTGGGTATCTTCTTTGATTGCTCTTCACCTTAATTTAAAATTTTTTTTAAATTTAGCTGGGCGTGGTGGCACATGACTTTAATCTCAGCACTCAGGAGGCAGAGACAGGTGGATCTCTGTGAATTCAAGGCCGGCCTGGTCTACATAGTGAGTTCCAGGATGTCTGGGGCTATAGGGAGACCTTGTCTCAAAAAAGACAAAAAAAAAAAAAAAAAAGTTTTTTTAATTTTTGTTGTGTGTGTGTAGTGCTTGCCCACCTGTGTATGGGCCCAGAAACAGAGGCCCAGGGGCCAGAGGAGAGCATCGGGTGTTCTCTAATACTTGCCACCTTATTCCTTTGAGGCAGGGTCTCTCGAACCTGGAGCTTGAGTTTTTCAGCTGGGTTGGCAGCCAGCAAGCCACAATATCCTATCTCCACTCCCCACAGAACTGATATTCCAATTGCATGCCAGACCACACCCGGCTTGTTAGGTGGGTGCTGGGAGCTGAACTCAGGTCCTGATGGTTGTGTAGCAAGTCCTCCTAATCACTGAGCCATCTCTCCAGCCTCCCAAAAGAAGGTTTTTTAAAAGCTTTACCCTCCCATTGGCTTTATTGCTCTTAATTATTGTGTGTATTTGTGTGTGAATAGGCATGAGTGTGTAGGTCAGAGGACAATTCTGGGAAGTCAGTTCTCGCCTTCCTTCCTTCCACCTTTACATGGGTTCCAAGGATTCTAACTCAGGTTTTAAGGTTTGCACAGCAAATGCTTTTACCTGCTGAGCTATCTTGCTGGCTTTTTTTTTTTCTTTTTGAGATAGGGTCTCCCTGTAGCCCCAGCTGGCCTGGAACTCACTATGTAGACCAGGCTGGCCTCAAACTCACAAAGATCCGTCTTCCTCTTCTCGTAGCCCAATCTGACTTCAGACTTGCTGTGTAGTTGAAGATGACCTTGAGCCTCTGATTCTCCTGACTCTACCTTCTAAGTGCTGGGATTATAGGCCTGCACCACCATGCCCAGCTACTATTCTGTTTTCTGTTTTATGGATTTGTCTGTGGTACCTTAGGTATATTATGCACATTCACCACCCAAATCAGTACTATTTGATTATATTAGCCGTATCTTTCCTTCTTTTTAGTGAACTGTCTTAAAATATGTTATGAGCATTGTGAAATTTCCCTGAACATTTCCATATGTATCTAAGAAGTAAGGATATGTTCCTCAGGAACTCTTGTACTATGTATCACAACTCATAAAATTCCTTAATACCATTGAATGCCAAATCCATATTTGGATTTCTTCTGTTGTTCCAAAAATATCTCTTACAGCTGGTGCATTCAAATCACGACTAGATAGTGGGCCTAGTAGTTATGGCTTTTAAGATACTTTTATTCTAAAGTATTCCTGGCACCTTTCCCTCCTTCTCCATGACATCAACCATTGCCTTGTTGAAGAAATACAGGGAGCCTGCAGCACTGCTTCATGGGTAGAGTTAGTCTGATTGTTTCCTCTCCATAAGGATGTTTAACTACTCCCCATTACCTGCTTTCCCCAGGTCAGAAGTTAGGGCTTGAAGCATGATTACATTCTGTCCTTTCTGCCCTGGTCCTACCCAGGTGAGTATCCTGTCTGTCTGGGTAGTTCTGACTATGCTTGGGGCAGAGACTGGGGGTTGAGGGGGTGGATATTCAACAAGCTTCAAACTACCTTCACCTGGGGGCTGGAATGATGACTAGGAAGCTAAGAGCACTGGCTGCTCTTCCAGAGGAACTGGGTTCAATTCCTAGCACCCACATGGCAGCTAACAACCATTTGTTACTCCAGTTTCAGGGGGTCCAATGCCCCCTCTGGCCTCTGCGGGCATTGCATGACATGGGTGCACTTACATGCATGCAGGCAAGACACTCAAATATATAGATAAAAAAAAAATTTTAAAGCTTTTTTAAAAAACTTTTTATTATTTATTGTTTTTATTTTATGTGTATGTGTGTATTGCCTGCATGTAGGTAAGTGCACCCGTGTTGTACAATGCACACAGAGGACAGAAGAGGTCATCGGATCCCCTAGAACTGGAGTTATGGACAGTTGTTAGCTGCCATGTGGGTGCTGAGATTCAAACCCGGGTCTTCTATAAGAATAGCCAGTGTTCTTAAACACTGAACCAACTCTCCAGCCCACAGATAAAAAATTTTAAACTACTTTTACATGTTCCACTTGCAACCAGCACATAGTTTAGAGGGTGATACTTTGGTATCATGTAAATATCCAGTTCCCCAAAGACCCAACTTTACCCAATAGCATTAGCATCCTCCATTATCCCTGTCAGAATCATTTATTTCACTGGGGCTTAGCAAAGGTGATCTCCTCATTGTTATCCCTTCTACACTGTAATCTCAAACTTGTCTATAATGAAGAGCTGGCCTTATTAAACATTACCTTGTAATTCAGTTCTTCCTAGCAAGCTGGGCTAAAGGCTGAATTTGGTTCTTTTGAAGATTCATTTCCAGAGGAAGGAGTTGGGGAAATGAGTCTGGTCTTTATGAAGCTGAAGAACGAATGTGACTGAGGGGTGGGAGGTTCTCTGAAGGAAACTTCATTTCCTCCACTTTCCCCTGAGATCCCCTGACGTTTTGGAGACAACCAGAAGGCCACACATGTGTACATGTGCATTTCTGCAAGTTTGTGAATGTGTGGCAGGGCAGCAACAGAGCCTCCGTCTGAAGCTTTCTACCCAAGCAGGGGAAGGGCATTAAGAACTGTGTGCTTCCTCCCCAGATCTATGCTTCTTTCTTTGGGGAATGAGCAGGGATGAGTTTTGAACGGGGACTGTCATCTCAATGTTCCTCTTCCCCACTCTGTCTATGGGAGGGTAAGTGTCTTATCAGACTCTTCCCAAATGGCCAAGTGTTTCTAATCTTTACTTTTTCCAATTTGACTAACAATAGGCCAAAGAGTTATTAGTCTACCAGTCATCTAATAGTTACAGAACATCATCTACGGGCTCCAGTTATCACTCCAGAGGAGGTGACCTTAAGGAGCACACAGTCTACTTTGGAAGGAAATGATGCATGCACATAGGCAGTGGAGAAGAAGCCTCAGCATAAATTGATGTGTAGAAACAAATCCCAATATATTGTCTAGCCTGATCACTTATTGGTCTTTTGTGATATATTGGACAGTTATCTTAAAGAACCTCTGGAATGGGGAGCTGGAGAGATGGCTCAGTGGTTAAGACCACTGGCTGCTCTTGCAGAGGACCTGGGTTCAATTCCCAGCACCCACATGGTGGCTAACAACTGTCCTTGACTCCAATTCCAGGTGATCCGATGCCCTCTTCTGACCTACATGGGCATTGTACAACAAGGGTGCATTTGCATACATGCAGACAATACACTTATACACATAAAATAAGAATAATAAACAAAATATTTTAAAAAGAGCCTCTGGCCGGGTGTGGTGGCGCACACCTTTAATCCTAGCACTTGGGAGGTAGAGGCAGGTGGATCTCTATGAGTTCAAGGCCAGAGCTCTACATGCAAGTAAATTCCAAGTCAGTCATAGATACATAGATGTTTTCTAAAATACACACACACACACACACACACACACACACACACACCCTACCCCTGGAAGACAGATATGATAACCCCATATTTCAGGTGAATAAACTGAAGCTCAATGTGGGTACATAGCTTATGCAGGGCCACACAGATCTTAAATCTAGGCACTCAGCTTTCTGTATCGAAGCCTGTGCTCTATCCAGCACACCATGCTGTTCTCTTACCACGTGTTCTATGAAACAGGAGCATAGAGAAATGAGACTGACATGGTTACTATGCACAAGGTATTTGTTACATGGAAATTTTTTCCATTCTACATGTAACTATCAAAACAATATTGTGTTAACTCTGTATTAAATAAATTGCATAGTAAAGAAAATCTTCATAGGAAGAAAATATGCCTATAACTGTAACACCTTAATTTAATAAGTGCTTTTATTTTTAAATACCTCCCTCCATCTTTGCCCGTAGGCACTGATATTCCTACATAATATTAACCATAGCACAGACGTTAGCTCATGTTTTCTTCTTTGACTTTATATGCATTATAACTATTTTTATGAAATATTTGTATTTTCAGTGTTCTGAGAGGATAAAACATTATTTACAGAGCCAGGTCCTCTTTTTAGGTCTCATCTGGACAAGTTTTCATTTTTGTTATTTAAATTTTTATTTTTTTATTTTTTATTTTTATTTTATGTGTATGCGTGTATTGCCTGCATGTATGTAAGTGCATCCGTGTTGTGCAATGCCTGCAGAGGTCAGAAGAGGGCATTGGATCCTCTGGAACTAGAGTTATGGTTGGTTGTTAGCTATTGTATGGGTGCTGGGAATTGAACCTGGGTCCTCTACAAGAGCATCCAGTGCTCTTAACCACTGAGCCATCTCTCCAGCCCCACATTTAGTGTTTCTAATCCTCCTGCCTCTGCCAGGATTATACACATTTTATGCAGTGCTGGGTCAAACCCAGGGCTTCATGCATGCAAGACAAGGGTCTACCAAAAGAGCTACGTATCCAATCCATGGATAAAGTTTCTCAGTCTTTTTTTAAATTTTTAAAATATTTTATTTATTATTCTTATTTTATGTATATGAGTGTATTGCCTGCATGTATGTAAGTGCATCCGTGTTGTGCAATGCCTGCAGAGGTCAGAAGAGGGCATTGGATCCCCTGGAACTAGAGTTATGGATGGTTATTAGCTATTGTATGGGTGCTGGGAATTGAACCTGGGTCCTCTACAAGAGCATCCAGTGCTCTTAGCCATTGAGCCATCTCTCCAGCCCCCATTTTTTTTATGAAAAAAAGTGAGATTCTGTGAATTTTTCTTTTGACCCTCTTGTGAGTTCTGTTTTGGGGAAAACTTCTCAGAACTGACTGAGCATTTCTATGATGCTTGACACATGTGGCTCTGTTGCTCTCTGGAAGGCCCATGCCACCATAGGGGATTAGGGGCCTTGTTGGGACTGGGTGCTCTGTGTGCTTGGGTGTTGCCTTCTGCTCATTTGATAGCCATAGCATGTGCCTGACAGGGTGTCATTGATTACTACGAAGCTTAAATTTTCTCCACCATTTGTTTGTTATTCAAGTTTTTCCTCTATAAATTGCCCTCCCTGAGCCTTGCCCATTTGCTGGTTGGGGCCTTGTCAATCACTGAATTTTTCAGGAGATATGTGTATATGATGCACTCATGGGGGTCATTCAAGGATTCAATAAAGGGGTGGCTTATGAAGGGCTGAGGGAACCAACCAGGGACACACCGACCTTATGGGGAAGCCAGAGTCTTCCCAAGGAGGGACTAGGAGCAGATCCTATTGGGGTCTCTGTGGAGAGGGCTCCTGGCAGGTGAGGTAGCCTTGATTAGACAGGGCTAGCCCAGGAAGCCTGGAAGGGAAACCAGGAGGAAACACCTGACCTCATCCTGTTCCTTACCTTCTCTTCTGAGGTGCCTGACCCAACCCCCCCACCTATGTTCCCCAAGTTGTGAGGTGATCCCAGGAGTTGCAGGGGTAAAGACTTTTTTGAAGCTTAGTGGTCATATATTAAAACCCTTATACATGCACATCTATTAACTGTGTCTAATAAAATTTGGTAATAAAATCAATTATTTCCCAGATGTTTATTTTTGGTATAAGGCTAAACCATGTATTTATGTTAAAAATGGACTCAGGTAGCTGGGGAGATGGCTTGGTGGATAAAGTATTTACTGTGCAAGTTTGAGAACCTGAATTCAGATCTCCAGCACCCTAATAGCGGACACACATGTATTTATAATCCCAATGCTGGGGAAGCAGAGCCTTGTGGATCCCTAGGTCTTGCTGGCCAGCCAGTCTAGCTAATCTGTGAGCTCCAGGTTCAGTGCAGACCCTGTCTCAAAAAATAAAGTGGAACATGATCAAGGAAGACACTTGATATCAATGCCTGGCCCCATGCATCTCTCTCTCTCTCTCTCTCTCTCTCTCTCTCTCTCTCTCTCTCTCTCTCTCCCTGGAGACAATCTCTGTCACAAGTAGGTACTTATTTCTGGTGTGCAAGGGTGCAGGGAGATGCAGGAATGCAGTAGATGGTTCCTGAAAAGTCACCCTAGACAGTCCCTGACTTTTCGCAGGGGAGCATCTACTCAGCTCACTTGATGCCAGGTGCAGGTGGGCTGCTCCTGAGTCCTACTGTCCTGAAGCTGCCATCTGATCTGAAGAATACTCTCACAACAGAACCAGAGGGGAAGGAGGAAGAGGAGCAGAGCGTGCAGTGCCTAGGAGAAGCACAGTCCACACCACCCTTCCTCCAGGTCCTGTGTCCTCAAAGGATGCTATACAGAGGGACTCTATCCAGGGTCAGAGGTCAATGGCTAGGCACCCTGCCCTGTCCCTCCTGGGAAGAGGCAGTTAAAGGCCCTTCTACCTTTTAGGAGTAGCACTGACAGAGTGCTACCACTCTGTCATCTCTACCATCTCCTACTTCTCCTCTCCCACAGCATGTGCCCTTGCAGACAGACCACCCCCAGCAGAAACCAGAGAACATCAAACAAAAACTACCTGATGTGGTAACATCATGCATCCCATTATGTTACTTTGAGAAGTGGACTGCCAAGCTCTCTGAGAAGTAACTGTTTCTTCTGGGAAAGTTTAAACAGTCATTCAGGCTTGCATCTCAGATCTAAGCAAATTTGACGTTTAGGCTTTTAGGGAAGGTTCCCCATCCTCAACCAACCACACAGGGGGAAGGACCAGATTTCCCAGTTGGCCTGGGGCAAGCCCAGGGACACTTGTGACTGCTTTCGTTTGAAAAGTATTGCTGTCTGAACAGTAAATTCTAGCCACTCTGACTGCAGGCACATGTGGCAAGAAAGATTTTGGAATCTTGGGGTTAAAGAGGATTTGTAGAAATCTTTCCTCAATTCTGTTGTTGGACAAGAAGAGCCCCATCTCTGCCAGCCAGGAGGCCTCTGGCACCTGCTTTAGCCCAAGACTTGCCCTTTCTCATCTCTTCTCTTTGCTCAAATCATCCGATGAGAGTTGATAAAACAGGAGAAGCTGAGCTTCCTGGCAAATGACCTCCTGTTCCCAGGCCAGGAAGCCAAGCCCTGGGGCTTGAAGTCAAGCCAAGAGATACCTTGTTCTCTTGGCTTCTTTGAGCTAAACTATGTTGCTATCTTGGAATGGAATCACATGTACAGAAGGGAAGAAGCTGGTGAGTATGAGGGGCCAGAAGGGATTGTGGGGCCAGCAGGTTCTGCTATCCCTGTCTGTGGGGTGAGGGCCAGCCCTGCCAAGGGCCCGACCACCTTGAACTGCTTGGGTAACCTCCCTGTCTGAAGCTGCCTTTAGTCTCCTCTTCTCTTCTTTCTGTTTCCATCCTCATCTGCCTATCAGCTGCTTCCCAGGGAAGACAAAGGACCAGCATGTGTATGAGGGGTTTCTTCTCTATTCTGTTTTGCTGGGAGCCATGGGCATCTGATTACAGGGCTTTTACTAAGTTCCTGCCAAGTGGCAGGCCAGTCACTGTGTTAGGTGCTGGAGCCACAGTGGCAGATGGGGTCTTGATTCTTGACTATGAGCACTGTGGGCCTGGTGGCATGGTGCCCTAAACCACAGGGTCTGAGAGGGAGTGGTGATTCTACCTCTTGTCTGTGAGGAAGACTGGGGAAGACTTCAGAAAGGAGCAGCCTTTGAGTAGGGTTTTGAAGGATGGGTGTTGGGTTCCTGGCAGACTCCTAATATGGCGGTGCAGCTCCCAACATTCTAAAATGGTGGGTTCAAATTTTAGCCCCTAGGCAAGTCCCGCTGCTCATTGGGAGACCAACCAATCCTGAGCTAAACTGCCCAGCCTACATCATGGAAAATTACCCAACCACCTAACTGCCTATAAAAGATGTCTGACTTCCCCTGCTCACTGCTCTTTCTCGTTGTTCTCAGTGGTCTGTTTGCTCTGAAACTGTGGCCCTGCCCCACATGGAGTTGTCTGGTTGGTCTTCGGTCTTCGCTGCATCTTGTTTCTACACAATGGGGAGACCTTTACGAGAAAGCCAAAGATAAGAAGGCCTTTCTAGTCCAAGGTAATTATGCACAGCAGATGCCAGGAGGTAGTCAGGCCTAGAGCCAGAGAGGCAGAGCTCACAGGTTTCAGTGACAAGCCCTCTGGAGCTGCAGGGACTAGTTGTGTGACCTCAAGCATGTTATTTCGTGTCCTTCAGCCATTGTTTGTTATTGTACAATAGGGGTAATATAACCCAGGTTATTATGAAAATTAAAGAATATATTGAAGGACTGGAAAGATGGCTCAGTAATTAAGAGCTTATACTGTTCTTACAGAGAACCCAAGTTCACTTCCATGTCAGGCAGCTCAAAACTGCCTGTAACTCCAGTTCTATGGAATCTGATGCCCTCTTCTGGCCTCTGTGGACACCTGCACTCACCTGCTTATACATATATACAAAGAATTAAAAATAATTTTTTTTTTTGAGAAAGGGTCTCCCTGTATCCCCAGCTGACCTGGAACTCACAATATAGACCAGGCTGAACTTGAACTCACAGAGATCCACCTGCCTCTGCCTCCTGAGTGCTGAAATAATTTTTAAAAATATTTTATTTATTATTTTTATTTCATGTGTATGAGTGTTATACCTGCATGTAGGTAAAAGCACCCATGTTGTGTAATGCCCACGGAAGACAGAAGAGGCTGTCGGATCCCCTGGAACTGGAGATACCACAGTTGTTAGCTGCCATGTGGGTGCTGGGATTTGAACCTAGGTCCTCTGCAAGACAGTCAGTGTTCTTGACCGCTGAGCCATCTCGCCAGCGGCTCCCCCCTCCCATTTTTTTAAAGAATATATTGAGTCCATAATTCCATCTATTCAGGAGGAAGAGACAGGAGAATTGCTTGAGCCCAGGTGTTTGAGTCCAGCTTGGGAGACAAGACCTTGTTCGCCTAAAAAGACAGTATCAGATGTAAGTTATCCAGCATGGTCTCTGCTACATAAATGCGTACCAAGTGGCCATTACTGGCCCTGTCTCTACACTTCTGTACTTTTTAAGGTCCCTGCAGTGCCCGGCACACTGTTTTCCCAGGCCAGGTCTGCTCTTATGATCCCATTTAGGAAGATACTATCTGAGGCCGGCAGCTGATGGAAAGACACAAACATGGCCAGCTGGCTGGCTCAGGGCTCTGCCAGCTCTTTCAGACAATTGCATCAGTACCATAGTGTGGCTCTTTGCATCAGTAAATGTGATTATTGATCACTTTTTATTCTATACTTACTTATTACAGCCTGCTGTGTGTTGAGTCCTGAGGCCAGTGACTTAGCAAGAATGTGTAGGCAAAGGTGATAAAGAGAGGAAAAAAAATCTTTTCAAAAAGATTTTTTTTTTTTTTTTTTTTTTTTTTTTTTTTTAAGGGTCTCCCTGTAGCCCCAGCTGTCCTGGAACTCACTATGTAGACTAGGCTGGCCTTGAACTCACAGAAATCTGCCTGCCTCTGCCTCCTGAGTGCTGGGATTAAAGGTGTGGGCCACCACGCCTGGCTCAAAATGAATTTTGTAAGATCAAAGAAATGTATTTGGAGGTCACAACTTAACCGCTTTCTGTGACCCCATTGCTGGAGACTTTGTGGCAGGGGAGAAAGACTTGTTTCTGTCCCTTTCATCTTAGTGTAAGTGCCTTAAGAGTAGCCGCTGTGTGGACCGAATCACATTTGTCCCTTTAGACATTCAGCAGATTTTTTTTTTTTTTTTTAATGGTCTCGGGGCTGGAGAGATGGCTCAGCGGTTAAGAGCACTGACTGCTTTTGCAGGGGACCCAGATTTAAGTCCCAGCACCCACATGGCGGCTACGAACCATCCTTAACTTCAGTTCCAGGGGAATCTGATGCCCTCTTCTGACCTCCGCAGCATTGCATGACATGGGTACAGTCACATACATGCAGGCAATACAATCAAACACATAAAAATTTTTATAAAAATTAAATTTAAAAAGAAAGTCTCACTACATAGCTCCAGCTGGCCTGGAACTCACTATATAGATCAGGTTGGCCTTGATTTCACGGAGATCTGCCTGCCTCTTCCTCCCATATGCTGGGATTAAAGTCCTGTGTCAACACACCTGGCCCTAAGATTTATCTAAGATTCCCTGGAGTTGGAGCTATAGGAAGTCGTGAGTCACCATGTGGGTGCTGGGAACCAAACCTGGGTCCTCTGCAAGAATGACAAATGCTCTTAACTACTGAGCCATCTCCTGAGCCCCTCAACCTATATTTATTATGCACTTACTATGTGCCTAGCACCATGCTATTTAAATTAGACTAGCTGTTTAAATGAGTTCTTTGGGGTTATAAAAACAATCTCTAAAATGATTGGTTTTGTTTTGGAAAGAATCAAGTCTGATTTTTTCTTGCCTGTTCCTTCTCACACAGACTTGGGAAGAGAAAGATAGAAAATACTTGTACCTATGTGGTGGAACTATCCAAGCAGCATCTGAGGCTGGAGTCAAATACTGCTCAGAGGAGTGTTGGGCAGGGAGAAGGTTGGGGATGGGGGGTTGGGGGGGCCCTGGTGAGTAGAGATCCTTATTTCCCTACAGGATAGCAGCTAGACTCCCCCATTTAGGATGGCACATTTCACTCTCAGCTGACGAGGTGGGGGTGGGATGGTGGTGCAATCTGTTCAAGGAAGGACATCAATAACTACTTCCTCCCTATCTCCACACTTTGAAATCAATATGGATAGAAGGAAGTTTATCCCCTTATATTTCATTAGAGGAAATGACTGCCTCAGACATATTAAGGGTACTAAAGAGTAATAATGAAACTAATTTAATAGTAGTGGGAGTAGTCATCACTTCTGAGAACTTATGTACTAAGCAAATAGTCCCTTTCCTTACATTATCTCATTTAATCCTGACAATGCTGTTAAGGCTATATTATCCCCTTTCACAGACAAGGAGAAGTGAGGTTAGAAGATCAGGTAAGCACACAGTGACAGCTGGTAATTCTGAGGGCTAGGAGTTGAACCCATCTTTGGCAGGCTTTTTTTTTTTTTTCTTCTAACTTTTACAAAAACTTTATTGAGAATTTCATACATGCATATAAGGTGTTTTGTTCAAATCCATGCCCACTTCCTCCCCTCCAACATTCCCCCCTCTGAAGAGGTAACCCTAAAATCTTTTAAGGATTAGATACAAGCTCCCAAATACTTTTGACATTTTTGGCCATTGGAACAGACTATGTGGCTAACAGGCCCAAGGACATTTTGACTTTTAGCCAAGAAACTAGCTACATTTCTTTGGGGTCTTTTTACCCTAACTGCCTAACCAATTCCCTACCTCCTATTCTTATCACACCATCCTCTGAAGGGGTTACCCAAAGTTTGGGGTCTTTTTGCCCTAACTGCCTAGCCAATTCCTACCTCCTATTCTTATCACACTGTCCTCTGAAGGGGCTACCCAAATTGCCAATAGGGAATAGGGATGCAGACTGCTCTGGCTTCTTCCATGCTGAACAGGGATGCAGGGTGAGGCAATTGGAGTACCCCTTCAGTAGGTCTATTTAAAAGACTCCTAAATTGCATAACTCTTACCTCTAAGAGGAAAAGAAAGACTTTGAATTATGAATAGGAGATGTGAAGGAAAAGTAAAGGTAAGAGTAATTGGCATTACAAATTCTAGATAGGGAACTAGAAAAAAGTCAGAACAAGGCTATTTTCAAATGTTCATATGAGAGTCCATTGGAATTTCTTAACAGGGCTTCCAAAAGCATCCTTCTATTGGGTTCCTCCTCATTTTTCGTTTGTCTTCCAAGGCTGGACTCTGGAGTGATGGATTCAGGATTTGCTTTCAGGTATTTTGATAGCACCACATGGAGGCAGGATCTGGGGGCTCTTGGGTAGTCCCCTGGGTTCTCAGGCTCTCTGCTAGATGGAGGCCAGAGGGAGGCCAGAGCTTGGCACTCTCTGGTGGTCTGCTGAGCTCTGAGCCGCTATACCGATGGAGGTCCAAACCCACCCTCTCAGGCTGTCCCTCTGTCAGGCTTTGAAGGATGTGGTCCTTCCTCTCTCTGTCCTTCCCCTTCCTTCCCTTCCCTCCTTTCCTTTTCCTTCTTCTGTCCTCCTCCCATCCCTTAATAATTCTTCAATTAACCAAGCAAGGCTTAGAAACTCTTCCTCTGTGGTGCTGGGGAGACGCTGGGCTGAGTTCAAATGCCCAGCACAGACATAGCAGTAGGGCCGTAACCCTAACATGCTCAGTGGGTAAGAACATTTGATATGAAAGTAAAAGGATCTGAGTTCAAATGCCCAGCACAGACATAGCAGTAGGGCCGTAACCCTAACATTGGAGGACAGTGACAGGAGGATCCCAGGTGCTTGTTAGCCAACCAGCCCAGCCCTAAAGACTAAGCTTCAGGTTCAGTGAAACCCTGTCTCAAAAAATAAGGTGAACTGGACATGGTGGAGCACGCCTTTAGTCCCAGCACTCAGGAGGGAGAGCAGGTGGATTTCTGTGAAACGGAGGCCAGCCTGGTCTATATAGCAAGTTCTAAGCCAGCTGGGGCTACAGGGAGACCTAGTCTAAAAACAAAGTAGAGAACAGTAGAAGACATCCAATGTCTTCCTTTGCACATACAGGGGCATGTATACACACACCACACACAAAAAATGTAAAATATAACCCCTCCTGTGCTTTCTTTGGCGGCAAGACCATCTAGTAAAGAATGAAGCCAGGGGCAGGTTTAAGCCTGTCCTTTGCTGGAGATGTCTTGGCCTTGGGAGGTGGCTATTAGCTCTCCTTTCTAATTAAAAATCGCCACCCCTGGCTTTCTTCCCCATGCTAACTAGAAGAGTGTGTGACTTTGTATGCGGTGCATGCATAGCACTTTATCTCTGTTTCCTGTTTCATATTTAATTTGACATTTTTTCCAGTGGATGGATGTGGAACACGTGTAAGGTTGGGACCAAGCCTGTTCGTCATCATGCTCGCATTTTGGGGCTGGCCAGTTCCCACCGAGCCTGACTGAAGGCTGTGGATTTTCATCCTCCTGCCTCACGGAACTGACTTTGTCCTCATCACTTCCTTTCTCAGGGTCTGCCTGTGGACCAGCAGTTTTGTCTTGAACATGGCTTTTCAGAAGTTCTGGGAGCATTCAGGTGAAACAGAGGAAACAGGAGACAACAGCACAGAACTCCAATTTGGTAGATTTGGTAAGGCAATCAAGATCCCAGGAAAGGTAGCTGCCTCAACCCACCCCCTTGGCATATCCCTCACCAAGGATGGCTGTGTGTTCCCTTTTTCCTTTCTTTTAAGGTCTGGGGGCTTAACCAGTCTGGACCAACATCTCAGGCCCGCTGCCCCTGCTTAGCAACAGGGCCCTTAGCAACAGGGCCCTTGAGGGAGTCTAGGAACTGACATTGGCCTGAGACTGAGAACCTGAGAGAGAATGTTAGTGGCCTTCATCTAGTTGTACATTTAAGGTGATGGACACTTGTTGGGCCATGGAGACCCCACTGAATATCCTTGACAGAGAGTGGAATCAGAGCATACCCAGGTGCCTGCCTCAACACCTTCATCTTCCCATGGCAGAGCCCCAGCTCAGCCTGCACACTTCCAGCCTGGTGAGAGTTTTACTATCACACTCTGGTAGCTCAGAGTAGCTCCTGGTAACTCCTTATGTTACAAAAGGAATCAAATCAATCATAGACTGAGAGTTGCAAGAAACTTAAGGGCTGGTGTGACTCAGGAAGGACATACCTGTGCTGTGGGGTATACATCTTTCAAGAAGCAGGCCATCTTTGATGTCTTCATAAATGCCGACCTGGCTGTTCCTTCCCTTCACTGGAGTGCTACAAAAAAGGGTGAGTGCATACATGGTAAGGGAGGGGTCTACAACAGGTCCCAGGCTTGTGGATGGGAGTGAAAAGAAAAGATGCTCTGAAGGGGTATGGAGTAGAAATAAATAGTTTGCATTTCTCTATAGACAAGAATAATCCATTTTTACATACTCTTAGCTTTGTGAGTATACAGTAGGAGCTCTGGGCTAGAGAGAATTATAGGCAGCCCAAGTCCCTGACTTTGAATAATCCATTATAAAACTACAGCTCCTTTTTATCATGGTATTCTTATCTTCTGTTTCTTTCTAAGCTGAAAAGAAATGCCCTAAACTACACCCCAGCTGTGGAGTTTGTAGACCAAAGGCTACTGTTTTCTTCCTGTAGGAACCCTGGGGTGTTTCGGGTTAAAAGGCCTGGGCTGGCCATGTGTGTTTAAAAACAAGGCTGACTGCGAAGCCTGCGGCTCCAGGCTGACTCCATCCTGCTGTTAATGGAGGACAGAGGACCACTTACAGCTTCCTCCTCACCCCGTAACAAATAACCTGCTTTGCAGCCTCCCTACATGCACAGCCACCGGCAACTTTCCCGCTGGGGGCAGCAGCAGGCCTGTTCCGGCTGCTTTCTCCACAGCCCTGGGGTCAGCCAAACTGACAAGGCGTCAGAAGCCCAGCTCTTTTCTGAGATAAGGGCCAGCTAACCTCATTAGCAAGAGCTTGGCAGCACCTGTGTCTGATATGGAGACACTGCCGAGCCTCCAGGACAGGGTGAGGACTTTGCCCTGCCAACAGAGACAGTAGATACAGCTTCCAGAAAGGCTCCTGATGCCTCCCCTGGGAAGTCCTCCTTGACTGCTCTGGCCCAGTGGTAGCCTCTTTGCAATATTCAGCTAAATGTGTTTGTTGCTCAACCTGGAAAAATTCTTTTATACAGCCTGTGCAGACAGACTTTAGCATGCTGTACCCATTTATTGGAATCCATGGTGCCCTCAGCTCAACTAGAAGCCTCTCACAAGAACACTTTTATTCGCTGGATGATATCAGGGTCACAAAGTTGGTGTCATTGCTATCCCATTCCACAGATAAAGAAATAGAGGCATTAGCCGGGCGTGGTTGTGCATGCCTTTAATCCCAGCACTGTGGAGGCAGAAGCAGGCAGATCTCTGTGAGTTCAAGGCCAGCTTGGTCTACATAGTGAGTTGCAGGACAGCTGGGGCTACAAGGAGACCCTGTCTCAAAAAGACCAAAAAAAAAAAGGAAATAGAGGCATTCTTTTGTGAGACAGTTTCAGGCCATGTAAGATATCTGGCAGCAGATAGCTTTGAACTTCTGATCCTCCTGCCTCCACCTCCAAAGTGCTGAGATTACTGGCATGCACCCACTCCTGGTTTAGGGGTGCTAAGAAATCAAATTCAGGACTTTGTGCATGCTAAGCAAGCACTCTACCAACTGAGCCACATCCCCCGCCTCCATTTCTTTTTCTTAGCCTTTATCACTCTCTGTACTCACATCACATGGTTATTTGTTACTCATTTAATATCTGGCTTCTGGATTATATCATGAGCTCAGTGAGGGCAGGGATTTTCCTCCCAAGGGGCTTGGGACCCAGCATGAGCAACACCTGGTCCCTAGATGGTGTTCCTAAACACTTGTTCAATGGTTGACTGACACAGGATGCTGTCTTTTGTCTGTGACCGAATACTTGGTTAGCAGTCATTACACCCAGCACTTCCTTACACACATACAAGTTCTTTCCCCAGACCAGCAGTTCCTTCAGGCTCCTATGAGGGCTTTTAGCTGGGACACACCGTGTTCAACACTGCTTCCACCACTTAGTCGCATGAGACTTGGAAAGTTATCTATCCATTTTGAACCTGAATGGTCACATTTCTGAAACAGGAAAAAATAATGCCCACTTGGCTGGGTTGTGGTGAGAAATGAAAATAGTCCATGAGCTTCATGGGTTATCACAGGACCCATTCATGAAGAACTTGTATGAACGTACCTGTGCTCAGAAAGCCAAGGATCAGAGTGAAAAGGCTTAGGATCCACCTGTCCTCTTCCATCAGATTATAAAATTAACATATGATTACATGCTCATTTTAAGAAGGCGGCGGGTGGTAGGGACAGGGTGGTTAAAAGAATACAAAAATCAAACTGTGGGCTAGGCATGGTGGTACATACCTATAATCACAGTACTCTGGAGGCAGAAACAGGAGGATCCACACAAATTTGAGACTAGCTTGGTCTACATAGCAAGTTTCAGGCCAGTCAGGACTACATAGTGAGACCTTTTCTCACAAACTATCAAACAAGCTAATGAGGCATGGACACAAAGTACCTAGAAGCTATCTGTAAAATTGTATTAAAAATTCAGGCTTGTCACAGTAGTATAGCATCCTTTCACAGGCCTTTAATTCCAGCACTCAGGAGGCAGAGACAGGTGAATCTCTGTGAAATCGAGGCCAGCCCTGGGGCAGCTGGGGCTACAGGCAGACCCTGTCTAGCACATGCCTTCAACCCCAGCACTCAGGAGGCAGAGGCAGGTGGATTTCTGTGAGTTCAAGGCCAGCCTGGTCTACATAGTGAGTTCCAGGACAGCTGGGGCTACAAGAAGACCCTGTCTCAAAAAGACCAAAAAAAAAACAACAAAAAAAAACCACCACCAAAACAAACAAACAAAACAAAACAAAGAAACCAGAAGCAAAAATAAACTAATTAATAAATCAGTACAAGCCAGGCATGGTGGCACCTGGCTGTAATCCCAATACTCAGAAGGCAGAGGCATGAGAACAGATACAAGTTTGAAGCTAGCTTGGACTATGTAATGTTTCAGTCAGCTAGGGTTACATGGCAAGACCTTGTCTCAAAAAAAAACAAAATAAAAATAAATTTTAAGAAGTCAAAATAGGGGCTGGAGCAATGGCTCAGTGCTTCGGCTCACTAACTGTTCTTGCAGAGGACCTGGGTTCAGTTTCCAGCATGCACATGGCCACTAACAACCGTCTCTAACTCCAATCCCAAGGGATCTGAAGCCCTCTTCTGGCCCCTGAAGGCATTGCATGACATGGGTATGAAGAATCGCGCTTAACACACAGGGACAAAACCAAGTTTCGGGATGCAAAAGCAAGAGGAGTTTATTCGTACACAGGCGCCTGCGGGAGCAGAGTCCCGCTTGGGTCAGGACTTGCGCGCCGGGCTTAGTTTGGGGGGGGCTTTTTATAGAGCAGAAGCAAGGTACAGAAGCAGATGCATGGTTACAAGGTTATTATTAGTGCATTTCAATGGGTACAAGGTATGAGGAAACAGTATTGCTAAATTCAGAGGGGGCTATGGGTGAAACCGATTGTTATCGTTAACTTCCCAGTAGGGGCTGTTATCACTAACTTCCCGGTAGGGGCCTCAGGGTGGTGGCAGGTGGTCCGACTGCAAACGTCCTATCTTCCACTGCTAGTTTCACAAGACCTGGGTTAGAATCTTGGCTTATCGAATGGCTGATTACAGTTCTTTTTCTAAAATGGCCTTCCTGCTGTCAGTCGGGTCCTTCAAAAGAATTCCCCTTTCTCTACAGCCTCCCCAACATTTGGTGTCATTAGTTTCTTGATTTTAACAAGTCTTACTGGGGAAAGATGAAATGTTAAAGTGGTTTTAATTTGCATTTCCCTAATGATTGAGGATTTGAACACTTTATGGTGTTTCTTAGTCATTTTTATTTCTTTGCTTGAGAACTCTATGTTCAGGTCCTTAGCAGATATTTTAATTGGGCCATTTTTTTTCTTGTTTCTTTGTTTTTTTTTTTGTTTTTTTTTTTGTTTTTTTTAGTACTTTTTATATTCTGGACATTAAACTCCTGTCAGATGTGCTGATGGTGAAGTTTTTCTCCCACTCAGTGGGTCTCCTCTTTGTTTCCTTAGTCGTTGCTTTTGCTGTACAGAAGCGCTTTAGTTTAATGAAGTCCCACTTGTCAATTGTTGACCTTAATTACTAAGCATCTGAGGTCATATTTAGAAAGTACTTTCCTATACCTATATCTTGTAAGCAGTATGGATTACTCTTAAAAATCTAAAAATGCATCTACAATATGATCTGGTTATGCCACTCCTTGGCATACACCAAAAGGACTCATCCTACTGCACAGATACTTGTACATCCATGTTTGTTGCTGCTCTTTTCACAATTGCTGAGAAATGGAAACAACCTAAATGTACCTCAAGTGAGGAATGGATAATGAAAATGTGATATATTTATACAATGGAGTTCTACTCAGTCATAAGCAAAGACGAAATCCTGAAATTTGCATATAAATGGATGGAACTGGAAACTCTTTTACTAAGTGTGGTATGGTTAGTATAGTTACCTTTAATGGCCACGCCCTCATAATAGGGCGGTTGAGGACTAAGGCACAGCCAGCAATCTCTAGCTTTTTCCGGGTCCGAATGGTTGAGCGCCTGGAATGCTCCCTGGACCAAGTTGAGGAGCCTGTCTCCTGTGCCAGGCATGGTGGCAGCTGGTGTATTGGCTGGCACCTGGAGACTATTAGGTGTTTTAGTGGACTCCCGTCTCTCGGGTTCTATCTGGGAGGCTGCTCTTTGATCTGGTAAGACTGAATTTGGGCCTACCGCCTGGTTTCTTTCGAGGGAGAATATTTTTCGCTCCAAGGTGATTATTCCAAAGGGGTCCCGTGCATGTTTTCTGTACATGAATAATCCCCAATTATGGGGTTGGGACCAGACAGCCTTTTTTCCCTTTGAAGTGAAAGTGAGACTGAATAGTATGCTGGTATAGCCCCTCTGGGCCCCTGCTCGGCCGCCGCCGCCAATCAGAATGGTGGGGGTCTTTTTTTCAACTTTTATCAGGTCCCAGTTCAAGGAGGGCTTCCAGTAGGTGCTGCCCGTGGTCTCACAACCCCAACTACGACAGAATCCATCGCTCATATCCCCACAGCCCTCCTTAGGTTGTTTCTGTCCTTGGCAGAGATAGACATCACCTCCATCTGTACTAGCCCAAAACAAGAACTGGGGCCCAGAACCTTATAGGCATCAAAGGTTAGTGACTCAGGGAAGCCGGTTGAGAGGGGTGCCTTCATCTGGGTTTTGTTAAGAATATATCCTCCTGCGGGTCCCCAAGAGGTGAGGGACCACGTTATATTGTAAATGGTGTGGGGACTCTCTGCCGTAGTTCCTTCTAGGAGCAATGACATAATCATGATTAATTTTTGAGTAGTCTTATCTTTAAGGGGTTTGGAGTCCGTGTCAGCCGCCATTTTTCTTTGCCGAGTAGTTCCCTGTGTTCTGGGTTCGCGGCCTTGACGTGTGAAGCGTGGACCCAAGCAGCGATGCCGTCTACCTTGAGCGTGGTAGGGGTTGTCAGCAGGACGGTGTAAGGTCCTTTCCAGCGGGGCTCAAGATTCCGTGTCTGGTGTCTTCTCACCCAGACAGTGTCGCCAGGCTGGAACGGGTGGGGGGCAATAGGGGTGTAAGAAGAGTCTTTGTAAGCTGCTGCTATTGGTTTCCAAATTTCTTCGTGAGCTAATTGCAAGGCCTTCAAGTGGGCCTGCAAGGAAGGAGAACTTGCAAAGTTAGATACATCAGAGTCTAGAAAGGCTACTGCGGGGGGAGGGGTTCCATAAAGAATTTCAAAGGAGGTGAGCCCAAAGGGGCCCAGGGTATTCCTGGCCCGATATAGGGCCAGGGGTAAGAGGTCCACCCAATCCTTTGTGCCAGTTGCAAGCGAAAATTTAGTTAATGCCTCCTTTATTGTTCTATTCATCCTTTCTACCTGTCCTGAGCTCTGGGGTCTATAAGCACAATGCAACTTCCAATTAATCCCCAATAGTCTGGCCACCATCTGACTTACTTGGGAGACGAAGGCGGGCCCATTGTCAGATCCTATTACCTTAGGCATCCCATAGCGGGGAAAAATTTCTTCTAACAGTTTCTTCGTCACAGTTTTTGCAGTTTCAGTTTTAGTGGGGAACGCTTCGGGCCAACCCGAGAAGGTATCTATGAAAACTAGTAAATATTTATACCCATATCTCCCAGGTTTGACTTCAGTAAAATCCACTTCCCAGTGTACACCCGGGCGGTGGCCCCTTTCCCTGGATCCCGTTCCCATTTTACCTTTGTGGGAATTGACCAAGGCGCAGGCTCGGCACCTGCTAGCTATTTCTTGTAGGATGGCGTCTCTTTGTGGGAGATAACATAGGGCTTCTTCTCTTTTCTGCTCGGAGGCCCGCTGTGAGCAACTGGCGATAAAGGCGTAGGTGTCCCCTACCTTCAGGTGTAGTGAAGTCCCAATCTGGTCTGGTCAAGGGAAAAGCAGCTTCTATTTCGTTGGGCAGCTGGGTGGGTCTTCCATCCGCCCCGGGAACCTGTTTACGGGCTTCCAGAATGACCCTCTGTTTCTCCTCTGTCGTGAGGAGGACTTGGAGGAGCTGTTGGCAATCATCCCAGGTGGGCTGGTGAGTTAGAAGGATAGACTCCAGGAGGTTAGTTAGGGCTACAGGGTCTTGGGAGAAGGGCGGGTTATGTTGTTTCCAGTTATACAAGTCAGAGGCGGAAAAGGGCCAGTACTGAAGTTGGTTGCCCGGCCCTGGTCCCACCCGGAGAGGAAGTATGTGAGAAGAATCCCCTTGGTGTCCTCTTTGCTCTCGCAACCTCCCAGCGATCGGGGAGGATGTCCCGGGAGTGTGATCTATCGCCGCAACAACCGGAACCGGGGGCGCTTGAACCTGGGGCTGGGCTCTGGGCACGGGGGGCAGAGGCGGGTAAGGGGGAGGAGAGTCTTCAAGAAGGGGATTTAGAGCGGAATCATCGGGGGGGATAACAGGCTTGGTTTTGAGCACTACAGGGCAGAGTGAGAGTGAAGGGGAGGGGTCCGTCGGCAAGGGCGCCGAGGGGGTCTGGGGGACTGCCCTGGGAGAGAGAAAAGGGGAGACCCACGGAGGGGGGTCAAAGGAAAGGCTTTCCCAAGTGACGATGTATGGAATCTGATCTGGATGTCCATAGGGTCCTGGTCTGAAGACTCGCGCCTTGACCTGGGAAATAAGGTTCAAGTCAAAAGTGCCATCGCGTGGCCACCCGACGTCAAAGGTGGGCCACTCGGATGAACACAGGGCGGTCCACTTGTTTTTCTTGATCTCCACTGATTGATTGGAGGCTCTGGTCTTCACCTCGCGCCAATGATCTAA
>NW_008340429.1:2077661-2091425 GCF_000622305.1 Nannospalax galili
ATATATACAAGGTGCTAGCTAGGTTCAATCTCAGCACTAAAAAAAAAAAAAGTGAAAGTCTATTAAAAAATTCTGTGTGTATGTGTGACACAGAAAGAGAGCGACAGACGGAGAGAGACAGAGAGAGACAGAGAGATAGACAGAGAGAGACAGAGAGAGAGCAAAAGAGAGAGTGTCCAGGTGTCTCAGAGGTGTCAGATTCCCTGGAATTAGAGTTACTGTTATAAGCTGCCTGGCATGGATGCTGGGAACTGAACTTGGGTCCTCCAGAAAAGCAGTAAGTGCTCTTGACTGCTGAGCAGTCTCTAACCCACAAAAGTAAAAGCCTTTTAATTCTTTGCCCTAGGTCCTATTTTCTCTCTACTGTTAATGTAGGTGTGTATCATTTAGATCATTAAAATTTATTATGGTGTGTGTGTGTGTGTGTGTGTGTGTGTGTGTGTGTGTGTGTGTGTGTGTGTGTGTGTGTGTGTAGGTTCACATAGCACAGCACAATATGGAGGTCAGAGGATAACTTGCCAGGAGTCAGTTCTCTTCTTCTACCATATGGTCCCTGAAGATTGAACTCAGGTCATCAGGCTTGGTGGCAAGTGCTTTATCCACTGAGCTATCTCTTCAGTCCAGCCCAATCATTCAGATAATTTTAAATATGTTTATATAAATAACATTTTCACCTGAACAAAATCATACTGGGTTTATTATTCCAAAAGTTGTTCTCTTCATGAACTGTCCCCTGTTGGAACATTCAGATTTGCTTCAGTTAGCCCTGCAGCTGCAGTGTCTGGACTACCATCCACACACCCATCTTCCAGCTGTCTGCTTTGTTTCCAATTTCCCTGTATCTCATCCAAGATGACAATGTATATTATGTCTGTTACCTATTGTTGAGTCACAAATCCCTCAAAATGTGGTAACTTAAAGCAGCAACTTCTTATGCCTCCTGTGTTTGTGGATTGCCTGAGTGGTCCCTCTGCCCTGTGATGGTTGGCAGTTGGTGATGGCTGGTGGCTGAGCAGGGCTGCCACCAGGAAAGCCATAGCTCATCTGTCCCTCACTGTTCTCTCCATGTGGCTTGAGTTTCTCCCATTGAGGAGCTAGGTTCCAGAATGTTACTTCTGCCATATCCTGTGATCAAAGCCTATCTCAAAGCCAGGCCAGATTTACAGGGGCTGAGATGCAAGCTCTATTTCTCTTTTAAAATATGTTATTATTTATTATTTTTATCTTTAATACTTTTAAAAATGATTTATTTTTATTTTATGTGTATGAGTGGTTTGTCTGCACATACCTAAGTGTATCTGTGTCATACAACATCCAGAGACCAGAAGAGGAGAATCAGATCCTCTGGAACTGAAGTTAAGGATGATTGTGACCTACAATGTAGGTGCTGGGAACTGAACCAAGTCCTCTGGAAGAGCAGCTAGTGCTCTTAACCATGGAGCCATCTCTCCAGCCCCTTATTTATTATTCTTATTTTATAGGTATGACTGTATTGCCTGCATGTATGGAAGTGCACCTGTGTCATGCAAGAGGGAGGTAGGTCCCTGAAACTGGAGTTAAGGATTGTTGTTAGGCACCATGTGGGTTCTGGGAACCAAACCCAGGTCCTCTACAAGAGCAGCCAGTCTTCTTAACTGCTGAGCCATCTCTCCAGTCCCCAAGCTCTATCTCTTGATGGGAAGGACAGTATGTCTGTATGAGCTGGGAGGGGTAAGGGGCCAGGCTTTGAGACCAGCTGCCATAAATACATAAGTAGGTGTGTGGTGGGTTTCCTTGTTCTTCAACCATCCCTGCAACTGGATGAGAGTGGATCTGGAGGCTAATTCCTAGGAGAAACCCACTGGCACTAAGGGTACGCTGCCATGACCTGCCTCAGCAGATGGTTTCAGAGTGTGACCTGCAAATCATTAACCCATCGCTATCTTCCGCTCCTCACTCATCCATGCCTGGCCTTCTAGAGCACCCTGTAATTCCCAGCCGGAGAAGGTTCTGTACTTTCTCAGAACTGTGAGGCAGCTTGGCACGTGAGCCCAGAGGCTGGGCTAGCAAAGCCTCATAGAGAGATGGCAGAGGCAGCTGCTAATGGTGAGACGGGAGAAAATGCTGTTCAATGCCCATTTTGTGCCCTCCCCATCTCCTGTTCTCACTCCCCCAGGAGAAGAGTGCTAAGAAGACAAAACCCCCATTAAGTGGATGGAAATGTCCAGGGCTTAATTCAGACACTGACTGGCTGGGAATGGGTTCTTCTAAAAAGCTTTGGATCCCCAACCTTTAGTCTTCTAGACCTCCAACCGAACATGTCAGACAGGACCTGGGGGCTGGGGGTGCATGCCTTACTATATAATACAGATCAAGCTGGTTCAAACTTGCAATCTTTCTGCCTCAGCCTCCCTTAGTGCTGGGATTAGAGGTGGGCATCACCACACATTTTTTTTCTATTTGTTTGTTCGTTTGTTTTTTGAGACAGAGTCTCCCTATAGTCCCAGCTAGCCTGGAACTTACTATATAAACCAGGCTAACCTTAAAGACATGCACCGCTGCATTTGGCTTCACCACAGCTATCTTAAACAGGAACCATTTTGGTTGCAAGAGGTAGGAAAGCCAATACACACTCTGGCTTAAGTAGTGAAAGAAAAGGAGACATGATTGGGTTGTGTGTGAGGTTATCTGGGAGTGGAGAAGGGAATGAAAGGACTCAGAACCGTCAGAGGACCCTCATCAGGATTGTGCCCATCTCTTCAGTGTCCTCTCCTTACCTAGCAGCCCTATGCAGAAAGAAGGTGGTGGCACCCACAGCCATTCTCCTCTGAGGTCCAGTTCAGCCAGGGAAAGCTCCTGGCTCTGGCTCTGTGTTCCCAACATGTCTCCATGATCCAAATTGGTTCCCTCAGATAACTTTTGCTTCCTTGTTCCAAGCTGTGTGGCCTGAGAACCTGACAGTGACTGGCTTTAGCTGAGATGTGTACCCCTTTCCCACACTCCCCAAGTCTAATTGGAACATTACCTTGAGAGGAGAGGCAAAGTAGAACCAAACCAACCCTGGGAGCCATTTTCTGAAGGCAGAGGACAGACTCTAGAGGTACCATGGATAAAGGTGGCTGTCCCTGTTGTGCACCCTTCTTTGTCCCTGTTTACATTAGGAGAAGGTATCTGAGTGGTATGAGACACTCAAGGGAAGAGGAGTGCTACCAGGGAACATTAAATTTCCTGCAAATTATCCACGAGGGTCTAGGTCAAAGCACATATTTTCTTCAACCTCAAAGTTATATAAATTAGGGACACAACATTTACCTCATTGCCAGGCTGGGGGAACAGTCCTGGATGTCTAATAGGCCCAATGGGATCGTTAGCCTCCTGTTAATCCTTTTATGGCTTACTCCTTTTTTTTTTTTAAGTGAAAACTCAGGCTAAATATTTATTATACAGGAAAGGAATGCTGCTGCTTCCTCCTGCCTTTCCTGTGTTGTTGTTGTTAATTAATAGATTATAGCATGCAAATAGTCTAAACCTAAAGACACAGAATACTATATGGGAAAAGCACATGGCCACCAGACCCTCTGCCCCCAGTTCTAACCCCCAATTCCAACCCCATTGGCTGTTTCTAGCATCATATTGCTGTGTTGTTCCTGAGAGTTCACGATGTTTTCTGTAGAACACTGCATGGCATACACATCACTTAATCATCCATGGTCTTTCGTTCTTTGAAAGAAAATTATTAGAATTTTCACTGCAGTGACTGAAAGACCGAAGAGTTAAAGAAGCCACTGGATCCCATCTCAGTCAGTTCACAGATGAATGGTCATTGCTTCCAGGAGGTTGTACCACAGGGGTGGTCCCCCCACCCCCACCCCAGGATCCTTCATTCTCAAGGCCTGAACTGCTTCTGAGCGCTTTTGACCAAAAATGGTCTCACTCAGTATTATCTAACATGCTCTCCCTTGCTGTATTTTCTCTCTGGGCTCCAAATGCCCTGCAGGCTCCAAAAATAAAGTTGAAGACTTGTCACCACAGAGGCTGTGCCAGAGCTGATGGCTCTGAATCTGAAGGCGCTTCTGAACGAAGAGGCCAAAAAACGCTGTGAACAAAAGTGAGGTGCCACTGGGGAGGTGTTCATGGAGCCCACTGTGTTCCAGGCCTCATTCTGGGCCCCAGGGACAGTGATGACAATGCAAGTCCTCTGGCTGGGCACACTCAGCAAGGTCCCCAAGGGGCAGAGGCACTGCAGCCCCACTGTCACTCTGAACAGTGAGGGCTAGTCCTATGTAGATGACCTTAGACACAGAAGTTTTTGTCAGTTAAAAAAAACAACACTGCAGTCATGTGTCTTACACACAGCAGAAAGGAGATGACAAAAGCAACAGCCCTCACGTGCTGACAAGCAGAATAATCACTGCTGTGTCCAGGAGCCAGGCCCTATACCAACGGCTTCCTGAGTTCTACCCCTGCTCTCCCAAGACCCCTGACACTAGAACTGAACCTTATCTTCACTCTACAGCACAGCACTTGGCCTCAGAGAGAACAAGGTCACAAGTTGGGATGTGGTAGAAACAGTATTCTGCTCCCAATACCCAGACCTTAGGGCCTTGAGGAAAGCTGAGGCCCACTCACCTGGCACTGGGAAGCCACCGGCCCATCCCTTGACAGTTTTGCTCCAGAATAAAAGCATTCTATTAAAATGGATAATTCACTATTTATAGAAACAATGTTTTATTCCTAGGCATGCTGTTTCATTCTGGGAAACAGAGTCCTATCTGGGTTAGTTTGTGTTCTCTCCTAAGATAGTACCATTGATAGAAAGCAATCTCTGACAGTTGGTAGTAGACTGGTGGGTCTTTGTTCAGATCCTCTCAGGTGAGCACAAGAGGTGTAGCTTCTGCGTTTAAGCCTGTAAGGGTAGAGGCCCCACCACACTATCTGCTGAGTGGCAAAAAAAGAAAATACAAACAACTATGACCACTCTTGAGGCGATTTCTCCCCACCTGAGTTGCATATAACAGAGGCACCGAAAATTCATGACCTGTGGGGATTTCATGTCCTCGTGTTCGCCCTTGAGTGAGATCTGGCTGGTATCACATGACTGTCCTTGGCTGCTGCCCCTTCCGCAGCTGTGGAGTCCTTTGCCACTCAGCTCAACCATCTTAGTCTCAGTCACGTTCTCTATTGGCAGTGGGCAGCTTTTCACTGGGCATGCACATGGAGCTTGGGCTGCGTTACGAAGTTAGGCCCTCCCTTGAGACTCTACCCCTGGAACTACTGTTTTACAGTGCTGGAATCCTTCCGTCAGAACCTCCTCTCTTCACCCGACCTTCCTGCTGTCCCTTCTGATGTGAGATTGGCTTTATGCCCCTCTGTGTTTATCTCTAGATTCTCCTGTCGGTTGCCCTCCTTCCACAATCCTTTGGGAAGGAGTGAGCTCGTTCTTTCCTTCCTCCACAACCAACTTGGTACCTAAGTCTTAATGACCAACAGCTGTGAGAGATGCCGTAGTACACTGATGCTTTCAGAGAAAGGATCATTTGTAAGTTCTTCAACCTCTTCCTTTTATGCCCTCAAGGTCAATGTTTGAGAAGGGTTCTGAAATCATTTTTTACAGATTCCTTTTCAAATCTCATGTCCAGGGGATTACTGTCATACTTTGATATGGATGAATACTTGTCTTCAACAAGTTTGGTTTTAGTCAAAGAAGCCTCAGTGGAAACTAGAGAAGAAAGAGCTGTCTTTAGCATCTGGAGTATCTAAGGTTGTAACACATACATTCTGAGACCTTTTAGGTGACACACTTGGTGAGTGGACAGAAAAACTCAAAGAACAGACATTTGGGCTGGAGGGATGGCTAAGCATTACTGCTCTTGAAAAAAATCTGAGTTCAGTTCCCAGCACTCACATCAGGTGGCTCACAACCGGCTGTAACTCTAGGTCCAGGGGCTCAGACACCCTGTTCTGGCCTACACAAACACACACACACACACACACACACACACACACAAACACACACACACACACACACGCACACACGCACCTACACACACACACACGTACACATAATTTTAAAAAACCCATCAGATTCAAATGAGCTGAACTGATAAAAGAAGTTTGAAGTAGAAGTTGTTGAATTTGAAATAATCCATCAAATTTTAGATTTTATCTTTTCCTTCCACACTGTTTTGGTTTTTAGTTTAGTTTGGCTTTTTTGTTTGTTTGTTTGTTTGTTTTGAGACAGAGTCTCATTCTGTAGCCCTGGCTGGCCTGAAACTTGCCATGTAGACCAGGCTGGCCTTGAACTCACAGAGATGCACCTGCCTCTGCTTCCCATGTGCAGGGATTAAAGGCATGCGCCACCACACCCCATTCCATTAATTGTTTTCTGATGCCAGGATTGAGTCTAGGCCTTGTGCCTTCTAAGTGTTTACCACTGAGCTATGCCTCTAGCCTAGCTGGTGCTGAGCAAAGGTACAGTGCTGGCATCATCTGGGGGCTTGAGAGTGATAAGCAGGCAGGCAGCAAAACCTTGGAGCTGATCAGCAGGGTCTGTGGCTTCTGGCTGCACCATGGCATGAAGGCCCCCTTCAAGTGCCTGTCTGTGATCTTTGGAGAAAACATGCTACTGCTGGTGAACATGTCAGAACAGAGAGTGTTTGTGAAGAGGCAGAAATGAGGTCAGGAGCCTACTGACATCTGAGTCTATAGAGGGCAATGGTTAGAGAAGTGGACTGGGTCTGGGGCCTGCAATGAGGAGACACTCATAGGGACTTGTGCTCACCACTGCCTTACCTCCACCCAAGGAAAAGAGGCTTGGAGACTGCTATGTTAAGGGGAACTCTAGCCAGGGGACTCCCTCCTTTCCTTCCTTTCTTCATTCCTTCTTCCTAATAAACACAAGTCTGTTAGGTTCCTGGAAGACTCCTAAAATGGTGGTGCAGCTCCCAATATTCTAAAATGGCGGGTCCGAAATTAGACTGGGAAAGTTCCTCTGTTAGGGTCCGTGACTCGGTGGGTCTCTTCAGGAGAACAAATGCACGAGTATGGAGATGCAAAAATCAAGCAGAGTTTTATAAGGCTAGCTAGCTGGGGCTGACCATCCTTCCAAGACACGCAGGTCTGGTTGGAGCAATCAACCCCGAGGCAACTTCAGGTAAAGATTATATAGGCTCCCACAACCATTACACAAAAGCCCGTGCGGATACAACCAATAGTTTCAAAGCAAGCATTTCACAAACCAATAACTTCAAAACAAAAAAAAAATGTTACAACTCTCTTCAGGTGTCTCAGTCGGGGAAGGGTGGGTGGTATGTGCCTGGTGCAACCCTTTCCTGTTATCTTGTGTAAGCAGACATGCCTCCGTGACACGACATGTGTAAGCAGACATGCCTACGTGACACAACACAGATCAGACAGGTCAGGCTCCGGGGGCTGCAGCACTTTCCCCTATCTCTGGATGCCTGTGTCTCCAGTTGAGTTAATTGGCTAAAAGCAGTAAATTCAAACAAGCAGTAAATTCCTCCTTCCCTAACATTCCCCCCCTTTTTCTAGATCAGACTGAGGAATCTTCCTCAGCAGTATCTAAGGCTTGGTATTTCTGGTGAAGGACCAAGAGATGGACAGTATCGATCTTTTCCTGAACAAACCTTAATAGCCTATTTATTATGTAGGGACCAAATGTGACTAAAAGCAATAGGATAATTAGGGGTCCTGTGACAGCTGAGAGGAGAGTTGTAAACCATGGTCTATGCATAAACCAAGACTTGAACCAGCTTTCATTACTTTCATACTCCTTGCGCCTCCTCTCCAGGTCTTTTTTTAACTTGGTCAAAGATTCCCTGACTGCCCCTGTCTTGTCTACATAGAAAAAGCATTCTTCTTTTAAAGCTGTGCATAGCCCACCCTCCTTTAAAAATAGGAGATCCAAGCCCCTTCTGTTTTGTAGCACCACCTCTGATAAGGAAGTGAGGGATTGCTCCAGGTCCGACATTGTCTGCTGGTGCTGTTCCAAGTCCCTGTCGATTGCTAGCCTTAGGGCCGTGAGCCCTTGCTCTCGTGTTACTAGGGCTGTGATTCCTGTCCCTGCTCCAGCTATCCCCACGGAGAAGAGAGTTCCGATGGTTAAGGCAGTAATGGGCTCCCTTTTCTTTCGGAGTGGACTTTGTTTTTCCTCCCAATAGGAGAGGAGGGATTCATGAGAGTGGTATGAAAGACGTGGCAGAATGGCCACAAGTACACAAAATTCATTATTAGCATTAAATACAGAGGTGGATAGGGCTGGGGTGAGGCCCGTTTTTGAACAGAGCCACCAGCCCAAGGTGGGTATAATCCACTTCCCCTGCTCCCATGGGATGTTATTGCATGAGGAGCATAACTGGCTTTGGGACATTGGAACTGAGCCTACACATGTGCCAGAGGCTGAGACCTGGGCAAGAGTAAGTCCCCATGGTCTCCCGTCCCAATAGGTGGGATGAGAGTTGTTGAGAGTATAGGAACTATTTATCCCGATAGCCTCATAAAAGGGTGGGGATCCTGGGTAGCACAGCCAACATGGGTCAGTAAGAGAGGGAGTGGTATGATTAAGCAACCCACATAGGGTTGCTGGAAGTCTGTGGTTTCACAGCCGTCCCTGGCCTTTCCATGGCTGGGGCTGCTGATGTCGTGGTGCCTGATGGCTTGAAGGTGGGCCTAGGAGACCCAGGCGGGGGAGGTCAGGGCCTCAGACGAGGGGTATTTAACACCGGGTTAGGTCCTACCGGTGACCTAACCACTGCCTCGACCTGGAGGTAGATCTGGAACAGGATCCCCCTCCATGGCGTCTGGTAGGGCATCAGGCCCCATGTCAGCCCATCTATCCACCTTTTATCATTTTTTCCCTTTGAGGTAAAAGTGATTTTAACCTGGTTGGCCAGTGGAGATACTGTCCATTGGTTGTATGGAGAAGTAAACCTCATATCAATCAGGTCAGGGGAAACCTCCCATCTCCACCACCCATCATTAACTTCCACACAATTCCATTCAGCACAGTAGAGTCTATCAGCACCCTCACAATTGCACCTCCACCAACCTGTCCGAAAACCTGAGCAAAGAACCCATTTGCCCGCAAAGCTTGGCAGTTAACTGTGGATGATGAGTCAACCAAAGCCCATTTTTTCATATGATATTGTTCCTGGTGGTTTTTCTGGGGGATGTAATAAAATTGCCCCAGTACAATTTCTAAGTCAACATACAGATCTGGCCACGATGTCCACAATGGGGGCCATAGGGGAGGTGCGGTTCCATTCCTCATAGGCGTCGCCGCTTCGCAGGATCCATGTCTGGCGTACCGGTTGGTGGGGGTTGATGTTCTGAGCTCCCGCTGACACCACTGTTCTCTGGGGGGCCCATAATAGTGAGCTTATCAGCAGGAATCCCTTCATGTCCGGCTCAGATGTAGCTTTAAGGGATTAGCAGGATTTTGCCACACCTCCCACTCCTTCACACAAAATTCGGTGTCCTTGAGAGGCAAGGCCTTCTGAACGTGGGTGTGGTGGACCCAGGGAGCGATGCCATTGACCTTAAGGGCAGTGGGAGTGGTAAACAGTACAACATAAGGCCCCTTCCATCTGGGTTCAAGAGTCTTTACCTTGTGTCTTTTTACCCAGACCATGTCTCCTGGGACTATGCCATGTTCCGTGGTCAGAATTCTCTCACCCTCGTGATATGCTCTGAGCAGGGGTCAAATTTCTTGCTGTACTTTGGCTAGGGCTTGCAACACATTTAAATAGTCGGGGCTGACTTCTCTTCCCCCGGGGGCTGTGCTCACCAGGTTATTGGCAGAGGGGCCCCGTACATTATCTCAAAGGGGGTTAGACCATGCACATAGGGGGAGTTCCGAACATGGAAAATGGCTAAGGGGAGGAGGGTCACCCAGTCACCGCCAGTCTCTATTACCAATTTAGAAAGGGTCTCCTTTAATGTCCGATTCATTCTTTCTACCTGCCCAGAGCTTTGCGGGTTATATGCACAATGTAACTTCCAATCTGTTCCCAAAGCTTGGGCTAGTTCCTGAAGGACTTTGCTACTGAAAGTCAGACCATTATCGGAACCTATAGCCTCAGGAATCCCATATCTGGGGACTATCTCCTCTATTAGTTTCTTTGCTACCATCTGACTAGTTTCATGCTTGGTTGGAATAGCCTCCACCCATCCTGAGAAAGTATCCACCATGACTAGCAAATACTTGTACCCATACTTTCCTGGCTTTACCTCCGTGAAGTCTATCTCCCAACTTCTTCCTGGGGCCCTCCCCCTCTCCCAAGTACCTGTTGGGTGGAACCCCTTTGGGGCTGGTCTTAGCTTCTCACAGCTATCGCATCTCCCAGTGATCTGATGCGCGGCCTCATTCTGGTGCAGAAATACCAACTGCGCATGCTGAAAAAGGCTGAGCAACTTCTTCCAACCTAGATGGGTGGACTTGTGTAGGTTGATGACCATGTATTTTCCTAGTGCTTCTGGCAAGATCATTCTACCTTCCTGGTCCCTACTCCATCCTCCTTCCCCAGGCTCTTCTCCCAGAGCTTGTTTTCTTATCCACTCAAAGTCCCATGGGGAATAGTCAGGTCTGGGAGGTAGGGTGGGTAGTTCAGGTATGGGTACCTCTAGAGCTGCCAGCACAATAGGGTCTGAGAGAGCTGCCCTTCTTGCTTTTGCATCAGCAAAGTTGTTACCAATGGCCTCAGGAGTCTTTCTGGACTGGTGCCCAGGCAAATGTATAACTGCCACCTTCCTTGGCTTTTCCATGGCTGCTAACAGTCTTTGGACTTCCTGCAAGTTCTTCAGCTCCTTTCCTTCTGCAGACGGGAATCTTCTTTCCTGGGAGATGGCGCCATGAACATGCACAATGCCAAAAGCATACCTGCTATCGGTATAAATGTTAGCTCGCCTGCCTTCTGCCCTCTCCAGTGCCTCTGTGAGAGCAATTAGTTCCGCCTTCTGGGCTGAGGTGCCAGGGGGCAGGGCTGCACTCCAAATGACTTTCTCCTTGTGCGTCACTACCGCTGCTCCGGCTCTTCTAACCCCATCCTGCATGAAGCTGCTTCCATCTGTATACCAGTCTAATTCACTAGCTGGCAGCCGCGTGTCTCTCAAATCTGCCCGTACCTGGATGATTTCAGAGAGAACGTCTCTACAGTCATGGATGGGGGTTGACAGGTCTGGGTTTGGCAGGAGAGTGGCAGGATTCAGGGTCACTGGGGCCGAGAAGGTGATTCGAGGAGAGTCCAGCAGGAGCCCTTGGTAGTGGGTGAGCCTGGCATTTGTCATCCATTTCCCTGAGGGTGCCTGAGAATCCCCTCCACAGTATGCAGGGCTGTCTATGCAGGGCTGTCACCCTCAGGTCCTGGCCAAAGGTCAGCTTGTCAGCTTCCTTTACCAGTAGGGCGATGGCTGCCGAGATTCGTAGGAAAGATGGCCATCCTGAGGCCACTGGGTCCAGCTGCTTGGACAAGTAAGCCACAGGTCTCTTCCACGGGCCTAGTTGCTGGGCCAGGACTCCTTTGGCCACTCCCTTCTTTTCATCTATAAACAAAATGAAGGGCTTTTCTGGGTCTGGCAGAGACAGGGCGGGGGCCTGGAGAAGAGCTTCTTTTAGTCTCTCAAATGCTTCTTGTTGTTCCTGACTCCACTTCCAATTTGGTCCTTCTTTGGTGGCTTCATACAGTGGACAGGCTATCCCTGCATACCCTGGGATCCAGAGTCCGCAAAACACAGCTGAGCCAAGGAATTCCCTCACTCCCCAGGGAGAGGAGGGCACAGGAATGGTCAGGATAGTCTGTTTTATGTCTTGTGTCAGCCATCTGGCTCCTTCCGCTATCTTGTACCCAAAGTAGACCACTGACCTCAGGCAGATGTGCACCTTTTTGGCACTGGCCCAATATCCCAGGCTGCCCAGTTCGGCCAACAGGTTCCTTGTAGCTTCCATGCACTCTTCACAGATTGCTGTAGCCAGCAACAGGTCATCCACATACTGCAGCAGAGTCACATGGGTGTGCCTTCTGTGGAAGGGCTCCAGGTTTTGGCTTAGTGCCTCATTGAACAAGGTGGGAGAGTTCTTAAAGCCCTGTGGCAGTCTGGTCCAGGTGAGCTGTCCTGTCTTCCCCCCTCCTGGTTCTTGCCACTCAAAGGCAAACAAGGGCTGACTGACTTCAGCGAGAGGGACACTGAAGAAAGCATCTTTCAAGTCTAGGGTGGTATACCACACATGAGATGGTGGCAAGTGGCTAAGTAGGGTGTATGGATTGGGCACTGTGGGGTGAATGTCCTCTACCCTTTCATTTACCCTTTGCAAATCTTGCACCTGTCTGTAATCTCCACTGCCAGGCTTTCTCACTGGAAGCAGGGCTGTATTCCATGCTGATTGGCAGGGTTTAAGGATTTTTACTTCTAGCAGTCTATGGATGTGAGGCGCTATTCCCTTCCTAGCCTCTTCTGGCATTGGGTACTGCCAGACCCGAATGGGCAGGGCCGTGGCTTTGAGTTGGACCACAACTGGGGGCAGGAGCTTAGCGAGGCCGACTCCCCCAGTTTCGGCCCAGGCGGAAGGGAACTCCTGCAACCAGGAGCTCATGTCTCCCTGGCCCCCCTTTTCTAGAGCCGCCGGGAATAGGCGATATTCATCAGCCAGAGATAAAGACAACACATGTACTGGCTGCAGGGGCTGTCCTTCTGAGTCCATGACTTTTATCCCTTTAGGCTCAAAATGGATACGTGCCCCGATCTTGGTGAGTAAGTCTCTACCCAGCAAAGGTGCGGGACTCTCAAGCACAACTAGGAAGGAGTGGGAAACCTGATGCCTTCCCAAGTCCACTTTCCTGTTGGTGGTCCAGGCGCACCTCTTAGTTCCTGTAGCTCCTTGGACTATGCTTCATGCACAGAGTTACCCAAGACTCAGGGAGGGGTGCCGAGCCTCATCCCCATCAGTTTCCTTTTCCCAGGTGGAGGGTCCTGATAGGGCTCCCTCCTCCTTGTCTTCCTCTTCTTTGTGGGCACTCTCTCTTCCAGTGCCCATATCTTTTGCACAGGGTGCACTGTTCCCACCCTAGCTTAGATGGGCGGCGTCCTGCTCTCCGAGGCGGCTCAGGGCTCCCTTTCACTCCAGCCAAGAATATTCTGGCAATTTCCTCCCTCTGCTTCTTGTTCTCTTTTCTTTGAAATTCTCTGTCCTCTTTCCTATTTTTATCCTGCATCTCCTGTTCCTCCTTCCTTAGCCTCTCCTCCCTGTCCTCAGGAGACTCCCTAGCATTAAAGACCTTCTCTGCCTGTTGCAGCATCTCCCTAATAGAAATCTCCCCCAGATCATCCTGCTTATGGAGTTTTCTCCTGATATCGGAGGCTGCCTGGTTAATAAAAGAGAGGACTACAGCTGACCTGTGTTCCTCTGCCTCTGGGTTTATAGGGGTGTATTGCCTATAGGCATCAAATAGCATTTCCAGATATGCGGCTGGGCTTTTGGTTTCTCCCTGAACAATTGTTTTCACCTTAGCCAGGTTAGTGGGCCGTCTTGCAGCCCCCTGGAGCCCAATCATAAGCGTCTGACGGTAAACTCGGAGCCGTTCCCTACCTTCTGCTGTCCCAAAATCCCAATTTGGGCATGTGAGGGGGAACGCTTCATCGATGGCAGGCTGAAGGGTAGTGGGCCTCCCATTTTCTCTCAGGACATTCTTCCTGGCTTCATTCAGGATGCATTCTCGCTCTTCTGTTGTGAAGAGGGTGCGAAGTAGCTGCGGGCAGTCATCCCACGTGGGA
>NW_008340429.1:2092151-2117021 GCF_000622305.1 Nannospalax galili
AAGAGACCCCTGGATCGGCCAACCTACTCCGTAGGAGGGCCATTCAGCTGAGCAAAAGGTGCCAAACTTACTCTTCTTGATGCCCAGGCCCAATTTTAAGGCCTGCTCCTTCACCTCCGAGAAATGAGAGAGGATTAAACCTTTAGGAGTGGCCTGAGTCTGGCCCATGGTGGAGGTCACAGAAGAGAGAGAGAGATGAAAAGGGAGAAGTGAAGATGCCACTCTAAACAATGATGGCCAGTGGGTGTGCTTGTGGACGGGTGCCTGTCGTTGCCCAGTTTTTCTTCTGCGGGGGACGTGAATTTATCTGGGATTCATGCCTGGGACTCCCTTATCCTTTCATGGGAGTCTTTCAGCGGCGGGCGCCCTAATGGCTTTTATTTGCCTGACCCATGCCCGCAGGGCTTTCTCAGTGGCTAGAGAGAGGGATGAAGAGGAGAGGGAGATACAGATAAGGGGTCTTGTCTCCACCCATGTGGGCAGTCGGGGTCTGCCAAGAGGGCTAAGAGCCTTTGGCTAACATCAGGGAGTAGCCTTTAACGGTCCCACGCGAAGACTTAGACTGAGAATAAAAGGAAAGATAAGGAGGAAGGGAAGGTTTAAAATAGAGAGCGTAGAGAAAAATACAAAATCAGACCCCCACCTAGTAAGACAATTAGCACAACCATCAAGCATGCGCACCACATTGAATCACACTCGTGCAGACCGGTCCTCCTTTCACTCAGACGCGCGCTGCACTCACCACTCTCACTTTCAGGATCCCCAAGACTTCTCGTGATTCTCCCAAATTGCGTCCACTCGGACTGCCTCAGAGTGATGAGCTCGAATTTTTTCTTCCTCAGGCACCGGATTTGATGGCAGGCTTCCTTGTTAAGCACTGCTTGTGTATCTTGAGGTCTGATAAGGCACCAGATGCCCCTCTATTCACACGTGGTCTAGAGTGGGAGGCAGAATGGCACACGGACACAGCACTGTGGGGAAGTGCTCTGGGAGATGATGGAAAGACTGTGAGAACACTGACAAGACCTCCCGCCCAGAAGTGAGCTGGAGGGCAGCCAGGAGGGCTTCCCTGTGAGGTGTGCTTTGTTAGGGTCCAAAACTCGGTGGATCTTTCCAAAGGAACAAATACACGAATACGGAGATGCAAAACCAAGCAGAGTTTTATTAAGCCAGCTAGCTGGGGTCGACCATCCTTCCAAGACACACAGGTCTGGTTGGAGCAATCGACCCTGAAGCAACTTCAAGCAGGGATTATATAGGCTCCCACAGCACTTGCACAAAAGTCCGCACTTTTCACTTAACCAATAGTTTCAAACCATCAATAACTTCAAAACCCCACCACCAGTAATTTTAAAACAATGCTGCAACTCCCTTTAGGTGTCCCAGTCGGGGAGGGTGGTATGTGTCTGGCGCAGCCCTTCCCTGTTATCTTGTGTAAGCAGACATGCCTACGTGACACGACACAGATCAGACAGGTCAGGCTCCGGGGACTGCAGCACTTGCCCCTATCTCCGGATGCCTGTGTCTCCAGTTGAGTTAATCAGTTACAAGCAGTAAATTCAACCACGCAGTAAATTCCTCTTTCCCTAACACCTCTGCTTATCAGACCAACCAATCCCAAGGTAAACTGCCCAGCTTACGTCACAGAAAGTTACCCAAGCACCTAACTGCCTATAAAAGATGTCTGACTTCCCCTGCTGCCTGCTGTCTGATCCTGGGAGACAGTCCAGAGGTTTGATCCCCTCGCTATAAACTGCTGTCCCCCATGGAATTTTCTTGGTCAGTGGTCTTCAATGCATACTAACATACACAGTCCAACCTTAAAAAAAATCTTTTTGAGTGCTTGGGATGGAACCCTGGGCGTTTGCATTCTAGGGAAGCATTGTACCACTGAGCTGCATCCATAGTTTTCAGTGAACAATTCAATAAACTATTGCTACATGGAACCCATTCCATGAAGTACTGAGTTAACCATACAGAAGAAAACAAAGAAATTTTATTACCTTAATACTTCCTTATGGAGCTGCATGGCCCCTGAATCAAAGGAAGAACCAGAAAGTCAGATGAATCCTGTGGTAGGCAGAGAACCCCAGGGTACTAGAGCTTTATTGCTCCGTCTCAGGAAGCCTCTGAAGGAAGCTGTGTGCTTCCTGCAGTTTGCTATGGGGGATGTGCTGTTTGGCTTCGAGCTGGGAGATGTTTAAAGCCCTCCTTGTTCAGCCCAATAAGTAAATCCCCTCAGCCTCACTCCTACCCACCCCTAAATCAAAAGCTATAGGTTTCCTCCAACCTAAGCAACAAAGGAAGAGGGAGGAATGTCAAGAATGTGCTTGACACTTCCTCCTTTGCCTTAGTTGCAGTACTTTGGACTGCAAATATGATTCTAGCCATGAAGACGGGTGACAACCAGAATTGATTGGGACAGGATTCTGCCTCTGTTTTGTTATGAAGCCCATCTGGTCAAGGTCATAGAAATGGTCGAAATAACTACAGCAAGTGTGTCCTAGCAGATTTCCTTTGTAAACAGCCCAGATTGCCCCTCTAAACCTTGTAGACAATTGGGGGTGACGGGGAACTCCATGAGCATTAAAGACTTCAGGAAGAAGAGAGGCCCCCATGTCCCAACTCCACTGGTGCAGTAGATCTGGTTGACTTTTCTAGGGAATAAAATCTCAATGTATAGCAGGGAAGATGGGTTGAGAGGACTACAAAAGCCTCTATAGATGACAAAAATATCTTGCTTACCTGGTAAAGACTCTAGGGCTGTATACCATTCTCTAACAGAATTATATGTCTGAGGTATAAAGTCAGTTCTCAGGGAAACAGTATTATAAAAACAAAGCCATACAGGTCTAACTTGGCTGATGGTATAAGCCATATGTCAGTGGTATGGAATTCATGCCACTGAAGAGCCTGGTCTCTGCAGAATAAGAGGACAGTGTTGCTTGGGGCATCTTCTGGGCCTGCCTTTTCCACTGCAAATAACACTCTACAACCTCCAGCCACTCCATAAACCCAGGTACTGATGATTAGAACCTGGGGCGGGAGAGGCTCAGGCCATTTCAGAACTCTTGCCACATAGTCCTGCTGTCTTAAGTTGTTTTCTTACTGTTTCAGATGTTTATTATAGTTTCAAGGACATGATTTCTGTCTTGATTGTTTGTATATACTTGTGCATTTTATAGCCACTAATCAATCCTTTGCATATAAAAGGTGAACAATTGGTAACACTTTTGGAGTCTGTCTGACCACTCCATCAACCTCCTGATTCCTCTCAAGAATGGGTCCAGGAACCAAGTTTGTGCTGTGATCCACACCAGACTATTTAGATTTCCTCTTCTGGGAATCAAGAACTGGTCAGGCAATGGTTTCTGCCAGTCCTTTGAATAAGAGTGTGTGAAACCGATTTCTACCAGTCCTTTGAATAAGAGTGTGTGAAACTGGAACTGTGGATCCTCACTGCCATCTTCTATCACATGGAAAACAGAAGAGGTCTGCTGAGAGAAAACGTGGAACAAATGTGCAGGGAACAGGACTGATGACTGTCCATGTGCCCAGATGGTGGAGGGGGTGGGGTGAGGGGGGAGAAGGATGCCTGCCCTGGCTCCAGGTCCTGGTTCTTGCCCTTCATGAAGTCTGCCTGTGAGTTTTCAAAAATATACCAGAATCATCAGTTCATCTTCTTTGTTTATGTGAGTTTCTACTTGGAACCAGAGGGCCTTGACTAAGTGAGAAGAAAAATAAATGATCCTTGGATTGAATTCCCAAGTATTTCATCAACACATGGCATTGACTCTACTTTAGAACATATCTAAAATGAACCATTTCTGACCCACACACCCACTGCTACCAAATTTCTATTACCTCACTTGGATTGTTTCAGTAGCCCCTTAGCTGGTTTCCCTTCTACCGCGCCTCCCTCAAGAGTGTTCTCCATCTGGCAATCAGATTGAGGCTCTTTCCCTTCCTTCCTGTTGTTTTCTCAACCCTTTCTGAACTGCCTGGTCCTAAAATCAGTAGGAAAGAGCCAGGTCAGGCCCCTGCTGCTCCTGGGGGAAAGCCGCCACATCCAGAAGAAGACATTGCCTGGATGGAGTAAGGAGACTGTCAACATAGAGAAACAGCCTGTCATGGAGAAAGAGCCCAAAGGAATGGGAAGTCATGTAGGCAGCAGGGATGCAGAGCCTTTGGAGGGCGAATGAGGTGTCCCAGTGATGTGGGGTGGCACCATCATATAGGCAGACAGAGTCTGGGGGGAGAGGACAGCGTATAGGAAGAGGAGAAACCTGGGGTTGAGTACTGGGAAACAGAGTGAAGACAGTATCTAAGAGGCCTAGTAGATAGAGCAATGTCCCTGAGTTTATTCTAGGATAGGAAGTCAGGGGTGATAAGGAAAAGGATGATGGCAGACTGATGTCATTGGAACTAATAGGAACCACACTTCTCACAATCAGGAAAGGAAGTTGCAATTGTAGAGAGAGATGGAACTTAAATGAACCCTGTAGCATTGGGGTGGAATTAAAGGTATCTATCAGGACTCATGCTTTCAACCCCCACATAGATATAAACACACATTCAGACACACAGACAGATTGTGAATGCCTGCTAGCCCTTCACAGAGGGTTGAGCATAGTGAGATCTCACTAGCTGTGAGCTCACCTAGCACCCAAATCTTGGCTTTTGAATACGCTTTCTTTAAATTTTTTAAAAATTTGTTAATTAATTAATTATACATATGAGTGTTAGGCCTGCATGTATGTAAGTATACCTGAGGAGGACAAAAGAGGGTCTTGGATCCCCTGAAACTGGAGTTACAAACGGTAGTTAGCTGCCATATGGATGCTGGAATTCAAACCTGGGTCTTCTGCAAGATTCAGTGTTCTTAACTGCTAAGCCATCTCTCCAGCCCCTGCTGAATACTCTTTGACACTCTAGGAACCATATCTCCCAGGAGAAATAGCTGATTCCTATGATAGGACATAAGAAATACAAAGGACTGTGGGACATTCTGTTGTGTCAGAAAACAAGGATGTGCTAAAAATAAACAAATAATGGGAAAATGTCAGATGCCAGCACAGAAGCCAGCTGAAGTGCCTGCTACTGGCCAAATTTGAATTTGGATATCAAAGTAAGTAATAACATTAATGGTATGGTTTAGTTTTGCAATGCTGGGGATCAAACACAGGGCTTTACTCATGCTAGGCAAGTATTCTATCACTGAATGCACCTCCAACCTTGGTATTAATGGATGGAACTTATAGTTTGAGTAAGAAAGCCACAACTCCACACTAATATAAATAATATTTATGTGATTTCAAATATTCTTCCCAACACCATATCACCAGTAATTTCAAGGGGGAAAAGAGTAATTTTATGGTGCTGTGTGACAGACTTCACATTAATCTGGTAAACAGAGTGAGCACCATCAGCAATGAGGCAAATAGCACATACCACTAATAATAGGATGTGGTGAGAAACAGCATCACGTCCCTGAAATTTTCTCCAAAGATGCACAGCCAGAATCTAATCAGAGACCAAATTGAAAGACAGTCAGTGGACTCACTGACCTTTCATGTTGAAAAGAGACAAGGTCTTGCAGGCTACAGACTGTTTCAAATGGAAGGAGACTAAAGAAAAACAATAGCTAAATGCAATGTGTGATGCTGAACTGTCTGACCAACTGGGATTCAGCAGAGCTAGGCTGACCTCCTGGGTCTTGGCTCCAGGCTGTGGGTTGAATCCAGGTCTGTACCACATGTCTCTCATCCCCTTTACATCAGCAGATACCTGAGGTACATTGTTTTACAACAGGGACAAAAAGCAGAGTGAACTCAACTATACATCTGTGTTTCAAGTTCTGCTCATTTGACAGCTGGGAGTTCTAATTAGCTAATGCAAGTCACAAGGTCAAGTCCAAAGGATGGATATGTGATACTGCTACAAGTTAGTGAAGAACTGAGACCAATAATGTGATCTGCCACACTTCCTGTGAGCTGTATTCTTTTGCTTTTTGTTTTGCTTTTTTTTTTTTTTTTTTTTTTTTTTTTTTTTTTTTTTTTTTTTTTTTTTTTGAGACAGAGTTTCCTACTAGCTCCAGCTGGCCTAGAACTGGCTATGTAGACCGTGCTGGCCTCCATCTCAAAGAGATTTGCCACCTCTGCATTGCCTATGGTAGTGTAGATGCTCCCTACGCATGGAAGTTCCAGGCACAGGTTACCACCCTGCAAATAAGATCTATCTACTAAAATGTGAAATGTGAAAACTTTTTGAGTCATCAGTTTTATTTTTCTCTCCTGGAAAAATAGTCATAGACATATGGTTTAAAGAGCAAATATGGACAAGATTGCTTATTGCTGCATAGTTTGTAAATATAACAAAGTGAGGAGCTCATGGATTTCTTAAAAAACTTATTACATACATACACACATACATTTAATTAGTTAGGTGTGTGCATGTGCCACTGTGCACACGTGGAGGTCTGAGGACAACGTGCAGGAGTTGTTTCTCTTCTACTATATGGATCATGGGGACTCAAACTCAGATCATCGGGCTTGGCCACAAGCACCTCTACCCACTGAGCCATCTCAACATTATTTCCATAGGAGAAAGAATAAGTGACATTGGCATTTTCGTGGTAGTTAAAAATAAAAAATGAGGTGCCATAAAAATATGGCTCAGTGGCAGAACACTTGCTTAGCATATATGAGGCTCTGGTTTTTATTTTTATTTTATTTTGCTTTATATATTTATTTTAATTTTATGTGTATGTGTCTGAGTGTTTTTGTCTGCATGTACGTGCACCCCTGTGTGCAATGCCCGTGGAAGCCAGAAGAGAGTGACAAATCCCCTGGAACTGGAGTTACAGATGGCTGTTAGTCACCATGTAGATGTTGAGAACCAAACCCAGGTCTTCTTCAAGAGCAGCCAGTGCTCTTAACTGCTAAGCCATCTCTCCAGCTCTGAGGTCCTGGTTTTGATGCCTAGTGGTAGAAAAAAAAATAGAAAGATTAAATTCCATTAGCATTATGTGTGGACAGTTCTAAACCATGTTTGTGTATGTGATAGGGAGAATTTCATAACTAAGGGAGCGGGTTGGACATTCTTGGAAAACTATCATTGAGAACAGGACATAAAAACTGATCAAGCAGATTAGGGCAGGGACCTCAAAAGCTGCAGTCCCATTTTTGTCCTTGGCCAAAAGCTGGAAATATCCTTGGTTCTGTCCTACCCAGAAGACCAGCCATGCCCTAAGTGCACAGAGACTCTCGTCTCTGTCTAGTTTCATCTGTTAGTTTAGGAGCGATGCTATTAATCTTTGGACCCTCTGTACTCAACTGCTGTCTTAATTTTAAATTATCTTGTTTGCAGTCAGTCTGCACTCAGGTAGTCCTGCTGTGACCTAGCTCCTTCTTTCTGGGTTCCCTGATCATCCTCCAAGGCCTGAAAGCCTGCAAGATTGGAGACCCTAAACCCTTCAGCACCCAATTTCAGCACATCTCCTAAACTATTTTGGGGTCTCAGCTCTTAAGGGTGAATGTCCCTGATCTACAGAGTCTCAACTTACCAGTTTTCTGCTCTATGATGTTGTGAAGGGCTTAAAGACCATTAAGGACAGACCTCCTCCTTTATGTTTGGCTTTGGTCCCTACCTCCTGTTACCCTGGTAACTCCAGAAAGTAAAACATCATTACTGCCCCTCCTAGGATTTAAAATACCATTTAAAAAGGCAGAAATTCCAGGGTATTATTGAGGCTCAAAAGTTTCTTCTTCCTGGTCAAAACAATAGAGTCAGAGTTCTACCTCTAGGCCTGAATGGAGACCTGACATTGTGATCTGCTCCAAAGTTTGGAAAATTTCCTGCTTACCATCTCCTCCTGATCAGTTAATTCTGCTGGACCCATCAATCATTTAGCTAGGAGGCCACTCTTCAGGAAACCTGATTTACCCGAGGACACACTAAGGCAAAGAGAGGAATAATTAACCCTTTAATAAGATAATATATTTATACTTCCCAGAAGCCCTGATGCTGCTGGCCTCTTACAGAACTACCTTACAGCATTGTTAATCCTGCCCACTTTTCTGAGTTCCAACTCAAAAAGCCTAACTTTTCCTTTTCCTTTTTTCTATCTTTTTCTTTCTGATACTGGCCAAAAGCCTATGCATACTTTCCTGACCCTATGGGCCTTTTCACTCTTCTCTGAAGTCCTCTCCCCTTCCAGCATGTATCTGCTTGCCTCCTCCATCTCTGAACAGACTGGCTGACTTGGACTCTAAGTCAACAGGCATGACTTTATCTCTTCCTCTTCTCCATCTCCCTCCTCCCGGAAGCTGTCCTGTTATTTATCGATTTTATTTTTTTTCAAACTCTAATAAAATGGTCTTCCTTCTTCGTCTGGCTTTAGATTCTTTTATTAGCAGAACCCAAAAGAGAACCTCAGTTTACCCAGTCGCACTACTACTGTCTTCTCACCTGATGCTGGAGCTTGGAGCCCATAGGCTAGGTAGAGAGAAAAGTGATATAAAGTAGGAGAGAGCAAGAACCAGCTGGAGCACACAAGATTCAATTCTGTCTCTTTCACCTCTATCTATTGGGATGTAGGCCTGGCAGCCAGCCTTCATCACAGAGCTGTGTCCACACCTGGCCAGGCGGTATGCAGTTTCAGGTCAGCAGATAAGCAGCAATAGGCAGATCCAGTTGCTGCATAACTGTCTCCTGACACACTTGAGGTGGCTCCATACTGGAAAGGGAAATCTGGAGATGGGAGTCAGCCTTCCTAAACTGATGTACTGCAAAGCCACTACTGCTGATACAAGAAGTTTCTAGAACATACTGCTGTGCAAAAAACAATGCAAGATTAGGATATTGTGGACAATACATTTTAGAAAAATGCTTTCATAAAATGAGTTCCATCTGTATAGGCGTAGGAATGTGCATGTATAGAGACAAACTTGGAAAGACAAACACTGACTGTGGTCGCCTCTGGAAAGGGTCATAACCCAGGAAAACGGGGCAAGAGGACTGTGAGTTTATCTAGATTTAAGAACAATTAAAAGCAAACATCTAAAAAAAGAAAGAAAAAGAAAATACCTCTCTGTGTTAGACTCAGGGCTTTCCCTTTGTATGAGAGCCCTCAGTTTTGATCCTTTCAAAACAAGCAATGAAGTAGATGTATCAGGGCTCTGTAAAGTACACAGCCAACGATTCATCTAGTGCCCCTTTTCTATACCTCTAAGACAGATTTTCCCTGACTTAGAGTGTCTCAAATTAGTTTTCTGCTTAACAATATGAAAGCAGTATGGATTGTGTGGGAACTGTCCTGGAAATTTTGATTTGTTCTTTCCCTCGTCTTGGGATATGATCCTCTCACAATGCTGGGTAGTGGCAGAAAGCTGCAGTTCCCAGTCAGTCACACTATCAGGAGGGTTAAAACCCAAGACCTTGGGCTGGAGAGATGGCTCAGCAGTTAAGAACACTGACTGTTCTTGCAGAAGATCCAGGTTCGAATCCCAGCACCCACATGGCAGCTAACAACCGTCTGTAACTCCAGTTCCAGGAGATCTGATAGGCTCTTCTGTTCTCCGTGGGCATTGCATGACACAGGTGCACTTACCTACATGTAGACAATGCACACATACACATCAACTAAAAATAATAAATAAAATATTTTTAAAAAACCTGAGACCTTATAGTACATGGTACTGCTAAGCTGTACTGTTCACAGGTGGGGTGTAATGTATTTTTGACTTACAATATTTTCAACTTTGGACAGGTTTATCAGAACATAACCTCATTGGGGCTGGAGAAATGGCTCAGTGGTTAAGAACACTGGATGCTCTTGTGGAAGGAAGACTAGAGTTCAAATCCCGGCACCCACATAGTGGCTAACAACCATCCACAACTCCAGTTCCAGAGGATCCGACACCCTCTTCTGACCTCTGTGGACACTGCACAACCTGGGTACATTTACATACATGCAGACATAACACTCATACATATAAAAATAAATAAAAGTAAAAAAAGAACATAACCTCATTGTAGGCTGAGGATTGTCTGGATCTAATGTCGTAGTGAAGCTCATCACACTGGTCTGGTCTTTTAAAAGACCTAGAGGAAGAGGAAGATATACCCTAGGGCTTTGCCTACAGTCTATTGGGGCTGAGGAGGGGTCAACCCTGTCCTTTCCTGGACAGAAACTGCAGCAGTGACATCCAGCTGGAATGCCAGGACTTCCTGCAGGGTGTTCAGATGCAGGGGCCTTTCTGTTTTTTCTGGTGTTGATGTTACACTGTAGATATTCCTCCAGAAACACGGCTAATGCCAAAGGTTCCACCTGGTGCACTGCCAGACTTCTTTAGAGGACAGTACCGCAAGTCTCCCTGGAGTTATCTCGGGAAGAACAGTCACAGCTATTTTTCAAGAGAAGTAAGTAGACAATGAGTGTCAAAAGGCTTCCAGTCCTCTAAATGCGACTGAATGAGGGTCTTCAGGACCTTGTCACATTGAGGGTTCCTCTATCTATGCTACCTTTCCCTAACAGACTCCTACTTTCTGTCCCCTGGAGGCCTTCATAGGTTTCCTTCCTTTAAAATGGTCTTTCTCTCTCTCTCTCTCTCTCTCTCTCTCTCTCTCTCTCTCTCGCTCTCGCTCTCGCTCTCGCTCTCGCTCTCGCTCTCGCTCTTGCTCTCTTTTCCCCTCTCCCCCCTTTCTCTCTCTATTCAAATCCCAGCCACACTTTGAATCGTTCTAGAGGTTTTTCATTAACCAAAATGGGCTTGCTTTCTCCTTCATCAGCCATCTCTCCTTTCAAGGCACCATTTGTTACGAAGCCATGGGGCTGTGGGCAGCTGATAGCTGTCTGCCTCAGCTGCTGCCCATTATGCTCTCCTCAGGGAAGCCCACACCAGTATCTGGGTAGCCAGGTGAGACAAAGGGATAAGGGTTGGGCCATTTCAACTTGACCAGGACAGCTGTGGGCTAACATTTACTCCAGGCTCCCCACTAGATTAGTCAAGCATGTGACAAGATGCTGCTTAGCTTTTCCTCTGCCACATTTGTTCCTATGCCACCTTCCTTTATAGGTGCTGATCTCCCATCAACATCATGCACCCAGAGTCTGCTTCTAGAGATCCCAAGCTCTGATAGACAGCATAGGGAATGATCCCGGGAAGCAGATGGCAGGTGGTGATTAGAGCTGGGTCACTCATCACAGGGCTGACAGTGAGTAGCCTGGAGCACAGGCAGCTCCTGGGACACAGTGGAGGCCCAGCTGTGATTCTGCTACTTTAGATGAAGTAGGGACATGTGCTAGCAGGCATGCTGCATGTGCATAGAGACGTGGAGTTCCTAGTAGCTAAGGAGATAAAGGTGTAGAGTGACTGGCTAACCAAAGCCCTTAGTTGATGTGGCAGGCCAGTAATGGGTAACTGGAAGGCAAGCAGGAAAGCAAAGGGCCTCTTCATTGCACACAAAGATGTTCTAATCAACTTCAGTAGAGAGCAGAGATTCAAAGCAGGACTGAATAATCCAAGTGATTGAACTTCAAAGAGAAAGGTCCAGTTGAGTGGTTCTGTTAGGCCAAGAGCACCATGGCACAGAAAGCCTGGGACCCTGGTATGAGGTATGGAGACCTCTACATGCTGCCCCAGAACTCTGAATTCCTAGATGTGGCTGACACTTCTTAGGATACACACCCGTGGCCAAACTAGGAGCTAGTGTTCTTTCTGTGCTAAACAGCACAAAGGCCTATGTCCTGAAGGCAACGGGTACATCTAATCTGTTCTTGCTGTCTCCTGATAACTAGCCCCCAAATTAAAGTTAATTCACAACATAATCTGGCCAGGGATGTTATGGGCCTGAAATGGAAGGAGGACCACAGGGGCTGCAGGATGGAGCTAAGTGGTACCCATAGGGACCAGGGTTGCATGCCTAGGATCCCTGGGTGCCAATCATAACATTGGATAGAGAGGAATCTGTGCTCTCCTGGTGTCTCCCCAGGAGACAGTAGCTACTCACCTCCAGGATGCTCTCAGAGACCCATGTTGAGCAAAGCTGAAATGCTAGAATTCCAGGGCTTAGGTAGGTACCAAGATGGCTACTATGTAGGGCCAGGACATAGACTAATAATGTGTACCACAGAAGGGCTCAGAGGACACACCATTCAGCAGGGGTCTAAGGAAGTTGTTTGCATTACTAAGAGTTTAGTGGTGGCTCTCCTCTGCCAGAAGAGGCCATTCTCTCCAGTTCCACCATTATTCTCTTAGTCAGTGCAGCTGTGATCAGTCATGGAGAACCATCTGAATATGGCTTAAATGTGACTTCAGGTATTCGAAGTCAGATGTTCACTGTGGCAATGTTGGAAGTGATACAACTTTAAAAGGTGAGGCTCAGTGGGAAACAATTAGATCTTTGGGGACATTGCACTTGGGAGGAATTCACGTTTTCAAGAAGTCCTAGTTAGTTCTCAAAAGAAGATTATTACAAAACAAGACTTGGTCCCACCCTGCTGTCTAGTTTCTTGTCTAGCTCCAAGATGCCCCTCATGATGTCTAGCATGAGGCCCTCACTAGAAGTCATCCAAACTTGGACTTTGAGCCTCCAAAACTGTGGGCCAACTAAACCTCTCTTGTTTTGTTTTGTTTTGTTGATACAGGGTCTCGCTATGTAACCCAGGCTGACTTTGAGCTTGCAAAGTAGCCTAGGCTGGCCTTAAACTCTTGATCTTACTGCCTTGGCTTCCTGAGTGCTAGGATTACAGATGTACACCACTACACATGGTTTAAATCTTTTTTAAAAAAATACATTACTCAGCCTCAAGTATTTTGCTATCACAACAGAAAATGGACTAATGTAGATTTTGTCATTGTACAAATATCAGTGTGTAATGAAAAACTTAAACGGCCATAGCATCACTGCCTAACATAGTCGTATGGGACTGACACGATCATTGACCAAAACATCATAAGGCAGCAAATGGCCAACAATGAACAATCCAGGTACTATTCAGCTTGTTGCAACAAATGAAATCTAGGCTCAGTAAACAGAAGCCCAAGGTCCCATATAAAGATATAATCCCCTAGCCAGGGCCCAGACCTGAGCTAGTTTTTAGACCTGGAAGTCACTGGCTGAAGAAATGGCTGGGTCTTCAAAAAGAACCCTGTAATGCAGGAAGCCACTGGGCAGCACATGCTTTGCCTTCTTGTTGCTCCCATAACCAGCGTTGGGCATCAAGATCCAGCCCTTAAATCTTTTCCACACTTTGTTGTTGATGCTACTGAGTTTATACCCATTGTATTTGCTTTGACATATCAGTCTGACTGGTGCCAATGAACTTCCTGATCTTTTTTATGACCTTGGGCTTCACCAGAGGTCTGAGTGCAGCCATGATGTCAAGCTGGACCTGGCAGCCACCTCCCAGCCAGTGCCAAGGAAGAGGGCATCATACCATTCTTGATAGGAAGTAGCCCTGTTCCTCTCAGAAAGGCCTCAGGGCCATTGCTTCAAGTCCTCTGCACAGGGGACATGGGGGGACCTAGGTATTTGAGGACTGTAGGATATCAGGTCTGAGCTGACCTTGATACTCAAGAGACCCAAACTGTCATCCCAGCTACCTTATTACGTAGGGCACAGTGGTTCAGGAAATAAGGGGACTGGCTAAGATCAGCTTACAGAGGGTCTACTGGGTTCCAGACACAACCATCCATCACCCCCCAACACCTCGCCACATCTTTATTATTATTATTCTTACCTTGTTTGGCTCAAACCCAGGGTCTTGTGTATGCTAGGAAAACACTACCTCTGAGCCACATCCCTAGCCCACTTATTATTACTATTACTATTACTATTATTAGTTTGCCATACTGGGGATTGAACCTAGGGCCTTATACATGCCAGGCAAGTCCTCTAATACTGAACCACATCCCCAGTCCCTACCCTCTTAATTTCTTGAAAATTGGGCCATGTCTTTAAACTCCCCTTAGTTCATGACATGATGCCCACCATACCACAGGGAATAAGCTCTGAATACCATTTGAACTTAAGTTTCATAACCACTCCTAACTGGATTGGTGCCTGTCCTGGTTACTTCCTCTTATTGTGATAAAAACACTGACCAAACCAACTTGGGGAGGAAAGGGTTTTATTTTATCTTACATTTCCTAGGTCATAGTTCATCACTAAGGAAAGTCAGGACAAGAACTCAGGGCAGAAACCTGGAGACAGGAGCTGAAGCACAGACCATGGAGGCTAGCTGCTTACTGACTTGCTCCTCTGGCCCATGCTCAGCCTGCTTTCTTATATAACACTGGACCACTTGCCCAGGGGTGGCACCACCTATAGGTGGCTGGGCCCTCCCACATCACTCAGCAATCAAGAAAATGCTCTGCAGACATGGCCACAGGCCAATCTGATGGAGGAAATTCCTCAATTGATGTTCCCTCTTTCCAGATGTGTCAAGTTGACAACTGAAGCTATCCAGCAGAGAGACACTCCTCTCCTGGGTGCTCATAGCTTCTAACATTTATTCTGCACATTTGGAGACACCTATACTTTCATTATTGCTTTTTAACTTCCTATCTTTTGAGCCTTCACTGAACTTTCAAATAGTGACATATAATTGATACTACATCAGCAAACCAGGAAAATAACATTGATACAATACTGTTAACTAGACTACAGACTTCATTTAGATTTTATTGGGTTGTGGTTTTTGTACACAGGTCTATGAAATTTTATCATCTGTATAAATTTGTCTGATCACTGCTAAAATCAAAATATAAAACTATTACAGCAAGCCAGGCATGGTGGCGCACACCTGTAGTCCCAGCACTTGGGAGGCAGAGGCAGGCAGATCTCTGTGAATTCAAAGCTATCCTGGTCTATATAGTGAGTTCCAGGCCAGCTGGGTCTACAGGGAGACCCTGTTTCAAAAAGACCAAACAAACAAACAAAAAACTATATTACAGCTACCAAGAGATTGTCTCCATCCGTTACCCCTGAAAACCACTGATCTGTTCTCTATTGCTGCAATACCCACGGAGGACAGAAGAGGGCATCAAATTCCCTGGAATGGGAGTTATGGATGGTTGTTAGCCACTGTGTGTGTGTGTGTGTGTGTGTGTGTGTGTGTGTATGTGCGCGCACATGCGCGTGAGCGCTGGGATTAGAACTTGGGTCTTCTGCAAGAACAACTGGTGCTTTTAGCCACTGAGCCACCTCTCCAGCCTCCCCTTGTCTTTAATTTTCTAAGAAACTGCTCAGCTGTTTTCCAGAGTCGTATACCATTTCATGGTCCAACTTCCATGAATTCTCCCAGAACAAGGCACTCAGTGTTTTCTGGTTGACCCATGAGGTATATTAAAGTAGCCAGGTTTTGATATAGATTTCCTAGATGGCTATTGAGATAAATTTTCCTTTCTTTTTTCAGTCAGGGTCTCACAATGTAGACTAGGCTGGTCTTGATCTCACAGAGATCCTCCTGCTTCTGCTTTCCATGTGCTGGGATTAAAGGTATGCACTACCACATCTAGCATTGTTTCTTTCCCTCTTTCTCTCTTTCCCTCCTTTCCTTCCTTTCCCCTTCCTTCCTCCCTTCCCTTTCTGCCTCTCCTCCTTCCTTCCTCCCTTCCTTCCTCCCCTCCTTCCTCCCTCCCTCCCTTCCTTCTTTCAATAGGTTTTAATGTATCCCAGACTGGCTTCAAACTCACTATGTAGCTGAGGATGACCTTAACTCCTAATCCTGCTGCATCTATAAGATAGTTAAAGTTAATTGTCAATTTAACAAAATCTAGAATCACCTGGGAAATGAGCCTCTGAACATGGCTCTGGGGGATTATATTGACTGCATCAATTGAGGTGGGAAGCCCCACCTACTGTGGGTGGCACCATTCCTTAAGTAGGGGTCCCGGACTGTGTAAGAATAGAGAAAGAGTGCTGGACACTAACACTCGTTCGTTGCACTCTCTTTCATTATTGTGGATGTGATGTAACCAGCTCCTTTACAATCCTGCTGTTGTCACTTCCCCATCTGGCCTGAACTGAGCCAGAATAAATCCTTTCTCCCTTAGAGAGGTGCTTTTCTCAGAGTATTTTTATATTACAGCAACAGGGAAAGAAACTAAGACGCTGGGACTATAGGTATATACCACCATACCTGGTTTATGCAGTGCTGGAGATCAAACCCTGGGCATCATGCATGCTAGGCAAGTACTCTACCAACTGAGCTATACATCTTACATTTAGCTCAACGATCCTGTTTGAGTTGAGTTTCCTGTGAAGTTTAACTCAAGGTTTTGTTTTTTTTTTTTTCCTCTGCGAATTAAATATTTATTCTAGGAGCACTTGTTGGATGTTCTTTGTTGGAGGTTTTCTTCCACATACTCCTCTTCCCATTACCTAAATAGTAAGACTAAAAGTAAGGACCACATCTTTTTTTAAAAAAAATATTTTATGTATTATTTTAATTTTATGTGTATGAGTGTATTGCCTACATGTATGTGAGTGCACTCGTGTCGTGCAATGCCCATGGAGGTCAGAAGAAGGCCTCAGATTCCCCTGGAACTGGAGTTAAGGACGGTTCGTAGCTGCCATGTGGGTGCTGGGAATCGAACCTGGGTCCTCTGCAAGAGCAGTCAGTGCTCTTAATCGCTAAGCCATCTCTCCAGCCCCAAGGACCACATCTTATGCCTCTTGCCATCTCCCACTAAACTTACCATCCATTCATTCATTTCTACATCCAACAAATATTAACTGAGTGCTCATTATAGCCAGGAATTATACTAAACACTCAACTACACCTAGTCTCACAGAATTTTTAACAGTGGAAGAGAGTGAGGATAAACAAAAAATTTCTAGTTGCTACTGTGATAAAGTACTCTGAAAGGAATGAAAACCACAACGGATAAAGAAAAGGACATGTGACCACCAAGATAACTAGGGAGCTACTCTCAGAAGAGAAAACCCCTGAGCTGAGTCACCTTGGGATCTATGATATTGCAAATGTGTCCAGCAAGAATGGTGGGAAACCCTGACTCCTCCCCACTCACCTGCCACCTCTACCAGCTCTAATCGGACCTGGAAAAAACACATAGAAATATTTTCTGCTATCATTAAAATGAACACTACATGTCCTAGTTTGTTTCTTCATTGCTGTGACAAAACACTCTGACAACTTCCCAACTTGGGGAGGAAAGGGTTTATTCAGCTTACATCTCCAGGTCACAGTTCATCAGAGAGCCCAATGTACGAACTCAGGGTAGGAACCTGGAGGCAGGAGCTGGAGCACAAGCCATGGAGGAACTCTGCTTACTGGCTTGCTCCCCTGGCCCCTGCTCAGCTTGCTCTCTTATCCAGCACAGGCCCATCTGCCCAGGGGTGGCACCACCCACAGTGGGATGAGCCCTCCCACATCACTCATCAAGAAGATGCCCCTCAGACATGGCCACAAGCCAGTCCGATGGAGACAATTCCCCAGTTGAGGCTCCCTCAACCCAGGTGTGTCAAGTTGACACTAAAGCTATCCAGCACACTATACAACTGTATCTCTCCACAAGCAGCATCCACATAATGTTCAATGAAGAAACAGTTTCAGAAAATGAAGTCACCTCACCCCTCTACCATTCTTTAGCCATCAGAGTGCCCCAAGCCTTAGATTTTTTTCCCCTTCATCAGAAGTTAGTAACAGACAGTGAAAAGGCTCCAGATATTTGAGAAGGTAACTGATCTCCATGGGTTACTAACCCCTAAGCTAGGTCACAATCTCTCCTTTCTCAAATCTACCCTGGGAAAAAGCAGGTGCTCCCAGGCAATCGAGCTGGGAGGTGACTGGTGGACAGAAAGCAGATACTCCCCACAGGGCAGACTTCCTGGTGGGTTCCACAGGAGCCGGGTGTGGGCAGAGGCAGCATCCCCAGCATCCTTTGCGACTGTCTATAGCCCACTGTGGTTTTGTGGTTCCTTATGAATTTTGGATGTTCATAAAACAAGCTGCCAGTTGCCTGTCTGCCATATGGGAGGCTGAGGGACAAGTGCCTTGCTGGGGGCTGGGTGGGTCCCAACACAGTTGTACTAGAAGTCCCCTGGTTGGTGACTTGGAGTCCTTCCCCAGAAACAACTCAGAGCCTGCTGGCCAATGAGGCGTGGACAGGCTGGACTTCATGCCGCATCCCTCTGGGATTTTCCAAGGGCTTCCATTAACCTCTAGGTCCTCTTTTGGCTGTGTCCTTCTCCTAATTGTGCCACACAGCACCCAGATTTCAGCTCTCCAGAAGCATGCTAGTGTTTTTTTTTTTTTGAACAGTCTTACCAAGCTGGCCTTGTGTTAACTATCCCCCTGACTCAGCTCCCCGGTCGATGCTGGAATTACAGGCATGTGTAGTCAGCCTCCCTTCATATTCCCTCAGGGACAGGAGCACCTTCCAGAGATCTAGATAATACCTCAAGTCTCAAGCTTAAGAAAACTAGGTTAGTGCTAGGCAGCCTATGTCCAAACTCTATGTCATTAAGGACCTGTTCTGTGATCTTGGGCAAGCCTCGAAACCTCGTTGAAATTCAGACTCTCCTCTCCTAATATGAACAATAAAATGTCATAAAATGTGAATAACCCCGTCGAGAAGCACTATGATGGGGACCAGATGGAATGATAGCGTAAACAGCACAGCACCTGGTACACAGTAAGTGCTCATGAATGGTCCTTGTCTCTATTGTCCACTACAAAGTCTACCCTACAAAACCTACTCATCTTGTATTCTTTTTCTCAATTTAGGCCTGTGACCATGGCTAGTAGAAAGTTAACTTGATTAGCTGGCTAATATACTAATAATAACAGCAATACCTTACATAGCACTTGCTTTGTGCCAGATAATGTTTGATGCACTTGATTCACCTAACAACTAAGGAGATTAGTTCAATCTTCACATTGAGGCACTGTTATTATGCAAACATCAAGTGAAGAAAATGAGGCACCAAGGGCCAGCAATAAGACTCAGTGGGTATAAGTGCCTGCTGCCAAACCTGATGATCTGAGTTCAATCCCTGGAACCCGCATGGTAGAAGGAGAGTCCCAACTCTCACAAGTTGCTTTCTGATCTCCATATGTACACTGGGGCTCATGCACATGTGCTTGTACACACACACACACACACACACACACATACACACACACACACACACACAAATATATATAAACCTCATTAAAAACAAAAAAGAAGAAGAAAAAAAAGAAAAGAAACTGAGGCACAGAGCAGTCAAGGATTCAGACCCTGGGACTCTGACACCAGAATCTCTCTTAACGCTGACACACTTGATTTCCTTCCCCCAGAAGTAGTGGAAGAGCAGGCGATGGAGTGATGGCAAGTAGAGCTTCAATTGTGGCCTGCAGAAAGCCACCATCCCAGCTCAGTGTCTGTGACATCTTGCTGTTGCCAAAACATTTCACAGTTTGCAAGGTAATTTTCACACACCTGCAATTTATCTGCCTATTCCAACAATCCCAAAAATGGGGGGAGGGGTGCAGAGTGATTGTTACTTGTGCCTTACTGAAGCAGCAAGAGGCAAAGCAACCTGCCCAAGGTCACCCAGCTAGTAAAACCTAACGGGCTCTGGATGCAAAGTTTTCTCTGATCCTATCCTGCCTTTTGTTTAATTCCAAGGGTAAGTTCCCATACTTGAAAGCTTGTAATACAATAATGAAACCTCAGAACTAGCGGGCCCTTAAAGCCAAGTTCTTTATATTTGAATGTGCTTGAACACTTCCACTAGCCAATAGAGTGGAGAACAGATCCTGATGGCATATGAATAGAGGTGGGGGCTGGAGATAAAATTCAGCAGTAGAGCATTGGTGTGAGAAGGAGGTGGCCATGGGTACAGCTGGCCTTGGAACTATCTACCCCACCAGTGAGCCCACAGGATTAGCTTCTCTGAGGAACTAGTGCAGCCAAGCCCACAAGGTCTCCCTCCCAGCCTTGCCCCACAGCCCTAGGGCTCAGTCCTTCCTCTCTCAAACCGCAACCCTCCGCCCCCCACCGAAGGGAACCTTCCCTGCACAGACTGGTTAAGGTTTATTAGCCCTTAAAATTCCTTCGAGATGAGTTGGTATTTATTTCCCTGCAAAGCTTATGTAACTGTCAGAGGATACTAAGGCTGCCAAAACTGTCTGTGGTTTGGATAGGGCTTGCAGCGGTTTCTTCTGGGAGCTAAATATTATAATGAATGATCTCATACTATCATTTTCTTTGGAACCCAGTTCTGCTTGTCCTATTGGTACCCAGAGCTACCTCCCAGTTCCCTGATGTTTTGATTCAGGCTGGTACCTAGACTGGATCTTCACTCAGGTATAGGCTCTAGCTGGCCTCTGGAATTGGGCTGCTGGGGAGATCATAGGAAAGGCAGACTTTCCAGTCATGGTCTGTCCCAATCTGAGCTTTTGTAAGGATGATGTGGGACTTGGAACAGGAGCAGGTTGGGAAGGTCTGATTGCTGGGTAATCCCAGGCCCATCCTGGAGAATAGTCAGAGCTGGGGGAGTCTTGTACTGGAAGCCCCAGCTATTGAATAATCCATACTGATAGTGAATATTGATATTGATATTGAATAAGCCATACTGATACTGGAGTTGTTAGGGTCAAGCCTGAGTCCTGGCAGCCCCTAACAAGCCAGGCTTGGCCACTTGTTCATTAAGGGTAATTAAACAAGTATTAGTGATTGGTAGAAAAGGGAGATTTATTCAATCTCCACATTGAGAACAGGAACAAAGTGGTTCAGTGACCCTTTCATGCCCATCATTAGGGTCCTGGCATTACAGTTAGGTTTAGAGGGCAAGAGGTATACATAGCTAACCAGTTCTAGTCAAGGTGTGGTTCTGCATATCATCAGTGTCTCCTGAAATTTGGTCTGACAAGTTGTCTAACCTAACTGTGTGGAGTCTCTTTCCATCAGAGAAGTCCCCCTCTGGCTGACACCGGAGTTCCAGCCTTTTCCTTCTCCCAGCATGAGATTCCTGTGGAAATTCTAACTTCTTGGGGTCCCTTGTTTCAATAGTCTTGATAGCTGAGGAGAAACACAAGCATCTTTTTAGGATGTCTTTATTCCTGCCAGGACAGTTACAATACCGATCATAGAGCACTTTTGCCTACCAGGCTTCGCACTGCATTCATGGAGGGGCTGGGTAAGTCAAGGGGTCAGAGGGTAGATAGAGGTATAAGGTGGCAGGGTCTGCATCCCTGTCCCACGTGGAATTGGGCTGTGATGTAAGCTACCTGTCTCATCTCTAAAATAAGGAGTGATAATAATCCTTCCCATAGGGTCTTTAAGGAAGATTAAATGTGATGATTCCCACAAAGCTCCTGCTCTCGTAAAGAGCTCATACAACACTAGCAATAATTATGATTGTTGTTGAACTTGATCCTTCTGTCAGCCCTGTGGGCTGAGGACTGTGGAGCAGGTAAAGAAATGAGGCTTTGAAAGGTCAGGGCTGTATTGTGAAACAGCACTGGGATATGAAAACTTCCCTCTTGGGCTGAGGGTATAGCTCAGTTGGCAGAGTGCTTGCCTAGCATGCACAAATCCCTGGGTTCAATTCCCAGCACCACGTAAACCAGGTGTGGCAGTGCACAATTGTAATGTCAGCACTGGGAAATAGAGGCAGGAGGCAAGGTCATCCACAGCTACCCAGTGAGTTTGAGACCAGCCTGAACTACAGGAGACCCTGTCTCAATGAAAGAGAGAGAGAGAGGGAGGGAGAGAGAGAGAGAGAGAGAGGAGAAAACAAAAACTTTACTCTTAGTATTCTCTTGACTTGAACTTAAAGAAGATGGGTTGACTATATGGGTTCTTTCCATGGGAAATTTGAAATTGCTACGTACAGGACTAGGGAAGAGAAAACTGGATTTCTTGGTCACAGAGGTCTACTCTGGGGGATGCATGGTTCTGGAAAAAACTGAAGAGCCTACTAGATTGTGAGCTCCAACGGTCTTGACAGCTTTGCAATGCTCCTATAGGTATTATCATTTTAGCAAAAAAGCCTGGCTTTCCTTACATTATAGTAGCCTCTTTGGCCCTCAGTGACATGATACAGGTGACAGATACAGATGCGATAAGTCTCCCTGGGAACAAAATGCCAGAGGCAGGTGACAAGAAAGGCCCAGTTAGGTGCTGGTGCTGAGGTCAGAAGTCAGTGGCAGTTCAGCTCTCCAGTCCTAAAGAGGAACAGGGACAAACTGACTAAAAATTCAAGCCTAGTCAGGTGTCTTGGATTTAGTAGGGAAATATTTATAGACTGCTCGCTAGGGGCCTGTAATGGGTTTGGGGGCAGCAGACCCAGCAGCAAAAGAGAGATTCGTTTTCTTCCTTGAGGGGAGGACCCAGCCTGGCAGCAAATGACAAGTGAATCATCAAGTGAGTAGCTTCAGATTCATTATGACAACCCTTGTGAATAAGAAAGTCTTGTGTAGCAGGATGGGGTAGAGATTCTATTTTAAGGAAAGCAGGGGGGAAGCAATGTGTTAGCTTCTTGGGAAACATTATATGACCTTAAATGGGGCTCTGTGTGCAATCCCACTGGTCACTGGGGAGAATTTGAGTATCTGAGGGCTATCATGGATCATATATCCCCAGCTCCAATCCCTTTTTGATTTTTGGATTTGTTTATTTTTTGAGACAGAGTCTCCCTGTAGCCCTGGCTGGCCTAGAACACTTTATGTAAAACAGGCTGGCCTCGATCTCAAAGTGATCCACCTGCCTCTGCCTCTCGAGTGCTGCTGGGATTAAAAGCATGCACCACCACGCCTAGCTTCCCCAACCCTCTTTAAAAATTTTCTTTTCTTTTTTTGGTCTTTTTGAGGTAGAGTCTCCCTATAGTCCCAGCTGGCCTGGCACTCACTGTGTAGATCAGGCTGAACTCACAGAGATCCACCTGCCACTGCCTCCCGAGTGGGCTGGAGAGATGGCTGAGTGGTTAAGAACACTGACTGTTCTTGCAGAAGACCTGGGTTCGAATCCCAGCACCCACATGGTAGCTAACAACTGTCCTAAACTCCAGTTCCAGGGGATCTGACAGCCTCTTCTGTCCTCCTCTAGCATTGCACAACACAGGTGCACTTACCTACACACAGACAATACACACATACACATAAAATAAAAATAATAAATAAAATATTTTTAAAAAAGATGTACAGTTCTTAATCAAATTTAGATCCCCTGTCCCATCCATGCTCTCCCACACCCCCAAAATTTCATTTTCTTTTGAGATAGGGTCTCACTAAATAGCCCAAACTGAACTCACTCTGTAACCCAGGCAGAACATGGACTTGAAATACTCCTGCCTCAGCCTCCCAACTAGCTGGGGTTACAGTCCTATGCCACCACCAGGCCTGGCTTATATTAAAGCATTTGGTGAAGTTAGTGACCATGAGGCTGGAAACTCAAGAGATGGTGTCGCGCCCAGGAGGGTGGGAATAATTTTCTAAGCAGTCAATCAGATTAAAGACGCCTCCATCCAGGTTCTTCAAGATGTAGACGAGTCCTTTTTTTTTTTTTTTTTTTGGTCTTTTTGAGACAGGGTCTCCCTGTAGTTCCAGCTGTCCTGGAACTCACTATGTAGACCAGGCTGGCCTTGAACCCACAGAGATCCGCCTGCCTCTGCCTCCCGAGTGCTGGGATTAAAGGCGTGCGCCACCACACCCCGTAGGTGAGTCTTTTTAGGGAGAAGTCAGTCACAGCATGAGGGAGTGCAGGTGGACTTCTGCCTTTATCTGATTCTCCGTCTACACAGGGCTTTCTTCATTCACGGAAGTTGTCAGATAAAACTGCAACTTAACATTGAGCAGCTCTGGATTTTTGGTTTGTCTGTTTGCAAAGCAGCTGCACCTTCAACTTCACTCATACCCAACAGGCCCTGAGGCTCTACAGCCACAGTTTTCCTCTGGCCCCTTCCTCGAAGCTCTGCCTCTTCTCCCATCACAGTGCCCGCCTCACCCTGGCCCTTTCCAGGATGCCTCCACGCTACCAGAGCTGTGTCTAAAGATGCTGCCCTTTCAATGCATTCTTTCTACTACTTGGAACCAAATTATGAAAACCATTTTCCATGGCCTTGGCAGCCGGAGACCTGGCCCCTGATCCCTCTCTATTTTCTTCTTGCAGCTCTAGGCTCCTCGCCCACTCTGTTTTCCTGTTCCCCAGATTTTGTCTCAACCCGCTGCCTATACTGCCTATCCTGGCTGGATGCATTCAACATGAACAATGATTTCAGTCTCCACTTCCGTGTTTAGTAGCTGGTGGCAAGTTGCAGGAGAGCCTCGGTTTCCTTATCTGTCCTGTGGGCTTAGGAAACTTCACCTTTGAGAACTCATGCATAATGGATGTTAAAACCTCTTTCCTACTTAGGTGGAAACCAGACTCCTTAGTGTGCCCTGCATGTTACACTTTCCAGGGCAAGCCTCTGTTTTCCCACTTAAAGCCATTGCAACCCTGCACATTAAGCAGGATGGGCATTGGCTGTCCTTATCAACCAGGTAGCAGCCTCAGAGAGGCTGAAGACTTATTCAAGATCTCGTAGGGAATGGACTGCAAAGACTGTGAAGACAGGCACACTTGACCTTCCCCTGAAGGTGACATTGTAGGAGGGCCTGATGAAGAAACTGAGTTCCAGGGACTGGAGAGATGGTTCAGTGGCTATTCTTACTTGCTGTTCTTCCAGAAGACCCGGGTTCAATTCCCAGCACCCATATGGCAGCTAACAACTGTCCTTAACTCCAGTTCCCGGGGATCTGATGCCCTCTTTTGGCCTCTGCAGTCTTTGCACGACATGGGTGCACTCACATACATACAGGCAATACACTCATACACATAAAATAAAAATAATAAATAAAAATTTAAAAATTTT